>NW_024342474.1:9864934-10440218 GCF_902729225.1 Pteropus medius | reverse complement strand
AGGAAAAGAAAGAAAGAAAAGGAACTATACAACTTAGATATTATTATTATTATTCAAATGTTCCTCATGGCTTAGCAAATGAACTCCTTAACCTGGTGATCTAGAAACTAGCCTAACCTATATTTTCAGCCTTATCTTCTACTTGCCTCCCTAACCAACTCCCACCTAATCCTTCAACAAAACCAGTGCCAGCTCCCAGACCTTTGCTCACACCATTCCATTTGAAACCTTTCCTACAGCTGCTATTACTAGCTAGCCAATCCTTACTTCTCCTTGAAGGCCCCTCCCACAATATTCCTGCAGCACTGAGCCTCTGCAACATTCATCACATCCAGCTACGACTGTTCTTTGTGTTTTCTTCTGATCTTCCCTGGCTACGCTGAAATTCTTTAGGAGAAAGGGCCACATCTTACCTTTATCTGCCTTCCACAGGCCTAGGACAGTGACTGCAAGAGGTCTCCGACTTTGAATCGATGCTCTTTAACGCGTATATAACTTTCTGACTCTGTGTTCACATTCCAACTCCCCACCCCACAAACACACACACAGGACACCGAACCACTTAATGTTGCAATTTAGATCATGAGTCTTCAAAGAATATTTTCAGACTGAGTTCTCCATCTATCCATTCATTTGACAAATATTTCTTGAGTACCTACTATCTGCTAGTCCCTGGGACACAGCGTGAGGAAGGCAGATATGGGGACTTCTCTCACGGACTGTATGTACATCCTAGATAATATTCTGAGATAACTGCAAAATAAAGAGATTCTTTGGGTGCAAGATGGGACCTATAGAGGTTTCACGTGACCAGATTGCACCTATTAGGGCCGCCATGGATGTTGATATCATCCCCTTTATCTCACTGCAAACTGGTTAGTACAATATTTTTAATGTATTGTTTTTATTGAGCTACCTGCTATGTGCTGGCACTGTGCTAAGGGCTTTAGCTCATTTAATCCTACCAACAACTTTCGTAAGATAGGATACTATTATTATCTTTATTTCCCAATGCAATTAAATAACTTGCCCAAGAACATTTGTACATATATATTTGTTTATTGGTACACCAAGAAACTTGTCAGCAGCCTAACGTCGTAGTAGTTTTTAGTAGAATATTAAACTCTTTCTGAATCCTTTTAGGATAGTGTAATGCAGTAGAACATGAGGAGCAGAGAGTAAACTAAGGCAATGGCCCTAAAATCAGGTCATCCCTTAACAGGATATAAATTAAGGTCACGAATATCTTCCTCTGGGAAGGACTACCTTCCCAACACTGCTGGATCAGAGGGAGCCAGCCGAGTTTCACAACTACCTATGAATTGCAGCTGGAAAGGGAATAGTGTAGCTTCTCCCTGACACTTCTCTGCAATGGACAGGATGTCCTTTGAGTTAATAAATGATTAACCTTTACTTTTTACTGTAAATGCTATTCTATTTAATGAAAGTTCTCTGTTCATTAATAAAGCCATCACATTTTAACCTTTACAAGCAAGTGAATACCTACTCTTCATTTGCATATACAGTACTAAATATCAAAGGTAATAGAGGGATTTGAGGACGAACTAACATTCCTTTGGGATCTTCTGAAGTCGCACATAAGGAGCTAGGTTGAGTCAAAGCATCCACACAGCTCTTACAGCCCAGGGTCATATCCATGTGGAGGCTGGTGATTTTCACTTGATGGGGACACTAGAAATAAACACTGGCAGAATAATATTTCTAAAATGAACATGTTCTATACTCATTTCTCTAAATCTCTCTTTGAAACACCAGTTAGTAGCTATTAAAGGGATGGTATTTAACACCTGAAATGCATAAAGATGCAAATTAGGGACTCCATCAACAAATAAATGAAGGAAAAATATCTTAATTGATTTCTTTAAAGACTTTTTTTGTGTAGAAAATATCATCTCTGTTCATTATAAATGTAAGTTTATTTACCTTGTTGGATTTTTTGGAAATGGCCCTTCTTGGAGAAGATGCGCTAACAGCTCTGCTAAATTTGCTTTAAAAAAAAAAAGAGGGGGAGAGAATTAATGACTATTCAAATGCCTCTCCAAGAGTTACATGACAAAGACCGAAGCTGTCACTAACACAGCGGTATGATTTTCTTGTAATACAGTGGTAATTTAAAAAAGAAAAAGTCAAGGCAATTGAGAGTTCCTTTTGTGGAAAAGAACCCTAGTAAGCATAAATGAATGCATTAAATGTTATATTTCTCTTTTTCTCAAAATTATACCTCAGGAAATGTGCATTGAACTCCTTAAGTAATAACAAAATAAAAATTTTTTCCCTGAGGACTAAAGGATACTTTTAACTATGGGATAATTCTAACTATGATTAGAAATGGCCACCTTTCCTAGTTAAAGGAGAAGCTACCCTTTTGCTAAAATGAAGCATTTCCTGTAACAACCGCTCTTGAACAGATGTGTGTTTTGTTTCATTTTTAAAGCTACAACAGGAAAAATAGAAAATTATCATATAAAGCAATTGTGTTCCAAAACATTCTAAAAGAAGAAGAGGGGCTTAATCATCAGCAAGTAATGGTTGCTGCATAATCTAGTTATGGACAGACCTCACTCCTGTCTCCATATTTTTATGGCAATCCTGGATGTACCTGATGGAGCTTGCTTCACTGGCTGAGGACTTCCAACTACTGAGCCGCTTTAGTCTGGCCAGTTTTCTGTTCCATATTTCTAATTCTTCTATTCTTTCTTCAAGGTTGTTGGTTAGTTTGCAGAGTTGCTTCACTGCACCTACATTTTCCATAAAGATCTGGTCCTAAAAATGAAAATAATAGAGAGTGCATAAATTTACGGTTTGAGACCACTAGAGAACCGTTCCATAGCCCATTCAAAGACAGTTGGAACACATCATTGAAAATGCTTATGTACACACACAACCTCAAGTTCGTATAAGATAAATCTGGAGAGGTTTGCAAATAACATGGTCTTGCTAAACTTCTGGCTGTGTAGGAAAACTGCTTATGTTCAATTTGCAGTAAAATGGAAATATGTCCTTGTAACCTGAGAGAGAGAGTAAAGCTGAAGGACATTGCCAAGTTTGGAATCTGAAGGATTATTTTCAATGGCAATTATGCTATATTTAAAACTCTTAAAAAAGAAAGAGCAGACTTCTGAATGTTGATTTGTGTGTGCATCACTAAATCCTCATAAGAAATGACTCCAGTTCTCCCTGACAAAATGTGCATCAAATTGCTCAGGTGAAAGATGGAGGAATGAAGACCCAGAGACTGTGTGACCCCAGGTAAAACATAACAACCTCTCTGAGTTTCAGTTTCTTCATCTGTAAATGAGAGGAAAATTCTTGAGGCGTGAATTTCTGCTTTAACATCCCATGAGCTATCATGCACAATTTATATTTCAACCTAACTCCCAAACAAAATTTAAAACAACAGCAACACTAAATTCTTCCTGTTAGAGAAAGTCACTGACATGTGAGAAAGAGCAAGAAAGGAGAAACTAACCAAAGCCATGATAGGCAAGCCTTCCTTCCTCCACCTATACAACTCAGTTGTCATAGGAACATATGTTTCTCTCAGTCATAATAAAAACCCTGAAAAGCTCTTATCAGTTCATACCTGACCCCATGACCTCTCCTTCTTTCCCCCTCTGTTTATGAGTTCAGATGCCATGGCACCCTTTGGGGCTCATAGTGGCTGGTCCACTATTGTAAAGTGATGAGCTGGAGGCCAAAAGGGAAGGACTATTTTGTGGTTGGGAGATCAAACTCAAGGGTGTGTGTCTTTGAGATTCTCATTATGCAAACCAAAGTTTTAAGAGTTTCAAATGCTGTAAAGTAACCACTCAGAAAGGATTCAAAATCTAAACATAACAGATTTAAGGCTTAGTTTATGACATTTAAAGACATACACACTGCTATAAAACACACTGGTAAAGGTAAGTATGAGGTCAGTTTCAGAATACTCAAATACTGTAATATGATGTCATATAAATCACCTAACTCTAGTATAAAGGTTAAAGGACAAAAGTATTAAAAATAACTAGAGCTACAATAATTTGCTAATGGTACACACATAAAAGAAGGTAAATTATAAAATCAAAAATAAAATCTTGAAGCAGGAGTAAAAGTTTTTGTATGTGGTCGAAGTTTTGACCAGACAAAAATAGGCTGTTATATCTATAAGCTATTTTATGTAAGTCTTGTGGTAACTACAAAGCGAAAACCTATAGCAGATACACAAAAGATAAAGAGGAGGGAATCAAAGCATCCCACTATGGAAAATCATCAATTCACAAGGGAAGACAGCAAAAGAGGAGGAAAGGAACAAGGGAAATACCTAATGGCCAGAAAACAATAAATTGTTATTAGTAAGTCCTTACCTATCCATAATTACTTCAAATAAAAATTCTCTAATCAAAAGGCATAGAGTTGCTGAATGGATGAAAACAAACAAACAAACAAATAAACAAAACAAAACAAAACAAACAATAAACAAGACCCAACTATATGCTGTCCACAAAGGACTCACTTCAGCTTTAAGGACACACATAGGCTCAAAATGAAAGGATGGAAAAAATATTCCCTTCAAATGGAAACCAACAGAGAGTGGGGGTAGCTATACTTATATCAGATAAAACAAAAATTAAGTCAAAAATTGTATCAAGAGACAAAGAAGGTCATTATACAATGATAAAAGGATCGATTCATCAAAAGGATATTACAATTATAAATATATATGAACCCAAAATTAGTTTAAGATGAATGAGTTCTGGGGATCTCATGTAGAGCACGGTGACTAAAGCTAACAATACTGTGCTGTATAGTTGATAATTGCTAAGAGAGTGGTAGGGGAGCAGGATTTTGTCACCCCAAAACATGTCTCGTTGGCACGAGGGTTACTTTAGAATGATTATTATTAAGAAACAAAAGACTCAGGAATAGTTTTTTATCTCCCTCTTGGCTGCCCAAAATAATTTAGATAGAGGGCCTGTTTCAAGTAGGAGAGCTATCACCAGAGATAACTGTGAAGAATATGATCTAGGTGTGATCTACAGGGGTGGCGAGTGGGGACGGGGTGGCAGGGTGATGTGGACTCAGCAAGGTCTGCTTGTTCAAAGCCCTCTCTGTCTCATTGTCTCCACATTGCATAGCAAACAATTGCTTTTTCCTCTTCATGCGAATTGCCTTCCTCCCCTTTTTAAGTCCCAGACTCCTATCCACTTCTTAGCTCTGGATGATGTATAAGCCTCTATTGCCTGATTGTCTCTGGACCCTCATATTCTTATGGAAGCCCCATACATACAAAATTAAACTTGGGTTTTTCTCTTGTTAATCTGTCTCATGTCAATTTAATTCTTAAACCAGGTATAAGAATCTATAAAGGTAGAGAAGAAAATTTTCCTCCCTCACAGAGTAAATCTTAAATGTTCTCACAACACACAATTGTGTGAGGCAATGCATGTGTTAACTAATCTTATTGAAGTAATCATTTTGCAATATACATGAACATCAAATCGTCATATCTTAAGCTTACGCAATGTTATATGTCAACTATATCTCAATAATTCAGCTGTGAGAGAGAATATTTTATTAAAATAAAATAAGAATTGACGCAAATTGATAACTGTGAAAGCTGAGTGAAGTACGTACATGGGTTTCATTACTATTCTAAGTATGTATGTTTGAAATTTTTCATTAAAAATGTTAAAAATAAATAAGTCATAAAACAAACAAACAAAAATCTCCTGAAAAAAGCCCTTCTAAAATTTCTAATTCTGGAACAGATTTTCCTTTACTTATAAATTTGTTTTAATAAAAATAAGTCAGAAATCATGAAGATTAGAATAACATTCTATGATTCTAAGTCATAGTAAATGTCATATGACTATTTCCTATGTTTGTATTGTAGAAAGCCTTATACTATAATTATAAGTGTATTATTTAGTATATCAGATGGTCAGTTGATGTCCACCCAGCAGTCCAAAACAGAATCCCAATCATAAGGTAAAGGGAGCAGCCTGTGTTAGTTCCAGAGACTAGAGAAAGCAAGATAAGCTCGGTGAAGGGCAAATGGTTTCAGTATGATTAGAAATTAGAAATTCTCTTAAAGACTCTTACCCATTAAGTAAATCCATCAGAGTGAGTTAAATTTAAAACTATCTCATAAGCAATTCATTCAAACAAAGGGGTTTTGAAAACCCAATCATCATCTCTGATCCCTTCCCCCACTCTGTTCCCCAACAGGCAATCTATCACGAAGTGCTGTCAGTTCAACATCTTGAATCTCCTGAATCTACCCGCTTCTCTCCATCTTCATTGGCACTACCATACCTAATATATATTTTTAAAATTTTTCTTGGCACCTGGCTTCTTTTTTTTTAATGTTTGCTTGATACATTAATTTGTTATTTAATCCAAATCAAAACAGACCATGGAGAATGATGCTAAAGTACCCTCTAAACCACAGTAAGTTCTTGAAACCTATATAATTTTATTAACCAATGTCGCCCGGATAAATTTAATAAAATAAATAAATAAACCACAGTAAGTTCTTTCTGCAATGTCTCTCCAACAGGACTTTTAATGTTGCCTCATGAGATTGGGGCGATGGCTACGATTGTCCAGTTGCTTGTCAGTAATGATGAAAAGCCATCTCTGATGTCCCCATCTCAAGCTTGCTGGCACCACACATCTTCCAGGTAGATCCAAAAAGCCAGAAGATAATCCATGTTTTCCTATTTCAAAGGAAATAAAGGTAGAGAGGGAATTTGCCACTATCTTCCTAATTATAAGTAAGGCTCTGACTTTATGGATCCAATGGAAAACTACCAAAAAATAAATTTCTAGGACGTGCTATGGGGATTGACTCTGAGGAAAATACTTCTGATTTCTGTCTTCTATCATCATAGTGAAGCTAGCAGAAATATGTTCAAAACTCATCTAGAATTTTCTGAAAATGTCATTTTCTATGCAAGAGAAAGTCTTTGTGAGTTCATTTTCACCACCTAAATGCCCAAGAGACTTTTTCTAAATACATACATCCAGGTCCCATAGAGGACTGTATTCATTAGGGCTGAGATGGGCATAAGGCTGGGGCATTTGAAAAGCTTCCCCATCTGATATCTACTGTTTATTAAAACTATTTTATAATTAAACCTAATTTAATCGCTCAACTCTGTTTAATTACTATTAACCATTTTAGATGGAACCCACTACCTCAGCTGAAATGTAGCTTTACAATTGTGATAAAAAGATGATTAAACCAGCTTGCCACCAAAAATCGCTCATGAGACTATGGGGGAAAGTGGCAACTGCTTCAGATCACAAAAGGTCTTCTACCCACTTGCTTTGGGGTAAGGGTACATAGGAACAATGTGAGCTTATTTTCTGAAAGGTCATGAAGGGTAGTGTGGCAAGTACTTGTGCGCATGGAAACAGCAGGGAGGCATTAGTGAGCTGTTACCTGGCTGGAGGGTTCCTTGTTTAAGCTTCCTCTTTTATCATAGCCCCCTTCGCACTCTGTGTTCTAATCATACTGAAACTATTTGCCCTTCACTGAGCTTATCTTGCTTTCTCTAGTCTCTGGAACCAGCACAGGCTGCTCCCTTTACCTTAACCATCTGTCTTCCCCCTCCTCCCACACTTAGTGTCATATTTGCCTATATTATAAACACCTAGAAATAGAGCCCCACACCTTGCCCACAGATGATTCTCCAGCACAGAGCAGTAACTCAGTACATATTTGATGATTAAATGAATGCATAGTCTGACAATGGTAGTTCATGCTATGAGGCATTGAGAAGTCATAGCACTGCTCTCTAGTGAGATTGAAGGGAGTGGCCATACTTCCTGTTTATTTTTTTATCTGAGGTTTCTCTCAGAGAAATAAAAGGACTCAGGTCCAAATTTATTTTCCGTGTTAGGAAATTCCCATGGAAATGCAGGTGAAATAAGCAAAGAAACACTAGTGTTTGACATCCTTACTGCAATGGGAAAATATTTTGATTGTACCCAGCAAATAGGTTCCCGCTTTGGTTAAGTACTTTTCCCTTTGGGAGGAGATTGGCTCAAGAAAGACATGAATGTCCTTCCAGTACTCCCATCCCTACCCCACCCCATCCCCTAGGAAACCTTTGGACTCCACAGAACACAGTTTGCAAGCTCCTGGGTCCCTTGCAGATTTGACAATAACTGGGCCCACAACATGGGCAGCAGTCAGGCAGTGGAGCTGATTTCTCCTCTCTCTGGGAACTATGACTTGTCCTCTAACAACACTGAATAAGGGTAATGAAGCTTGATGGCAAAGAAAGCTTTCAGAAGTTGAAATAGGCTCTTATTTCTCTCCCAGTGAGAGTCAGAGACTTGAAGATCTCTCCTTGTGGCATCTGATAATGCATGGACTGACATTTTGTAATCAGATCATGGGAATAAAACAGCCTATAACTGAGCATTATAAAAATGATTGCCAAGGGGAGAAAAACTGTCTCTAGCCAATGGGTGTGTCTGGCAATTGCTTGGGCTTTGGATAAACTCAGCTTTAGATCTCTGTCCAAGAGTTTATTTTGTGGATAGTCCTCCAGGCCTTGACATGGATTCAAAAGAATAGAATCCTTAAACCAGAAAAGCAAGCTGTTGAGGTGGTATGGAAGCTCAGTCTTCCAGCTGAATTTCCAACAGGTCCCTGGAGGAGAGGTTTGCTGCACGTGTATATTTCTAGTGCAAAAAGTGTAACTCTTGGGCTCCTTTCCCTGGGCGTTGTGTTTTGACCTCCGTTTTAAGCCAGAAGAGCACAGCTTTATAAACGTGTTTAAAAGTATGTATTTCATTGTTCCCTTTATTTGCTTGTTTTAGAATCCTTGCTTAATTTTTGTTACCTCTGTTCAAATGTAGTTTTCTATAGAAGGCCTTGAGTCCTTTGAAACAAGTTTCCACTTGAACTGGCACATGTCTCAGTTCGTTGCAATTCTTGGATTTCTTGTGTTTTCTGGGTGACCAATGAGCTCCCTTTGAGGGCAGTCACAAAGTTTCATGACTCCCCAAGGCTAACTCAGTACCTGGCACACATAACTCAATATTCGATTAGTGAATGGAATCAATAGTTCTTTATCAAGCACCTATGATGTAACCACTTTCCTAGGTGCTGGGATAAAACAATTAGATAAGGCAGGAAGAGTCTCTGCCCTCATAGAGCATAATTTCTGGTGGGAGAGACTGCCCAGCAAGTAAATATAGCTTTAAGTTGCAATTAACACTTGGAAGGAAAGCAACAAGGCATTGAAATAGAAAATAATTGCCACTATCTTAAGCCATTGCTATAGCTTCTATCTATTAGTTTTATTTTTGAGAGCACTGGGAAAGAATAAAATTGTGTCAAGTGAAAAGTTATATTCTTATCCTGAAAAAGACAAATAACCCAATGTAAAACTGGGCCAAACAATTCACAGAAGGATAAATCTAAACGGCTAACATAAGAAAGAAATGCACAGCTTTATTACTAATCAGAGAAAGGCAAATTAAAACAATAAGATATTACTGTACTCCAACAAAACTGTAAAATTTAGAAAGTCCGTAATGTCAGGTGTTGAGTATATAGAGAAACAAATCAGAACTGACTAACACCCCATTACTGGTATATGTCCCAGAGAAAACCTCCCAAAGAGTCACAAAGGGTCCTGTGTGAGAACGTTCATCCCTGCATAGTTTGTGGTCAACAGAGCTTGGAGCGGGGGACGGTCCACCACTCGGGACAGAGAACGTAAAGACACAGGCCAAGGAATTCCATGAATCAGACTCTGAGCAGATGTACATAATTCAAAGAAATTTAAAACACATTTAAAAAAATAACACTAATAATAATCCAGAAGGCCTAAATATCCAAGGATATATATGAAACACATTAGAGTAGCTGCCATTGCTGTGGATGAGTTGGATAGAAGAGGAGATGAGGATGAAGGAGCGGGGGATGCAATAAAGTATAAGAGCAGTAAAATAAAAACTGTAGTACATCAACCCTAAAGTTCCAATAATAAAGACAATGGGGAAATATCCCCTGGGGAGTGGGGGGCGGAAATAAAAGGGATTTTACATCTTGAGAGATACCACTCTTGAAGAAAGTTTCTTTAACTTTAGCTCTTTACTTGGTCTAATTTGTTTGAAGGCACAGTGATCGACTAAATAGCTGAGAAAGAGCTCAGTAGCCCAGGTGCTTTGTAGCTGAAGCCCAAGCAAGCCACACCCACCTACTGGGATTATAAAGATAAGTTAGCATTGATCAGAAAAGGACTGAATTATACTTAAAGACTTTACTTCTTTAAAAACTACTCAAAAATATTCTCTTAGAGACTTTTGGCATAAATTCAGCTATTTTAACTAGGATACTCTGGTAAATGAAGTGTGAAATTCCAGGTCCCAAATCACAGATCTATCTAATTGTCAAAGCATTGTCACCACCTGCTGACGCAATATTTAAATTGCAGTTTTAGGTGTCTGGAACTATGGCTTCTTTTCCCAACATTTTATTACAAAAATTTTCAAGAATACAGAAAAGTTGAAAAAGTTGTTAACACCCAAATACCCACCACCTAAACTCCACAGTTAGCATATGGTTCTACTTCTTTCACTGCATCCTCCCATCTATTGATTCAATCTATTCATCTTCTTTAAAGGCATGAAAAAAAAAAAAAAGCAATAACTTTTTCTAAGAAGACATAACTACAAAAAGAAATTTTCCAAGAGAATAATAAATGGCTTATTTCTCTCTAAAATTGTTACCAGAAAACAAGAGAATTTTCTCCTTGCTCCAGTGTAAGGAGGTCCTATGAGAGAAGATGATCTACAAACAGCGTTCAGTTGTTAAAATATCCAGGGTTGGTTGTAATAATATATGAACTCCCAAGTAATCATTTGTCATGGAGTCAAATCAATCAAGTGAGTGCAACAGGGAATATTAACATCCTAAAATAAACTTATCATGACCAAGGAATGAGTTGTTCCTTCCTTGATGAGAAAAGAATGGACTTCTAAACCAACTGCTGAGTAGGACATTTAGAAGTCCCCCTTAGATTCTATGCTGGCTATTTGAACTTAAACTAATATAATTTTTTATAACTCAGTTTTTCTCTATCAAAGAATAAAAAATAAATCACTCTATTTAAAAAAATTATTTCAGAGTCACCTGAAGTGGTGGCATCTCTGAATGGCATATGGAAAAATCTATTAACAATTAACCATTTATTAGGTTCTACTATGGTGTAGACCTAAAAGTCATAGTCCTAAGAAAACTTGCCTTAACAAAAATCATTTATAAAAACAATTGCTTCGGTGGGAGAAAAGTGATTAAGGTAGAATTTCAACTCACCGTAATGAAGTTATTTTTACTGTAGAACTGTAAGGAATAAAATAATTTGTTTTGTATAGCTGTAAAAGTGACCTTATAATCCCCCAAACTTGCTGACCCAAGTTTTGGACAAAGTTTAATCTGATGCTGAAATTTGTGCCCTTAACTGCTGTGCCATATATTATGAATGATTTTTCAATCATCGAAATCAATGATATTTTGCTCTTTATTTTCATCCCATCTCATCTTCTTCCTCCCCATTTCCTTGTTGATCCCAATTCTCACTAGACTTGTCGGCACCTTGCTTGCCCCATATTCTCCTCCTGCTTTTGCCCAATCCCCTTGACCTCCACAGGTCCTCTCCTTCCTCTATAGCCTTCACTGGAAGTGTTCTGCTGCTTCGTATTCCATGTGAACTTGAGAGCTACAGGCAAGTAACAGAAGCATAGATATTGAGGATTCATGAAGCCTCTCTGGGGGAGCACCCCTCAGCACCATGTCACCAGATCTGATATGTCCAGGGAATTAGAAATCTGAAATTTGTGTGAGGACCTCCTAAATTTTGAAGGGAGACACCAAATTTAAAAAAAATTTAAAACACTATGAGGGGGGAAAGAATGCCTGCAGGCTAGACTTTGCCTCCGACTTCCAACCTGTGATCTGTGTCCATAACCCTTCCCTTATTAATTGATATCTTTGTCCACATCTGCCGCTCTCAAGTTCCACACTCCCAGTCATCATCTCTGGACGTTTTCATCTGACAGTTCGGCTGACACCTCAAACTCAGAATTGAACCCCAGTAAACCACTCTCCTTCAGGCTTCTTTATGTCAATAAAACTACTTCTCTTCCTTTTATTCAGATTCAAAATTTCGGGCATTAACATAAACACACTCTTTCCGAAAACCTAGGATGTATCAGATTCTATACGAAATAATTTTATACTAAATGATTGATGACGCACATTCTCCGACCTCTGCAAGTTCACGGTCTACAGGAGGAGACACGTAACAGAGAGAGAATGACAATGTGATGTGATAAATACTCTAGAAGATATGTATTCAGAGGCTTAAGACAGAAAAGAGACAGGATCAATGCAGGCATCACAGAATTCATTAATTCGTTCAACTAATATTCATTAAATTCCTACAATATTCTAAAGCCCGGAGTTAAAGCCACACATCAAGTACTAAAGAGGCAGTTTTGAAAAACATGGAAGATTTTTGCTCTCACACAACTAATCGGAGAGACTGGCAAAGAACAAGTAGGCAAATAAACAAGATAATTTCAGTTAGGGACAACAGTCTCCAGGCTGCTCTAAATAAGTTTGTAGCGTGTCCCTTGCCAGAGGCCCAGCTGAGGGGATAAACGGGGTCTGCACTAGCCAGAGGGGCCCCTTTTTCTAATTACTACAAAGGCATTATACACCCTTGCTGTGGCCCTGAATTTTACAAGGTGAAACCCAAGTGCTGTGGAGACTATTTAGATGAGGCGGTCAGGGAAGGTCTCGGTGCTGAGATCCAAATGATGAGATCATCTAAAGGGAGAGTCTTTAGGGCAGAGAGCATCCAATGGAACAGCTCTGAGGCAGAAACAAACCTGGCGAGTGAGAGGAACAACAGCAGCAAAAAGCTGGGGTGTGGGAAGGGTCAGCAAACAAGACGTGCCTGTGTGTGCAAACATACCATATTCTGAAGGTTCTCAGCTTATTCGGGAAGAAGGTGTTTTGGAGTTGGGGGATGGGTGTGAGTGTTAGGAAATGAGTTAGAAAAAGAAGATTCCATCCATATTGTGGAGGGTTATAAAAGCGGGAAAGGGAAACTGTATAATCAGAGATTTATTTTGTTTTGTTTCTAAGGAAGATAATTCTACTGGTGGCTAGCAGGTTAGCAGGTCAGTTAGGGAGACTATGGAAAGAATAAAGCGAATAAAGAGAGGAGATAATATACAAAAGATATTACCAAAGTAAGAACGACTGGACTTGGTGTCTAACTGGGTACTGTGGATGAGAAAAAGGAAGGCTTCAGAGGCCACCTGAGACATCCTCCCTTCCTCGGTCACACCTCATAAGTACCTCATGGGTTGTGAGGTCCCCAAGTTCTGACAGTGTCTTCTTTCACTTGTCTCTCAGTCTCCCAGCTTCCTTTCCACTCGTCTCCATATATCCTCTCTCATTCCTGAGCTGGTGTGGTACTTCATTTATGCATCCCCAGTACCTCTCATGTTATAGCTTAGAGCTTTATTACTTGTGTACCTGTCTTATCTGTAAGCTACTTAAAGATAGGAATCAAGTATTATGTATCTCTGCATGACTCAAATGACAATTCCTGACACATTATGGTTGAAGGAAAAATAGAAGTAGGAGTAAAAAGTAGTTACATACTAAGTTATAGTAGGGTGGTTTATAATGTGCAATCAATAAAAACACAGAGAGATTATTAAATGAATAATTATTCATAATATAAACCTCATCTTTACATAGACTCAGCTGTGGATATGTTTAAGGCACTTCTTGCATATATTGTATACATTTTTCTTATACTAAGTACACCTAATAATATCATTCAACAAATGTAATCACCTGTTTCCACATAATCACAGAAACAAATCAATAAAAGTCTCAGATAAAAAGATAGGGGAACAAGCCAGAAAGCTCCCAGTGGTCACATGCAGGGTTAGATCTCCTTACTCCAGTATCATCAGCCCTGAGCCCTCTCACTCTACCTCCCATCGTTGAGCTTCCACAACCCATGAGAAACTTATGAGAAGAAGCAAATTACCCCAGATAAGAGCAGTTTATCTCACAAAGTTCTCTCTCCTATTAAGAAGAGAAAAGAAAAGCTAGTTATACCAACACTGACTAACATCACTCATCTCTAACTCTGGTTGGCTGCATGGACAGTCTGTAAAGATCCAGCATTCTTTTTCCTATTGTGACATAAAGTTGCAAAGTACATGTGGAGATGATATAGCAATCATGGAACACAACATTTCAGCATTTTTACATGCATTTCAAGTTTGCATTTTAGCCTCAATGAAAATTATTTTTATTTAAAAAAAAAAGGCCCATTGACAGACGATTGGATAAATAAATTATGGCTCACATATACAATGGAATATTATGTAGTCATTAAAAAAATGAAATCCTACCATTTGCAATGACATGGATGGACCTAGAGGTTATTATGCTGAGTGAAATAAGTCAGACAGAGAAAGATAAATATCATACGATTTCACTTACATGCAGAATCTAAGGAACAAAAAGAACAAACTAATCAAAAACGGACTGACAAATATAGTGGACAATTTGGTGACAGACAGAAGGGAGAGGGTTTGGGGGGCTGGGAGAATGGCATGAAGGGTTAAAGAAGTATAAATTAGTAGTTGATAGATGGTCATGGGGATGGGGAGCACAGCATAGGGAATGCAGTTAGCATTAATATGATGTCTAGGTGGAGGGCCGGGGAGGGAGGGAGCAACTGGGGGGATCGTTTTATGAACCAGATAGATGTCTAACCTGTGTACTGTATACTTGAAACTAATTTAAATAAAAAAATTTTTTAAAATAATAAATAAATAAATAAATAAGGACATTTGGTGGAAGTGAAATGGAGTGAGGAATAGCGAGACTGTATCTGAATCTGATCTCTGCTAGTTACTACAGCACATGAAGCCCAGGAAGTCCTAGTGGAGTTCCTAAAAGCCAGCATCCCTAGACGTGATAATCAAAGACACCATGCTGCCCATGTGAATGGGTGGGAGGCCAGGAGAGCAAGAAGCTCTCTGTACATTTTGCTTATTTTACAATTAACGAAGAGCATGGGACAACAGGAGCCACATTCCCTATTGTTAATGAGAAAGAATAAAAGATATTCTGTGAGGTACTTATAACATAGAGAAGGGAAATTCCACAGTGTGGAAGATTAAACCAGCAAATGAAGTCCATCCTCCGAAAGGAGCCAAAGGAGAAAGTCAGGCTGCAGAGTGAAAGAACTTCATCGGCTCTTGGTGTTACAGATTCTGTGAATGAGTGTGGCCTTAGCGATGTCTCCGTAGACCGTATCACTATAAGGTCCTGTTACTAAGAAAATCGCAACTTTTCCACTCTGGACCTTTACCGGTTTTACTTATTTATACCCTGAATGCTGCCTTGGCATGGTTTGCTCCTCAGGTGAAAGATGAACCTGGCTTTCTGGAACAGGAATGTCATCCCCTACTTTCCCAGTGCTCTGTGTTTGCCTTCCTAGGAATGACCTTGAGATGTAGCCTGTCCTGGGGGAAGAACAGAGTGGCCCTTGGAACTTCTGTTGTTAATAAACCCAACTGCTTCCATTCAACTTAACCGAGATGAGAACATACCGGGTTATGGGGGAGAACTAATTATCTTGCTGAAAAGTAAGAGTCATAGGTCCTGGGCAGATGTTACCTACACAGAAAACTCTTTCCTGAGTGTTCTAGGGGTGGGCCACAGCCAGAAGTGACATAGCAGCTACCAGATGAGTACATACAACACCAAGGGCCCCACCTTGGCAGCACTCCCAAGGCTGTATCCTGAAACTGACAGCTGCTGCCTACGCTCTGTTCTCTCACACCAGGAAGCTTACGAAAATGCAAGAGGGTGAGGCTGACTTTATTACACAAATACTTCTGAATATATTGAATATATTTTAAGTAAATCATTGGAAAACTTTAGTATCTTACGACGAAAAATAAATTTCACATGATACTCCTCTTGAGTGAAATGATAGTCAAGGTCTGAGGGAGAGACCGAAGAATTTCTGCTGTCAAAGACGTAGTGCTGGGAAGCAGGAGGAAGTAACTCGACTTCTGCACTCGGCCCCTCCGGCCGGGCTGAGCAGGCCATCTGGATCCTGTTATCTAAGTATTTGTTGTCCAAGAGCTTGTAGATAGAAGACTGTGGAAGGACATAACGTGAAAATGCACCTTCTACCTTGCTACTCCAAGTGTGGTTTGCTGGCCAGCAGAAGTGGCAAAAACTGGCATCGCCTAGAAGCTGGCTAGAAATGCAGGACCTCAGGTCTCACCCCATTCTTGCTGAATGAGAATCTGCACTTTAGTAAGATTCCCCACCGAATCTTACATACTTTGAGCCGAACTGACAAATTACAAATTGATCTCCATTCACACATCTCTCCCGGTTACTATAAAATCCCTGTGTCAATCAGTCTTCCCTCCCAGGATCAAATATAAAAACACACTATAAAGCAAATCAGTGGCAGAGAGAATATGCAAACCTCACAAAAGATGCAGGATTTCACAGAATTAACAGTCGTGATCTCAGAGAACTGCTCAAATCACACACAAGGCATCAGCAAGTGAGGAAATGGCAGCCTTGGACCCCTTGACAAGTGAAGAATTGCTAATCCACAAAGATGGTGACATTCCTTCAAAAGAAAATGATTTGAATATCAAAGAATTAAGACAGGCCCTTGGGAAAAATGATGAGGCTCATGGATATGTTGGTAAAAATGACCCACTTCATGACTGTGCTGTGAGAGTCAAACATACAATTTTGTCAAAAAACGATGCTCAAAAACAAAACAAAACTTCAGTCCTCAATTATTCGAAGGAAGAGCACATTGTTTTAATGATAACCTAGATGATATTATGTGAGGTAAGTTACACTTTCATGAGTTTGAGTTTCATTTTTCAAGACAAAGCCTAATCAAAGCTTGTCACTCTTCCTCATGATGTTTGGTTCTTGTTTGAAGTGCACTCCTGCTAAGTGGACTTGCCCAAGGCCAGTTTCTCTCCAACAATAGGACCTGCTGAACTCAAATGCTTATTGTTACATATTCCTTTTTCTTTTTCCCATATGGGACTTTTTGGTGCCTACGACTAGTGTGGGATAATTGATACCAACTTACTCCATAGCTCAGTAGAGAATTCTTTTCATTGTCCTGTTTTCATCCTGGTGGGATGTCTCAGCACATTGTGATGTCACAGAAGGGGGTTTCACCGTGGGGTTATAGCTCTAGCGGCAGGTATCTATTCAGTGGTTACCTTGTCAACCATGAGGAAGTTCTCCAATGTCTCTCCGTTTTCACAGGTGACATCACCAACCTCTCTTACGGCTCTGGGCAGGACCTCTCGCACCTCCTGGGCAATTATTCCTAGACACAACACACTCCAACAGGTTTAGACAGGAAAAGACCTATCTGGAGAAAATCCTCCCAGACCTATATCAGAATGGAACACAGAAAGCCACGTGGGATGTCTCTGCAAATAGATGCTTATCCCTTGTCAGCTTTTGCTTTGATCTATGATGCATTTGAGCAAAGCAGGAGTTTTGAGCCAAGAATCGCTGTAAGATTAAAATGGGAGTGTCGTTTCTTTATTTTTCCTTGAGACTCTGGGCCAAATGTTAGAAGGAGTGAGTAAATACCTTAAAATTCCTGTACATAGAAGCAAAGATAGGGCATTAGCTTGAATTATTTTCTTTTCCTGCAGGAGGACTTTGCCTTCTAAATGGTCTTCCTTTCTTTAGGATTCTCATATTGGAGTATAAGCACCGCTCTGTCCCTTCTGACCTAGACCCGCCTATCTTGCCCTCTCCTCTCTCCCCGCCAGGACTGCCAATGCTGCTGCTCATACAGTTTGAGTTTCCATCTGCCCCTCAACCCTCATTCCATGATCGAGATGACTCCAGTGAAAAGAAACAATATATTCAAAATACTCCACTGGTACCTGGGGGTGCAGAAGTGGGGGTGGGTGTGTTGAGTAAAGATGACAGAAATTTCTTTAACCTTTCCTGTCCTGAAATTATAGGTTTCACAGAGGACAAGTTAGACCAACGGGATTCGTCAAATGCCATAGCACACAACCTCCAGGTGAAGGGGGAATTAAAATTTTAATCGTTGACAATACCCAAATAAGAAGAGCACTTGTGTGTGTACCTGTCTGATGGGCAGTGTTTATTCCCATCGCAGAAGCGAATTCAGGTTTGTAGTCATATTCGACAATCCTCATTTGGGTTATTCTTTTCAGCTGTTCATCCGTATTCACCTAATTTAATTAAAGAAGAGCAGATTTCACCTGCTTAGGCATTTGCTATGCAAATCAATGCCCAGAGCAACCCAGAGAGATTAGGAATGTTGAAAATGGGGTGGTCGTTTCCTCTTGCCCAAACTATTTTAAGAAAAATTTATATTTTTCTCCTCAGAGAAGCCAAAGTTTCAAGGTTCAGGTCAGTGACTTCCAGTCACTGATTTGTAAACTGAGCCAGAGTTTTTACATCTAAGTTCCAAGGCAGAAGCTCCCTCATTCACTGCTCTTGCCTTCCTCCTCTCCTCTGAAAGGCGAACCCTCCTTCTGAGGACTGAGGTTGCTCCCTTGGGAGAGAAACAATTGCTGTTCAGGATTGCAAAGTATCATTTCCAAATGAACACACAATATAAACACCAAACAAATACAGGCCAACCTTGTATTTATAAGTTGAAAATGCAATGTTTCATTCAAGTAACAGCTTCTGAGGTATGGATATATCCTCTATCATTGAACTTTTGGACATTTTGCTGGAGGAAATTTCTTCAAGTGACAGATTGCAAGTTCGTTGCCCACCTGCTGGATCTTCAAGACTCAGACCCTCCCCTCCTGAGAATGGCTTCTCCCCCACACCACCCAGTCAATGATGGTGCCCTCTGGGCTCACTAACCTTGCAGATTGTCAAAGGTATTCCCGACTGTCACTGCAAATCTCTCAAAAACATTTCGCTGGGTCCCACCAAAATAATAACAATGAAGACAACACAGTGAATTTTTCGTAAAGCTAAATGTGTTTGATTCAAAAGATTCTTCTTTAATTTGAGATTGTTTGTTTTTTAAATGAATTGATAGTATAGCAAGATTGATTTTTTTTTAAGTTTATTGGGGTAACATTAGTTAGTACAATTATATAACTTTCAGGTGTACATTATAATTTGACATCTATATATTCTACTGTGTGATTACCACCCAGAGTCCAGTTTCCTTCAGGTACCATATATTCAATCCCCTTTACCCACTTCACCTTCCCCTTATAACCCTATATTTGAACCCCTTCACCCTGTCTACCTCTTCCCTCCTCCCCCATCCCCTACCTTCTGGTAACCACTAGTCTATTGTCCATGTCCATGAGTCTCTATTTGTCCTGTTCATTTGTTGCTTTTAGGTTTATATCACACATATAAGTGATATCATGTGATTTTCAACTTTTTCAGTCTGGCTTATTTCACTTAGTATGATTATCTTGAGGTCCATCCAGGTTGTCGCAAATGGCAGTATTTCGTCTCTTCTTATGGCTGAGTAACATTCCATTGTATATATGTACTACAGCTTCTTTAGCCACTCATCTATCATAGGACACTTTGGTTGCTTCCATGTCCTGGCCAGTAAATAATGCTGCTATGAACATCGCTGGGCAAATATCTTTGCGGATATGGGTTTTCAAGTCTTTGGGGTAAATACCCAGTAGAGGGATTGCTGGATCATATGGTAGATCAATTCTTAGTTTTTCGAGGAACCTCCATACTGTTTTCCATAGTGGCTGTACCAATTTGCAGTCCCACCAGCAGTGTAAGAGGGTTCCTTTTTCTCCACATCCTCTCCAACATTTGTTATTACTTATTCTGTTGATTATAGCTATTCTAACAGGTGTGAGGTGGTATCTCATTGTGGTTTTGATTTACATTTCCCTAATAGCTAGCAGTGTGGAGCATCTTTTCATATATTTGTTGGCCATTTGTATGTCCTCTAGGGAGAAGTGTCTGTTCAGGTCCTCTGCCCATTTTTGATTGGAAGATTGATCTTTTTTTAATGATCCTATTCAAAAAGTAAAAAGTTGGCAGCCCTATGTGGGTCCCTAAATTTTCTTTTAGAACATAACTGGATTTTGAAACCAGTGGTCTCTTGGCAATTAAAATTATACTGCCTGGACATTCATCCATGTGTTAGAGCCACCCAAAATGCTTTGTTATTGTTGTTGTTTTAAGAAAACCCCTGCCATGGCCCTCAGCAATTTCCTTGGCCACCTCTGTCAGGTGAGCTGGAAAGTGCCTCCAAGATCTTTAAAGGCTCTCTGTCTTTCTCGAGTTTGGCTAGTTGTGAAAGTTTGTGGCTCGGCACTCAACTGGCTATGTGGATGAGCTTCATTTCAGGTACTTCTCAGGGAGTATAATTTTGAGCTCACTGTTGTTTTAATAACTGCCATATCAAAAGCGTGATTCACAGCATTCATTCATTATTTTATTAGACCAAAATTTACCAATCACCTTTAACATATCATGCACTACACTAAGTGTTGGGACTTCAAAAATAATTGCCTTTTAAAAGTTCATGGTCTAGACAGGAAGGCAAACTTGTCGCATGTGATCGATTATATTACAATGTGATATGCAGGGTGATGATGGAATTATGAATGGAGAATCATGGCAGCTCCAAGCAGGTATCTAAAATATTCTCAGGAAAGAATAAGGAAAGGCTTCCTTAAGATGGTGAAGCCCAACCGAGATCTCAGCTTACTCCAGTTCTCAAATATGTTCTGCTCTTTTCACTTCAGGACTTTTGCCCATAGCATTTTCCCTGCCTCAAAAACAATTCCTTCCCATCCTCACTTTCTCTTCCCCCACTTTAAACATCCCTTCACTGGAGAAGCACTTCTTGACCTTCAAGACTAGGAAGGGTCCCTATGCTTATGTGCTAATGGCACCTGTTCTTTTCCTCCATAGCACAAATCAAAGTTATCATCAGACAGGTAATTGTGTCACCTTTACTATCTGTCTTCTCTATAGATATATACCTGACGAAAGTGAGGACATATTTGAGTCTACGGTTTTCTATTCATCACCATATCACCAGTTTCTAATATAATTCCTTGAATGTAGTAGGTGCTCAACTAATATTTGTTATATTAATAAGTTTAAGATAGGAAAATAAAGGAAAGATGTATGGTAAGTAAGAGTGAGACTAAGACAGGGATGCTGGGCAGAAAGAGCACCATGAGCCAAGTCCCAAGGCAGCAAATCCCCTGAATGATGTCTGTACAACAGAGGCAGAGTTTGACATTACTAGACTATAAAGATGAAGGCCAGAGCAGGGAAGACCTTGCAGGTCAGTCTGGGAAGGAATAGTCAAAATCTTATATTGCCTACATCTATCATGTGAGTGCCTTCATTCATTCCACAAATATTTAATGAATAGTTTCTATGCGTAAAATGCTATCTCGGGTACTGGAGAGTAAATGAGTGCTCCTTATCTGGACCTTAAGTTTAATAAAAGTTTGATTCCTTAGGGCAAGGCCTATGCCTTGTTCATCTCAGGAACGGCACAGTGCCTAGCAAAGTGTCTGATGTAGCAGGCACCCAGAACTTCGATGAAGAAAAGAAGAAATGAAAGAATGGAGGTAGCGAAATGGCATAACAATTCCTGGCACTAACAGAATTGAAGAAAAGAGGTGAACTAGGAGCCAGCCTGCACTGGCCATGTGCTAGGCTAGCCAGGCCCAACCCAGTTCCCTGATCCCTGCACCCTTGGAGAATCCTGTGCTTACTTTGCCTACTTCTCTTTATCCTTGTGATTCCTGCATGAGCCCCCGCATCAGAGACCAAAGGAGAGGAAATTTCTTTGCTGCAAATGGAAAGCAGAGTAGGATGTGCCCTCCCTCAGGCTGTTCAGGCTATACAGAGGGAAAATGATCATCGGTGTCTAAACTGGATCTTTGAATGCATTTCTTCCACAGATACATTGCTAGACATAGCAATTAGGTTCTATGGTACTATTACCATTGTATTTCAGACAGATTTTTGGCCAAAGAAAATTCCGAGGGTTAGGTTGGGGATCTAATGACCTTCTAATACAATGTTTCTCTTAAAAAAATGCTCTTCTGCTTCCTGGCTTGTCGACTTTCCAAAGCTAAATATAAATTGATTGTATTGCATGTTCCCTATGTGTACACTTGGCCTAGGGAAAACCCTTGAGGCAAGAGCTGTGCCTTCTTGGAATCCATCGCCAGGAAAGATACATAGAGCAGCACTTAATGCCACGCCTTGCTCATCACGTGTGTTGAGCAAGAAGCTAGAAACTGAATGTCTGATTTGATCTTGCCCACAGCACTTTTGGAAAGTTTTGACCGTGAATGCAAATGGCCATTACTGTCATGCTGCCTCATGCCCAAGGTTTCTGTGTCATTAACTTGAGACCTGCATCACAGAGAAGACATCTCAGTCCGTGGGAGTCCAGTTTGTTCAGGAAAAGAGATCTCGTCATATGTCATCTAGTTGTGGCCCACAGCCAGGACTATCAGTCTCTCATCAGGAGCAGCTTGAGTGACACTGGCTGAGCGCAAACTGAGGAACTTCTGCATTTGGCTTGTGACCGGGAGGGGAGACTTTGCATGTCTGGCTTTCTTGAGCTCTTCATATTTTTGTCTTTAACTAGCTCACTGCTGATGCCGTTGGGAAAAATACTTTTTGAGCATTTCATCTTAGTTGATTTTTTCCTGGTTTTTAGTTTTTATTTTTTTTGCTGCCTTGCTTTCAGCTTTCGCTGCAGAATTTGATTGACGCATTCAACTTTTGACTTCCTCGTTTTTTTTCCTTTTGCATTGACATTGATGTTCTTCACACCCCTTTGGTTTTCCACCCTCATTTTGTTCAGTTTCCATTCTCAGAGCTGCATTTCCTTTTCCAGTCTGTAGTCACATCAATAAGCACAATGCACTATCTGGGTAAGTTAAGCTGCTCCTCTTAAGCCAACTTCGTTTTTCCAGCACTTCAGTTTCACAGGTTTTAATCACATCTGCCGTATTTTCTCTGTGTCTTGGATATGTGTCCAGATGAGCATCAGAGATCTCCTCCACAAGGACCCTCTATGCAGAGTGCGCGTGTGCTTAATATCTGCAAAGCAACCCATGTCGCCCTGGGTGAGGACACCTAGAACCAGGGTAAGGCAGCCGCCTATATTCATTTTCCCTGGTCACAGTACCGGGCAACATGTTTGTCTACTATTTTTTTTTAATTCGATTTCATTTTATTATGTTTTTATTTTTTTTATTTATTATGGTGACATTGATTAATGAAATCCGTAAGTTTCAAGTGTACTATTCAACAGTAAGTTGTATATGTATTGCGTTGTGTTTACTGCCCATAGATTTCTTTCCGTCACCACATATTTGACCTCTTTTACCCCATTTACCCCCCTCATACACACACACACACTAGTTTATAGTCTACCGTAACCACTAGTCTACTGTCCACATCCTGGCCACTATGTTTTGCAATAGCTCATCTGGCGGCCAGCGCTGGTTACCATGCAACCTTAAAGAATGAAGGATGCATGCCTCCAGCCCTATGCATGTGATCAGATCGACTAAGTATGCCCTCCTTGTAGCACATTAGGAAGAATGGCTCTCTTTTTACAAGTTGGAAAACTGAGTCAGGGGAAGGTGAAGATGAAGTTCACACATCAGCCAGCACTATCATCAACATTGCCATCCTCTCTCTTGTCTGTAATAAATGGCCAACAGGACAGACAAGATTTCTAGAAACATATATTTCTTAAATGTAGATAAGCTTATTAAGAACAAATATATTATTATGAAATAATTTAATAAATGAATTACATTCGATTTGCATTTCACAAGCAAATAATAATAATATCTATCTGCTTAGACTCATATAGCTAAAAATTGCTTCACATAATTAGAAAAAGCCCTCAACATGGGTAAAATGAATATAAGCCTTCCCTGTTCACAGAAGAAGAAACAGAGGCATAGAATGCCTCTGGGCCACAGTTCCTGAGCCAGTCGTTGCCAAAATCAAGACTAAAACTCTAGCCTTCTGCTGCAGACTGGCTTCTCTTTATTTCGTCATGCTGCTGTGAGCAGGAAGGGGATACAGGAATTTCACATTTAGAGACTGGATTGGGATGAAATTTTCCTTTAAGGAGAAGGCTCCCTAATAGGGATTTGAGAAGCTATAAAGAAATTTGTTATTTTAAGACAATATATTTCCTTCACGCCAAGGAGCACCACTTGAGAATATTTGGTGAATGACGTTCTGGGAAAAGCCTGGTGGTAGCAGGAGGGGTTGTGGATGACTTGCCCCATTTGTCATCTTCCATTTCCATTTGGATAAAACTGGTAAGGAATTGATAGCCCGTTGCAGGGATAAGTTTGAATTGGTGTGGTCTGAAACACAGAGAGTTTATCTCTGTCTGAAAGGCAAAGGGACAATATCTAGGACTGGGATCTGAACATGTACGTGAGAACTTTCTAGCCCTCAGAGTTCCTACCCGGCTAGTAGGTCACAGCTCTTCCAACATGAACCGCAGCTTCGCAATCAGCACAAAACTCTACAATTACAACCATTCTCTGGAATCCTCTCAGCAAAGGAGGACGGACATTCCTTGGCTGGTTTAGAAAAACCAGTGCAGATTTGCACTGGGAAAGGAATGCAGTCTGGAAGAACGGCCAATGATTTACAGATTAAGGCTCCTGTTAACTAAAAAGGAATAAGAAAAAGAGGCTTAAAAGCGCACTGCTTACAGGAGAAACAGTGTGAGTGAGAAGGTGGGGAAGCGGTAGAAGCAGTGAATGGGAAACTGAATTAAATGGTGGAAGAGCTGGAACCAGGAGTGACATGGCATCTTCGTCCTAACCCATTAGGTCTTCATAGTTGTGACTTTCCCAGATGATTCAGTACTTATCTCAATGGGTTAAACAATATAAAAGAGTGGTGGGGTCGGGCAGAGAGGCCTGTTTCCACCTTAGAGATGAAGACACTGAGTTCGGGAAGGTAAAGCATTTTGTCCAGGGCCACATTGCTGGGGTGAGCCCAAGGTGAAGGAGCAGCCTCCCGATTTCCAGGCCTGGTTTCCAATTTCTAAGACGTGGCTGCCTCTCCACAGAGGGAGATGGTCTTGACCTGGCACCTTGGCTGCTGCTGAGGGAAAGGTGATGAGTGGGGCAGACAGCAGCTGGCAGGGCTGGTGCCAGGGGCTCTCGGAGGAAGTGGCTGGAGAGGTCCGGGAGAAATATGGTCAGGAACTGGACTGAGACAGTGCTCGGAAGATGAACAAGGACTTGAAAACTTAGAAATGGAAAGGAAAGCAGCTGACAATGCGCGGAAGGAAGGGCAATAGCCTGTGGAAAATGACTGGGAGACTTCCTGCTTGTGAAGCCAGAGCTATGTTGTCATTGCCCACTGCTTCTGTCAGGTTAAGTCCATTCTCTTGGGCAGAAACTGCTTTACGGTTTCAGCGGAGATGCCTAACAGTTCCAGCCCTCATAACTGTTAAGCAGTCTCACATCACAGGTGACAATGTAGAGATGCCCCGTGTGACGCGTGGCAGAGGCCAGGAGCGCCCAGCGGTGTCAAAGGAGGTGTCTGAGGCCTGCCCCATGCTTACCTCCTGGATATTCTGCTTTGCCCGGCTGTCAGAGGGATGCATAACTGTCCCCATCACTTTCACGTTGCCACAGACAACCAGGGCTTCATCCGGCACATCTGTGTTTATTCCCACTCGACCATGACAGACAACAGATTCTGGAACTGGTCCTCGCTGCCATAATGCATCACTGTCATTTTCAAATTGCCCAGGGTTAGAGGCCTGGAAAAAATACATAAATATATTACAATTAAAGTTACAGTAGCAGGGATGGATGACAGCTTTATTCCTCAGAGCAAAGGAAAGCAAAATGTTATCTAAGTCTTTCACCTGAAAATCATATGTTGGATGGCACATTCTTACATATTCAAAAAAAAGTGTGGCCCCAGGAAGGCCAGGGGGCCCCTCTATCTGTTCTGCCCACCACGAGCAGGAGCTCAGTATGCCATGTTTGGAACATCCAGTCTCTATTGCATATATCTGGAATTGAGAATGTGTCAATTTTACCGGGTGAAAAATGAAAAAGAAAACTCAAAATGACTATCTTTTCAGAGATGATAATAATAATGATTTAAAAAAAGAACATTACAGCAGAAAATATTACAAGTTTATTAAAGCTCAGATAAATAAAAATACCTTGCATTTCCAGCCTTTTCATAGTTTCAAAACACTTTCGGATTTATGATTTCATATGCATTTGACAAGCAAATGACAATACAAATATATTTAATACACTTCAACTATTCCCTAAACAAAGATGATACCAAAGGAAGAATAATAACTGCTATCTTTGTTGTGTGCAAATCCACACTCCAATTCTATGAGATACGGACTATTATCCTCATTTTAAAGCTACTGGGACTCTGAAAGGATAAACAAATTGCCCAAAGCCACAAAGCTAATAAGTTTGGGAGCTGGAATTATACTTCCTTTGATTATTAATGATTCTAACTTTGCCTTTTTGTGCCGTTGCCTAGACGTAGCCCTGGCCGAATGCAGTCTTCAAAGAAAATCCAAGTGAAACTTTAGACAAAGTTCTGGAGATTTTACTCTTAAACAAAATTCTTTGCTGAAGAATTTTCCACTGTACTGTCTGCCCTCTTTCCCACTTTCCTGTAACTGCTGAATATATTTCCAAAAATCTTTAAGAAGGGATCTCCGAATCCCTCAAAATCCCCACAAAATTAATATATTTTTTTTTAAATTATGACCTATACTTCTAAATCTCATTTTTGTGTGTTGCAGCAGGGTGGTCAGAACGTCAGACAAAACAGTAGGGAACCTGATCATCTAAAAAGTCAATATGAATGCAAAATCTTCACTTTTGCCTTTTTGGCGGTGCATGATCATTACAAACTCAGTACCCGAATATGCTTAGATTATCTCAAGAAAACAGTAACAATGGTTTCCTCAAGGATGGAGACTGGTAGACACAGAAACTGGGGTGGGAAGAAGATTTACTGTTCACTATTTATCCTCTTGGTATGATTTTAGTTTTCACCATATGCATGTGTTACCAATTTAAAAATAATAATTAAAAGAAACCACAAAGTGCAGTTCTTAGTTTCGGTTCAGCTAAAGAACTTTTAGGTATCTTTAACTTCCTGTTTCATTCTCACCTGTCTGAATCATGAGCTGCCTGGAAGACTCAACCATTGACACTTGATAGACAAAAGCAGTGAAAGAATATGAAGTAACAACACTGAACATTATTTTGTGTGAATTCACTTGAACAAAGAGCTTTTCTGCAAAGTCCCTAGAGCCCCCTTGTCTGTGAATGGCAAATTGGCTTTGACTCAAATCCTTTTATAGTGAGCAATCAACGAAATCCAAAGGTAAGCTGTATAAAATGTTGATGTAGTTTACTCTACTCTGAACATAATCAGCCATTTCAAGGAAACAAAATAGGACAGTGATGGATTTCTTTTTCTTTTTGAGTTTTGGGATAATTATTATCATGTTGGTAACTGATATTGGAACAGCAGATGTAAGTAGATTTAATTTTTTGAAACAACTGCAACAATCTCACTTGGCTTCATCAGATAGATGAAAACTCAGATCCCTAAAATAGGTTCAAATCATTTTGGAAAGGGCCAGAGACCTACAGTGTTCTAAATATCTAGCCCTAAGGAGGTGTCTTTATCCATATGGAAAATGTTATTATAATGTCTGTGAACGTATTTCTCTTCTCTGGTATCCAGAATCTTAATGTGTCAAAGCAAACTATAATGGAATCAGAAAAACTTTCTGGAATTATAAACTTGTATTCACATGTGGCCCAATAATGGTTGACTGCTATGAAATACCGAAATGAATTAAAGTTTCTAAAAAACTTTTGTCTCACAGCCTCATATATTTAGGGAAGAACTGAACATTTTAGTCTATGTTATGACACAAACTGGCTGTGTGACCTTGAGACAGTCATTTAACCTTTCTGTACCAGTTTTCTCCTCTGAAAAATAAAGATAATAACATCTTCTTTACCTACCTCCAAGGGTTGTGAGAGTTTATTGAAATCATGTACACGAACACTTTGCAAAAATGAGGATGAATAGTCTCAAATTCATCCTACACACACTCTGCTGTGAATAGCAACCACTGTTCAATCTATAATTGATTTACCTGCTCTCCTCAGCAACACACCTGCAGAGTTGTACAACTCGGGGGAGGGAGGGAGGGATACTCCACACACAAAGGATACAATGTAAATGGCGCCCCCTGCAGGTGTTTGGAATAGAAGATAGCAATTAATAGTAATTTGAGGCTTGCTCTGAGTTTGGAATGGAACGGCTGAAATTTCTCTGCTTTACCATTGTTTGGGCCGCTAAAGCAATAGCCAAAGAGCATAACAGGAGAGCTTGAGCTGAGGAAGGCAGCTCTTAAGAAATCAGTTTTTGTACTTTTTGAAAGGGCTATGGAGAACGGGCCTCAAAATGCTCTCTCCCCTCCTTACTCAAAGTGCTGCCTGCAGCCCAGCAGCAGCAGCAGCATTCCCTGGGAGCTTGTGGGGAACGCATATGCTCAGGCACCTCCAGCTAACTAGATCAAAAACTGTGGGGGTTTAATGATGTGTTTTAGAAGAAAAAGGGAACTGAAGGAAAGCCTGGTCATTAATGAGGAGAATCTGAAGGAACTCAAGTGGAAAATGAATGCTCCCCAAAACACACACCTGGGAAATAAATCTGTTCTTTGGGGAAAACCTTAATTTCCACTACAGGACCATAATATATTTATCGAGCTGTTTTGATTGACAAGCCAGAAGAACTTACTGGGTCCTGCTCACGGTTCTCTCTCCAAGGAGAACTCTGACAGGCTTGGTCTCTCCCGAACCCCTCCTGGAGGCCTGAATCTCATCTAGTCCAACCCTCATACAATCGTCCTTACATGAATCTCTGCTATTGGGAGGCATGATTCTTAGGCCTCAAAATGAATCTGGATTTTCTAAATGCAATTTGCAGTTTTCCATTTAATGTGGTCAAATCTTGCAACATCTTTAAGTGCCAAATTTTTCTTCTTTCTGGAGCTCAAACTAACAGGGCCAGGCCATGCCCTAAGAGGGCACAACTGGCTTTACATTTGTAGAATGTAGGCTGGTCCAATCTCTGCCCAACCCGTGATCCATAGATCCATAGAATCTCAAGGGCATGAAATGTGTTTTGTGGATATCTCTAAAACTCACTGATTCAAACAGTAACACCATTTTTGAAATTCAGTTTTCCTCTTGCTTGGTTTAAATGTTAAACAATTGAAGAGAATCAAAAGTCTGCATTCATTTTCATATCTGCATTTTGGGGTTAGGATGAAATAATATCAGTAAGATATTTCCAGGTTTTGGAGAGGAGGAGGTTTTGTGTTATTACTATTATTCTTCTTCTAATTTTTGTTAGGGCAACACTTGGTTATTTAGCACACTTGCAGAATAGGGCATTCTCTTTAACAAAAAATTATGGCTAGAAGAAAGCCATCAAATCTGGAATGCAGTCATTTTTTAAAAGATAAAAATCCAGTGAATAACATGTCACCAGATCTATACTGAGTATTATTTTTTTAAATATTCATACCAAATATGAATTACAGAAACTTCCAACTTGTCAAAGTTGTTAATGTAGTTTAAAATTATCATTGCGCTTTGGATGTAAGGAGGTGTCGGTGAACAGTTTTGGTAACAGCATATTAGACAGTGGGGTTCCCTCCCCTATTGCTACTGTGTGGACTTGCATGGCAGCCAGAATATAGCTTTGCAAGAGCTGCCAGCTGGAAATGGAGGAACCTCGACACCAGGTAAATTATTCAAAGTACGCAGGTGACTAGCAGACTGCCTGACTCAAGCATGAGTTATATGGCTCAGAGCGGCCCTTTCATGATATCTAATCTCTGCTAATTCCAAAAAGAATGGCATTGTCTGTCTTTATTCTTTCCTATGAGAAATCAGAAACAATAAGCAGCCTTGGTTTCCAGACTTTATTTTAAATCAGATTCATTAGTATAACAAAGCAATCCCAGATTACATCGGGTGAGATGTTAAAAACTACCCTGAACCCCACTGAGGGAGGGTTGCTTTTTCTTTCCTTTTTCCTGGGAGGAACTTCACTTGCCACAGGTTAGATCAGACCCTACAAAACACAGCCTGGGGCGTGCACCCTGACAGGTACATAGCCCGCCCCTCATCACCCTGGGACATCTGAACTCATCTGGGTTTTACCTCATTTCCACCATTACTTCACCTCCATTAAAACTTTGAAACACAGTTTAAGGATTTCCACTAATAGGGCTTATTATTTTTAATTGACTAAAAGAATTATACAGAGGGTCCTTTGTTTCAAAATAGCTTAAGGCAAGCAAGGAAAGATCGCTTCCCCAAATGGGCAGGTCCTGTCTCCAGGCCTAAGGTTAATAGCCACATAGGTGGGCATGCTCACAGTGAATGCTTTTCCCTATAGGAGTTCACATGTCTGCCCTGTGTCACTTCAAAAACCCATGACAACACAGCCCCTCCCAGGGCTGCCAGGCCTGTGGTTACGTGCTCCCTCATGCCCTTGGCATTCTCAGCAGTGGCCAGCCCGACCTTACACAGCTGCAGCTGCAGCTGCCAACAGCTTTATCTTTTTTGTGGCTGCCAAGACTCCCATCCACAGCTGTGACCAATCATTCATTCAGCAAAACGTACTGAGCCATTACTATGTTCTAGGCAGGGGCCCAGATGCCTTTGGGGTCACCCATCACTTTAGGGCATGGAATTATCTTCCCACCGCTTTCCCTGCCTTGTGGGCTTTGGGGTCAGAGAGAACTAGGTTGCAACCAGACTCTATCACTGAATGAGTTTCTCACCCTCTTGTGACTTTGTTCCGCTGGGTGTAAAGAATGAAATATAAATGTAAAACAATGTATAATGAAGTCATATATAGAGTATTTAGCCCAGTGCCTAGAACACAATGTAAAAACCAGGGTTTCTGAACCATAGCACTATTGACATTTTAGAAAGATAATTCTTTGTTGGGGGTAGGGGTGCTGTCCTGTGTATTGTAAGATGCTGAGCGGCATTACTGACCTTTACCCACTAGATGCAAGTAGCATCCCTCAGCTGTGACAGCCAAAAAATATTTGCAGATATTGCCGCTGGGGGACAGAAGTTCTCCTGAGTGAGAACCATTGTATAAAAACTAAAATAAGAGTATCTTCGATTACTATCCTCATTATCAACTGAGAAACATTAATCTCCCAACATGCCATTGAAAATGCAAATTCTACTTATGGGGAAGAAAAGCATGTGAGATCCAGAAGAGTCAAAGAACTGAGCTTACCCTTACAATGATCTTTTCAGAGATGTGGGCAGACAACAGATAGAACTGGTCTTGGTTAGCAGCATACAGTCCAACCACCAACATGAAGTATCTAATTCAGAAACAGTAGGCCAATGCCAACACATCAGGGAACAGACACATAATTTGTGCAATCAAATACCACCCCATGGTTAATCAGTAGTAAATTTACCTAGATGCGTTCGCATTTAAAGATTGTATATTTAAAGATTTTCTCCTCTGCTCTAAATTGTCCCTCCTGTGAAGCAAGAAAGCTGTTGATTCGCTCACTACTGTTCTGAGTCCACTCTTTGCCCAGTTTGAGGCATTTGTGAGCTGTGTTGCAGGGTCCCAGAGCAGCCTTCACTGGGGAAACACCCACTAGGGACCTGGGCTCAACCCATCTATGCTGACTTGGTGCAGGCTGCATTCCCGGGCCCTCAGCACAGCACTGCTCACAAACACATGCACAACAAGAACTCACCTTAGAGGTCCCCTTGTCCAGGGTCACCCAAGCTACGTGTCCTAGGCCTCAATGGAAGGAGACCCAAAAGGGTTTGCTCAGCCACACTGGACCCTTCCCGCCAAAAACTGTTCTTGGCCATGTACCCTGTACCTTTCACGTCCTCCAGTTATGACTTTGGTCAAAAACCTGGAGCCTCCCCTATAGCTCCCAAGGTAATTTTCGTGCTGTTATTTCAGTTGCTTCTTCATATGCACTATTGATGAGACAATTTAAGATCAGAACATTTCTTGAAAGTAAGAATAAATATTGCCCTTATCAGAGAAATTTTTGCTTTAAGAACTTCATGAAAAACTTCAGCAACTTCCTCTGTAACACTCTATAGACTCTCCAATCCCTAGAGAACAAGAGTTCTCCTTTGTATCTAAAATAATAAATTATTTTTATTATTATTACTATTAGCAGCTACCATCTACCAAGCTCTCAACGTATCATGCACTGGGCTAAGCAGTTTATCTACTTTATTTCATTTAGATTCCCAGAACAGTTCTACAGAAGTAGGATATGGTTTTTGTTCCCATTTTACAGAATAAGAAAATGAGTCTCAGAGAGGTTCAGTTACATGCTCAAGGTCACCAAGCTAGTAAATGGCAGTATCAAATATCCAAACTCAATTCTGTCCCACTCCAAAACCTATATTCTAAAACCAGTGGTTCTCAACCGTAAGCATGCATCACAGACACCTGGAGGGCTTGTTAGAATACAAATTGCTGGGCCCCACCCCCAAAATTTCTGGTTCAGTAGGTCTTGAGTGGAGCCTGAGAACCTGCATTTCTGACAAGTGTCCAGGTGCTACTATATCTGATAGTCCTACCACACTACGAGACTCACAGGTCTGAATCATTAATGAAATTTTTCTTTTTCTTTTTTTTTTTTCAAAAAAGGCTAAAAAGCTGCAGGATTCAGGGCATCATATTAGTAAGCATCATACAGGTTTGAGAAATGCAGTCAGTCCTTGGATGGCAGTGAGACATAAACCTGTGGTCACTCAAGAAAATCATGGAAGGACCCAAGGTGGGCGGGTTGGGAGCTGGGCACTGCTAGGATGAAGATGGAAGAAGAAAGATGACTAAGGGTAAGTGAGACATGTTAATAAGCTGAAAGAGTCAGAGTAGGGAGGAAAGTGGCTGAGGGAGGTCTGGTATGCTGGCTGGTGGGGCCCAGAGGAGCAGAGGGCCTTTGGAGGACTCTGTCTGGGCAACTAAAGCACTGGGTCCCCCAGGACTGACATAATGATGCTAGTACCTCTGGTCAGGGTTTGGTTTCCCCTTCTTTCTCATGTTATTTGCTGTGGTTTCACTGAAGTGTAGTCGGCCCAGCGTTACTTTGGTGACTTGGTTGGCCAGCAGGTCAATTCTAAAACAAACAGCAGAAATACCAAGGGACTATAAAAGGACATGGAGTCTTTAATCGTTATCTAACCCATTCTGAGATTCTCTGGTATGTTCAGCTCCCGGTTCTCATGACGCTGTGGAGGACAATTTAGTCCGGTTACTGATTTTTTAATAAGCTGTGCACAGCATGGCCAGGAATGGCTGCCAGGGAAGGCCACAGAATAACTCTTGAATGGTAAAAAATGCTCATTCAGCAGGAGCTCAAGCCCAGAGTTTCTGACTCCTAAGGGCCATATGCTCTCAATACCACATGTGGGTTCTTTTAACTCCACAATGGGGAGGAAATACATATTTTATTTGTGCCTCTGCCAGTTCCTATAGCACTTGCCTCTTGACTGAAGCGATTTCTCTTGGTTCCTCATAGACTCCTTTACATCTCCTCCTAATATTTGCCCTCCCCTATCCTGGCTGTGGGAGGAAGACCACACATAGTCTGCTTGGGCGAGGAGAACCAGAAGCACCAGGCAGGCTTAGAGCTGTGTTTGTACATGTGGCTCCCACTGGAGTGGCAGGCTGAGATCCTGCCTGGTCTGCTCCAGCTAAGGGGCCAGCCCTTATGAGACTGACTCAGTCAAAACACTGAGACGTCTCAGCTGCGCCCCAGCCAAATCCATCAAAAAGCAAACCCCACTCCAAAGGCATTCTATAGAATACTCTCTCTGGACCGCCAAACTGCTTTGGATGATCCCAGTCCTGTATGCTTTATATTTTGGAACCCATTAGGAAATCGATCAACATAGCTTTAAAAATTAAGAAAAATAAACTTTAAGCGAAGCAGGGATCCAGAACCTTGAAATTAATTCCTTTAACATCAGCCAATTTAAATGAAAAATTAAAAGAAAGATCGAACCATAATCTATCTCAAGGAACCAGAATTGTGAGCAAGACTGTCAGTAGTAAATGATAATAAAAATAATAATGACTTAAAACTGGACCTTTTTATAAAGATTTTTTTGAAAATATTTCGATGCATTTTACCTACTTTATCTTGTTGATAAACTTATGTTCATAACATTAACATATTATTATCAATTTAGTTTCTACAGTAGGATTCATTTTAAATAAGCAAAATGAGCAAGAGGTCTTTTCAAAGCACTCACAAAGGAATTCAGAAAGGAAATTCTTACTTAACAGGATCGAAAATCATCTTGCTTCTATCTGCTTGTGACTGTTCAATGGCAATTATTTGATTGGTGGCTTCTACCTGGGTGGAACAACATAAAGTAAATTAATTACTTAATAAATGAATTTATTAACAAAAATGTTCATTAGTAAATAATGTTCAAGTACATAAAAAGTTTTCCAAGGCATTATTCTAGGCACTTGGCTGTAGACAGTGGCCCTGACCTTAAAGCGGTATGCTATTGGTGAGAAAAGAACGAAATACCTGTAAAACTACACAACAACAACACAAGACAACAGAGTAGTTCAGGTAAACAGTGAGTACATAATGGGCTAGTAGGTGACCGAAACATCAAGAGCAAAACACAAGAACAAGGCAGCTCAAAGGATGTGGGCATGCATGCATTCATTCATTTAGTATATAAATACCCGTTGAGCACCTGCTACGCACCAGGCTTTGCTCAAGACACGAGTTGACAAAATTAACAGAAATCGGTGCCCTTACAGACCTTACATTCTAATTAGAAGAAAAACTGTTAATGAAAATAAGTAAAATAAAGAAAAGAACATTTATTTAGTACTTGCTACAAACTCTTCTTATTAGCAAACAGTGACAAGGGTGTGGTGAGATCTGCCTTATCATCTATGGCTTGTGGGTATTCACACAGTAACCATCTTTCTGAAAAGCAATTGGGCAACCTTCATCAAGAGTTTTAATAATGTTCATTCTTATTTTTGATGTGTAAATTCCTCTTCTGGAATTTATCCTCTTGCAAAGATGGGTATATGTGGATGTTTACTGCAGTTTTATTAACAAGAATAAAAAACTGGAAATAAAACTTACAATATCACAGGAATTCATGTGGTATATCTATGCAATAGAAAACTATATCATCTTTGTAAACAATAGTTGATAGAGTCTTTAATATTCTATAGTGTTATTTTTACAATAGATTAATAATATAAGATTAATTTTAATAACAGAAAAAATACAGAAAAATTAGTCTACCAAATGGTGGATTTCAAATATGAATGAATTTTTTACCTTCTTCACATTTTTGTATTATATTCCAAAATTTTCACAAATGGACTCATTACTTCCAAAACCAGAAAAACATGGTTTTTTTCCCCTAACGTTTTATTTATTTGTTTGTTTGTTTGTTTATTTAACATTTTATTGATTTTCCCCCCTTCTTTTTCCCTTCTGGTAACCTCTAGTCCATTGACCATGTCCATGAGTCTCTGTTTGTCCTGTTCATTTGTTGCTTTTAGGTTATATCCCACATATAAGTGATATCATGTGATTTTCAACCTTTTCTGTCTGGTTTATTTTGCTTAGTATGATTATTTCAAGGTCCATCCATGTTGTTGCAAATGGTGGTATTTCATCTCTTCTTATGGCGGAGTAATATTCCACTGTATATATGTACCACAGCTTCTTTAGTCAATCCTCTATCATAGGACACTTCAGTTGCTTCCATGTGCTGGCCACTGTGAATAGTGCTGCTATGAACATCGGTGTGTAAATATCTTTTTGGATATGGGTTTTCAAGTCTTTGGGGTAAATATCCAGTAGAAGATTGTTGGATCAAATGGTAGATCAATTCTTAGTTTTTTGAGAACCTCCATACTGTTTTCCATAATGGCTGTACCACCAGCAGTGTATGAGAGTTCCTATTTCTCTGCATCCTCTCCAACATTTGTTATTACTTGTTCTGTTGATGATAGCCATTCTAACAGGTGTGAGATGGTATCTCGTTGTAGTTTTGATTTGCGTGTCCCTAATAGCTTGTGATGTGGAGCATCTTTTCCTATATTTGTCGGCCATTTGTATGTCCTCTAGGAAGAAGTGTCTGTTCAGGCCCTCTGCCCACTTTTTGATTGGATCGTTTGTTTTTTGTTGTTATTGAGTTGTATGAATTCTTTGTATATTTTGGATATTAGGCCCTTATCGAAGGTGTTGCTTGCAAATATATTCTCTCATTCGGATGGGTGTCTCTTTACCTTGTTGACGATTTCTTTTGCTGACCTGAAGCTTTTTAGTTTGATGTGGTCCCATTCATTTATTTTTGCTTTTACTTCCCTTGCCTTTGAGGTCAAATTCATAAAATCCTCTTTAAGTCCAAGGTCCTTGAGTTTAGTTCCTATGTTTTCTTCTATGTATATCATTGTTTCAGGTCTTATATTCAGATCCCTAATCCATTTTGAGTGAATTTTGGTGTGTGGTGATAGACAACAGCCTAGTTTCATTCTTTTGCAGGTAGCTTTCCAGTTTTCCCAGCACCATTTATTGAAGAAGCTTTCCTTTCTTCACTGTATGTTTTTGGCTTTTTTGTCACAAATTATTTGCCCATATAAATATGGGTTTACTTCTGGACTCTCGATTCTGCTTCACTGGTCCGTGTGTTTGCTTTGCTACCAATACCATGCCATTTTGATAACTGTCACTTTGTAGTATAATTTGATGTTGTGCAGAGTGATGCCTTCAGCCTCATTCTTTTTTCTCAGGATGGCTTTGGCAATTCGAGGTCTTTTGTGCTTCCATACAAATCTGATGTTTTTTGTTCTGTTTCTTTAAAAAAATGCCGATGAGATTTTGATGGGGATTGCATTAAATCTGTATAATGCTTTAGGTAATATGGTCATTTCAACTATGTTGATTTTTCCAGTCCAAGAACATGGAATCTCTTTCCATTTCTTTGTATCTTCTTCGATTTCTTTTAAGAGGGTCTCGTAGTTTTCATTATATAGGTCCTTCACATATTTTGTTAGATTTATTCCTAAGTATATTATTCTTTTTGTTGCAATTGCAAAAGGAATTATTTTTACACTTATTTTTCTGACACTTCATTATTAGAGTGTAGGAACGCTATGGATTTTTGAATGTTGATTTTTGTATCCAGAAACTTTACGGTATTTGTTTATTGTTTCTAGTAGTGTTCTTGTGGATTCTTAGGGTTTTCTATATAGAGAATCATGTCATCCACAACTAGTGACAATTTGACTTCTTTGTTTCCCATTTGAATGCCTTTTATACCTTTCTCTTTTCTGATTGCACTTACTAGGACCTCCAATGTTATATTGAATAACAGTGGCGATAGTGGATAGCCTTGCCTTGTTCCTGATCTTAGAGAGAAGGTTTTTAGTTTTTCACCATTAAGTATAACGTTGGCTGAGGGCTTGTCATATATGTCCTTTTTTATATTAAGTTATTTTCTTTCTATACTGATTTTGTTAAGTGTTTTGATCATAAGTGGGTGCTGTATCTTGTCAAAGGCTTTTTCTGCATCTATTGATATGATCATATAATTCTTATTTTTTAATTTGTTTACGTGGTGTATCACATTAATTGATTTGCATATGTTGAACCATCCTTGTTCCTCTACGATGAAGCCCACTCGATTGTGGTATATAATCTTTTTAATATGTTGCTGTATTTGGTTCGCTAGTATCTTATTTAGGATTTTTTTTATCTGTGTTCACGAGAGATATTGGTTTGTAGTTTTCTTTTTTTGTGTTATCTTTACCAGGTTTTGATATCAAGGTAATATTGGTCTCATAAAATGAGTTGGGAAGCATTGCCTCCTCTTCGATTTTTTGGAAGAGTTTGAGGAGAATAGGTATTAAATCTTCTTTGAATGTTTGGTAGAATTCACTGGTGAAGCCATCTGGTCCTGGACTTTTCCTTTTTGGTAGGTTTTTGATGATTCTTTCGATTTCCATATCACTGATCGGTCTCTTTAGATTTTCCAATTCTTCTTGATTCAGTCTAGGAAGATTGTATTTTTCTAAGTACTGGCCAGTTTCTTCTGTGTTATTAAATTTGGTGTTATATACTTTTTCATAATATTCTTGTATAATCCTTTCTATTTCTGCAGTGTTTGTTGTAATTTCCCCTCTTTCATCCCTGATTTGGTTTATTTGTGTCCTTTCTCTTTTTTCTTTAGTGAATCTAGACATGGGTTTGTCAATTTTATTAACCCTTTCAAAGAATCAGCTTTTCGTTGCATTTCTTTTTTCTTTCTTTTTTTTTTTTACAATTTTATTTACATCTGCTCTAACTTTTATTATTTCTCTCCTTCTGCTGACTTTAGGCTTCATTTGTTCTTCCTTTTCCAGTTTTTTAAGATGAAGCATTAGGTTGTTTATTAGAGCTCATTCTTGTTTTTGGAAGTAGGCCTGTAATGATATGAACTTTCCTCTTATGATCGCTTTTGTTGTGTCCCAAAAGTTTAAAATGTTGTATTATCGTTATCATTCATTTCTGTGTATCTCTCGATCTCTCTTTTTCTTTCTTCTCTGACCCAGTCATTCTTCAGTAATATGTTGTTTAATCTCCATGTATTTGTGGTTCTTCCTGCTTTCTTTTTGCAGTTGATCTCTAGTTTAAAGCATTATGATCAGAGAATATGGTTAGTATGATTTCAACCCTCTTATATTTATTGAGGCTATCTCTGTGTCCCAGTACGTGGTCAGTCCTTGGGAATGTTCCATGTGCACGAGAGAAGAATGTATAAGCAGCTGTTTTGGGATAGAAGGCTCTGTAAATGTTAATTATGTCCAGTGGGCCTAATGTGTAATTTAAGGATGCTATTTCCTCATTGATTTTCTGTTTGAATGATCTGTCCATATCCGATAGTGGGGTATTTAGGTCCCCTGCTACGATAGTGTTTTGGTCTTTGTCTCCTTTTAATTCTGTAAGTAATTGCTTCATTATTTTGGGGCTCCCTGATTGGGAACATAGATATTAATAAGTGTTATGTCTTCTTGGTGCATGATTCCCTTTATCATTATGAAGTGTCCCTCAGTATCTTTCTTCACTTTTTTTATTTTGAAATATATTTCGTCCGATATTAGTACCACTACTCCCGCTTTTCTCTGAATGCCATTTGCCTCCTGGAGGCAGCATATGGTTCGGGTTTGTTTTTTGATCCAATCTGCAACTCTGTGCCTTTTTATTGGTGAGTTCAGTCCATTTACATTTAGGGTGATTATTGGAATATGAGATCTTCTTATAGCCATTTATCTTCTGCTTTCTGGTAGCTCAGTGTTTCCATTGCTTCCTTGTCCTTGTGTTTCTGTTTTCTTTATTTTGGTGGCTTTTCCCTCTGGTCCTTCTTGTTTTATGTTATATATTTCAATTCTGAATCTTTGGCGTGTGGTTACCATTAAGAATATGTAAAGGATAGTTATATATATATAGAGAGAGAGAGAGAGAGTCCCTTTTCTTCTGCTTAAGGCTTATCTCCATTCCCTTTTGCGAATTTGGATCTTTGAATCCTCCCCTTTTCAGTCATTGTTGTCTCAGTTTGTCCCTAAGTACGTTGAACATTCATTACTATCTTACTACAGCAAATCTCCTTATTTTAAGCTTATAATAGCTTGTTCCTAGTAATGGTTGCACTCCTCTGCTTTTATCAGCCAGCTAGTCACCTTATTCCTTATTATGTGGGGGTTTTTTTTGTTTTTTTTTGTTTTTGTCATTTTGTTTTAGGTGAGTTGACCCCTTTCAGTATTTCCTGTAGTGCAGGCCTTGTAGTAGAGAATTCCTTCAATTTTTGTATGTCTGAAAAGGTCTTCATTTCTCTTTCATATCTAAAGGAGAGCTTAGTTCAATACATTATTCTTGGCTGGTAGTTCCTTTCACTTCATAGTTTGAACATTTGATTCCACTCCTTTCTGGCTTGTAAGGTTTGTGCTGAGAAGTCTGACGGTAATCTAATGGATTTTCCTTTTTATGTTACTGTCTTCTTTTCCCTGGCTGCCCTGAGAATTCTGTCTTTGTAGTTGATTTTTGATCATTTTAATACAATGTGTCTTGGTGAAGGCCTTTTTGGGTTGAGATAATTGGGTGTTCTGTTGACCTCTTGAATTCCAAGCTCCAGCTCATTCCTTAGACTTGGGAAATTCTCATCAACTATTTGTCTGAACATACTTTCTAATCCCTGCTCCTTTTCCTCCCCTTCAAGAATTCCCATTATTCTTATGTTTCCTCTCCTGATGATATCAGCTAGTTCTTATATTTCTCTTTCATTATTTTTCATTCTTCAGTTTCTCTCTTCTTCCTTCTGATTTATTTCTAGATTTCTGTCTTTGATAACACTGATCTTTTCCTCCATTTGGTCAACTCTATTTCCCAAGCTTGTTATTTCATTTTTCAATTCTTGTAGTGCATTCTTTATCTCCAGAAGGTCTATTCGGTTCTTTTTGAGGGTTTCAATCTCCTTGCTAAAAAACTCCTTCTGCTCATCTAGTTGTTTTTTCAGTTTCTGAAATTGTTGATATGATTTGTTTTGGATCTCAATGAGTTTTTTCAGAAGTACCATCCTGAAGTCTCTGTCATTTAAGTCGCATATTTCTATGTCTATAAGCTTATTTTCTGGAGACTTTTCTCTTTCTTTCTGATATGCCTTGTCACCTTGGTTGTTCATGGTGTTTAATGAACTATTTCTCTGCTTGGGCATTAATAGAAGTGTGTTCTGCTCCCCCCACCCCCGAAAGAAGATTTAATATGTAATGGTTCCTAGCCTGTTGCAAATAAGGTATTTTTCTTTTGGTTTCCTTTAGGTGGCATCTACGCCTCTCGGATCTCTGCTTTATATAAAGTATTAATAATGTCTTTTTTTTCCTATAGATGTTTAATCATGCTTGCTACCCTTAGTCTCAGTTCCTGTCAGTGTTTGCTCAGGTTCCCCTGGGGTTCCACAGCATTCAGTCTCCAAGGGCATGGGGGGAGGGGCCCTCTGGGTTGGGGGATAGGGTATGCGGCTCAGCCTCTGTTTTGTAGGCATGGCTGGTAAAAATCAACTGTTGTTTCTCTGCTGTGCCCACTTTTCTGCTGTCCCTGTTTTTCTGCCTTCTGCCCTGATGACTGGGCACTGCTGTCAGCCGTGTGGAGCTCACAGCACTCCCAGGCAGGGCTGTTCAAGGAAGTCGCTGCACCTTCTCCCCTCCCCCTCCTCCTGCAGGGAGCTCTGGCAGCTGCGAGAGGCAGCTTCCTTGTTTCTCCCAGTGCATCACCCAACACCTGGGGTTCTGACCTGCAGTAGCCCTTATACGCAGATCCCATGCTCAGACATGCTGGTGTGCAGTTTGGGTGTTTTTTGTTGAGTTTTAGATGTTCAGCTTAGTGTTGTTTCAAGGGGAGAGATTTGGAGACATCTCTCACTCTGCCATGTTTAAACCAGTCTCAAAACATGGAGGGAGGGGTTGTTGTTGTTGATGTTTGCTTTTGTTTTGTTTTGTCTTGGTTTAAGAGCTCAGGCTAGAGTACAAGCAGCTGATGTGTTCAGCAGTTTAGCCCCATTTGGGGAGGCTCAGTGCCTAAGCCCAAATTAAACATCAGAATAAAATATGTGGACAACGAATATTCCTCTCCCTAAGGCACTGGATTTGAGGTAATGATTTAATAAATACTTGTTGACCACTGAGAAGTCATCCTACCTGAATTCTAAGCCCAGCTCTGTCATTTATTATGTTGGATAAACTGTTTAACACATGGAGCCTCAGTCTCCCCTCTCTGTTAAACTGGAAAAGAGGGGGCATTGACTAGATTAGTGGTTCCCTGGCTTTTATAAGTCAGGAAACTTTTTGAGAATTTGGTAAGAATTTCATATGAAAATGCACCAGCATCAAAATGTATAAAATAATTAAGAATGTGTTTAGTAAAAGAAGTGCAAGCTTTATACACTTAAAACTAGAAAACTATGGTTTGAAGTGATGTTGCGCCAGTTTCTGAGCTCAGGATTAAGAAATTAGCAGCTTCTGCTTCCTATGTCTTGGAAGAACCCATCCACCATGCTGTGAGGAAGCACAAGCCATCTCAGAGAGAGGTCACATGGGGAAGAGCCAAGGCCTTCCAGCTACCGCCCCTTTGAGCTCCTGGCCAATGCCAGCACAAAATCAACAGACATGTAAGTGAACTATCTTGCAAATTGGATCCAGGCCCAGGTGAGCTGCTCCAGCCGATGACTTCCAAACAGAGATGAGCTGTTAGAACAAAGCCCTAGCCAAGTTGCAGATTTGTGACCTAAATAAATGATTATTAACATTTTAAGTTGCTAAGTTTGGGGGTAGTTTTTCATGCAGCAATAGACAAATGGAATACTTAACAAATGTCGGCTGAATGAAATGGAAGTAAATAAAAGACTTACCTTAACCCCAAAAGCTTTCAAGTAAAACATTTCTATTGGCTTTAGGCCCACTTGGGTTTTGACGAATTTTGGACTTCCCCAAACTTGGATATGGATGGTTATCTGAAAATGGTTCTTCTTTTGGCAAACAAAAGCTTCATCTACTGGTGAAAAATTAAATCCTTTGTCTGTGACAACTCGATATCCTATACTGGGTCTATGAAAAGAGAAATCAAGAAACCACTTTTACAAATATTTTCTACACATTTTCTTTCATTAACCATATTAATTGTATAAACAGTTCAAGAAAGTATATTACAGGAAGTGCCTTTTACTATATTTAATCAATCTATTTCATGAATTTTTACTGAGGAAATGAAAATGATATTCCAAAATGCAGCCGGCTCTCTCACAGCATTTTATCTTCCTAAAAGGAAGGAGCATGGCTCTTGCCAAGTGGGAACATTATTCCCTCAGCCTGCCTTTTCCCTTCGTGCTTCCTAGACTTCTAATTTGACTCCACCATCCAACAAAAAGACGTAGGCTAGAAGTTGGGAAGTTGCCGCATTACTCAGACTTGTGAAATGTCTGGGCTAGAATTGATTTCTTTCCTCTTTTTTTTTTTTTTAAGTCTCTAAATTTTATCAGCATACTCAAATAGTCATTCGGATGAATGAATATTCAGCCTGCTGCTGGTCATATGAATAAAACAGACAGATCAGAAACCAGGAAGAGCTTTAAACTAAATTAACCAGAACCAGTCTTACTGCTGTTTGAAAACTTGTTTTCTCTAGAATGCAGTTATTTCCTTTTTATCCACTCAATCTGGTAACGACACTGAAAACCTGCAGTGCTGATTATTTCTGTAGGAAGGAATGGAATGGTGGTGAAGGGGCTAATCAGACTCTTACTTTATTTGTTTTATCAAATCATTTTCAATAGCACTGTTATGCATTTAACTAAAGGTTTAATTAATTAAACATTTTACATGTTTAAAATACTTTTAAATGTTAATAAAAACAAAACATGTTAAATGGGTAACATTATCAAGTAGAGAAAAAATATAGAAGTTGAAAACTCCTTTGGCAAATTTTTCCTGTACATGTTGTAGATATGCAATATGATTTTTAATTCATCAATGTGTCTAAATTTAGAGTTTTCCTCAGGAAAGAAGCTCCTTCCTAGGACCACATGAGGAGGGGACAGTACTTACTGCTGTGCTAGTTCTCTGCTACTGTGTGGATTTTTGCATCCTGGGATCTCAATTTGGAAGGCTGCCATTATGAACAACATAGAGTTTCTAAGTTTTCCTCTAATTCCAGAGACAGAAAATATTAATGGGTCTCTTGGGTAAATAGTGTTCATGTTCTTTGCAATTAAAGCACCTTCCCAATGAATCAAGTCACTGTCATTGATTACCCTCAAGTAGCTGATCGGTCAAAGCCTCTACAATCACAGTGCCTGCCAGCAGCAGTAGGAAAATCCAATGAATGAAAAACTTGATAAAGACCACATATCTTATGCCATCTGAGAACTTTATATTAACTCAAGTTTCTAGAGTTGATTTGCTAATCTGCTCATCTAAAGGCTAGATGGATTGAATTGTATAGATTTTACTACAGAGCATAATAAGAACTGTCCTGGTTGAGAATAAAAGGAAATGTCTTTTTGTGATCTTCCACATTTCACTGTCAAAAACTCTAAAGGAAAAAGTTAAGGTTTACAGCGTTAAATTTTAAGCATTAGCTTGAAATTTAAGGACAGCTGTAACAGAAACTGAAAGAACCAAAACAAGTACACTGTTGAAGATTATTCTGAATCTCAAATACCCGTCTCTGGTTATAGATATCTATTTACCTAAAAATAGCAATTCTGTTTTTGATATCAGAAGTTAATTACAAAGCCAACTAAATTGGCTTTTCAAAAGCTCTTTTTAACACAGGTTTTAAATATCATTCAGAAAAAAAATCTGATAAATTTTCAATCCCCTAACGTTACTACTTTTAGGTAATTTAGGAAAACAATCCTTTTATAATAAATTGAACATAATAATCTAAGAAGTGACAAGTGATTTTGTCTCAATGATATCAGTAGTAAAATCAAGAGGTCTTGAATTCTAATTTAGATGCATATTGCCTTCCTTTTTGCTTAAGAAAAGTGAATTATGGCTTCAAAATAAATCTACCTCTACACCTTTGAATTGATACCATTTGTGTTCTTATTTTTCCAGATCAGTGGAGCATAGACTGGCGTTAAAATAAACTTAAAAAAAAAAATCTATTCAAGTAAGAAGAGAGATAACGGTTACCTAGAAAACTCGATTAACTCAGATACATAGAGACTAGGAAGCATTAAAGATATCCACTAAAATACTGTGTGTGTGTGACAGTTTCATATCTTGACTCTCATATTTAGGATAGAATGTGGAACACTCCCTCAAAGATAATCAAATGAAGGAAAGATTCAAAACCAAGACCTATGGGCTCTTCCTTTCTTTTTCTAAGTATACACAGTGGCAAAGACACAAAGTTGTGACATTGCAATGATACAATTAGCAATTTGTTTCTTTCTGCCTCCTATTAAACACACCAATTCCCAAAATCTGTTTAACTCCTTAGATTTTGTTTTAAGGAAAAGATTTCTTCCTTCTAGTTCATCTAACATTAAAGTCCTAGCAATAAGCTTTGCTCTTAAAGAAGTTATATTTGAATTTAGAAAATACCAGGAAGGCCCTCAAGTTTGTAGGTCATTTCTCTTTCGTATTATATTTATTACTTTAAAATCCTATTCTTTCATCACTGATATTTTCTAGTGTTTCAAGAAGGCATTATTTATAATGAATGAAAATTCTAGAAGACTTAAGTGGGTAAATTATACCCTAAGGAATAAAGAAAAGGCTTAAAGAATGTTTAAGAGCAATAATGCATAAGTCCACATTTGTTTTTTTGAAACTATAATGTCATAAGAATAGGATGAATCTTTTCCAGTTTTAGATTATTTTGTATGGTTTGATTTCAGTCTCTGAATATGAAACCACCAATGACTGCGATTGCTGCAAGATATATTGAAAATGAACTTCACAATACTGATTTGCAGCACAGATATTAAAAGAGGAAGGTGTCACTAGCTAAAAATGTACTCTCTAGAATTTTAAATTAACTGCAGGATAAAATGTTAGGGATCTGGGAAATCTTCATTTTCTGGCTTTTAGTTTAAACTAGGCACGTGATCTCAGAAAGATTGCCTCTCCCTCCGTTGTTTCGTGAGTAAATTACAACAATTGAGACTTACAAGTCTGGATTCCTGAAGGCCAGAAACCCATGTTCCAGCTATTCATTAGTTAGAATGCAAAACATCCAGAGTAAGACATGCTTTCTCACTGACCCATCCCATTTGATCAGGGGTGGCACCGAAGTCCCCATGCTTGAGAGAGAGAGTCTCGAGAGAGAGCAATACCTTTCTCCCCTTACTCTCCAGCCCACCTCAAGGAGTTCCTCAGGCCACTTACAGTTTTTCGTAATGACTGTTTAATAAACTGTGCCAAGGAACACTTTGGTACGGCTGCCACTTCAGAGCCGGGGAGCACTGGACCGCAGGCGTCACGTTCTGTCTCCCAATGTTGTGGTCTTGCACTTGGCTGCTGTGACTCTCACTTGTCACTGCAAAGAAATGTTTGCATTAGAGCCTTTCCCCAAGGCTGTTTTTCCTTGACTCACAGACAGCTGCAAGGAGCTAATAAGCCATGTAGGAGGCAGATCGACAATATGGAAAGTGAAATGGGTTGGCAGCCAGAAGGCATGTGGCTAGCCTTGTTTCCTCATCTAGAAAGAGCAGCTTGAGGTCAGTGATCTCTAAGGTGCCACGGTGGGCACTTGTTGGAAACGTTGCCTTCAGGATCTATCTACGCTGCTTCCTGCACAGCATCTCCTCACTTCTGTTCTGTGTGGTTCCAGTGAAGTCCACTCCCAGCCCAAGGAGGGTACGGGACCCAGGCTTGTTCAGCCAAAGTAAAGCATTCGCTATCTGCATCAATAATGCGTCAGGTAGACGCGTAGCCTAATCCCGTCCAAGCGGAGTGGCTCTCAGCATTTCAGGAAATGCGGGTTCAAAGATGCTGACTCTTTTCCATGAGGTCCGAACCTGTGAGCTATACCCTCAAGAGCTGTTGGCATCATTTTGGGACATGAGGGAAAAGTCTATATCGGAAGAAGCCAGCAGAGCAGAAGGCACAGCTGAGAATGAAGGGCACCCAGTCCTGTAACACGATGTGAGCTCTGGGATCCAATCCTAAACTCTCAGGTTACAAGAGCCAATAAATTCCTCCGGTTCTGTTTTGCTTGCTTGCTTGTTTGTTTGTTTGTTTGTTTGTTGCTTAAGGCACTTTGAGGTTTTGGCTTTTATCTTTTGTTTGTTTTTGTTAATTGAAACCAATATAATTTGTTACAGGTCCTTTGTAGCACCAAGCTGTGGCTCAACTAGCTTTTTGAACCTAGATGAGTTATTTATTCACTTAGTGTCTTAACTGCAAAACAGAAATTAAAACAGGTGTCCTGCCCAATTTGCAACATTACACAGGCAGAGACACTAACAATACAAGCAAGAGCACTTTCAGAAGCTGACACCAAGATAAAGTGACAGAAAATATCTCACTAGCATGTAGCATTAACGACATGAAAATGCTACTTTTGTATGTCAAAAATGGTCAACTAACTGCAATTTCACAGGTGCAAGCTACTATTTTTTGCATAACCCTTGCAAGTTGTTTGCTTTAATTTGAGTATGCCTCTAAACTGTACATTTCAACCGCAGATAATTTTTATGTAAATTAATTTGGTATGTTAGCTGTTTCCCTTTTCTTTTTAACTCCTCTACTATCGCTCATGTTTGACATCAGGAAAGGAAACGGGGGGTGTTCACGAGATCAAGTGCAGGCTGTACAAATACGCAGAAAGATGACATTAGCTCCTACAGAATGTGCACGTGGCTCACAGCTTAGAAAAATGCAGGGAGTGTGGCTGGGTTTTCTTTCGCTCATCTAACTTCCTTGTTTTACACTTTCATTGAGGACTTCCTAAAATAAACGAATAACAGAGCTGCTGCAAGTTGTTTTTGATCCCAAATGCCACAGAATATGTGTTTTTCTTGGGTTATCCCTATTACATGTCACTGAAGCGAAACATCTACTCTTTTGGTTTTTGTAAGTGTGGATTTGGGAACAATTCCTCGAAATCCTGAGAAACTTTTCCCCAGCTAAGAATACAGGATGTTGGCGATGCAAGGCTTTTTGTGCCCTCATTCCTCCCAGAGTTACCTGGGCTTAAATATTTGAAAAACAAAAACAAAACCTTTCTATCATTCTCCTGCTCATTCCAAGTTCAGAGAAATGGAGGAACTAGTTTTTCCCTCTTTCCTTCCTCTTTCCTCCAATAAAGAGAAAGTAAAGAAAGTTCAAGAGCTTGAGGTTTGGAATCAGATAGAAATGAATTTGAATCACAACTCTACATTTGATGGCAATACAATCTTCAGAAAATGGTTTAGGGTCTCTGGGCGTCAGTTTCTTCATCTGCAAAATGAGAGTGACAATATGACACCTCCCAGTATTGTTGAAGGGGTTCATTGAGTAAGGTCTATAAGTGCTTAGCACACTGTCTGCCACCAGTAAGAGTTTAAACAATGATGTCATTATCACATGTACTTGTCTGAGCTCAGGTGACTCGGCTATTCCCAAGAAGCCTTAGCAAATTCTTTTGCTCTCGGCCTCCATAGTAACACTGTCTGACGTGAAATAACTAACCCCAGTGCCTGAGTGAATACCAGCTGACTCAGGCCCTTTCCCACTCAAGCATGGTGGCAAGGGCAAGGTGCCAGAGGAAGCAACCAAAGGCCAGCTCCACTCCTCTAGGTGCTGGTAGGAAAGGTGGGCAGTGAGCAGAGGACACTGTCCTCAGGGATAATGGCATATCTCACCCTTACCATCATAGCAGCAAGGGTATTGGGGCAGCCACTCCAACAGGACTGACGTAGTGGTGGCTTCTCTGGGAGTCGGCTATCAGCTGGTGAACCCCAGGGATGAGAATCTGGGACCACAAACCCACACCAAAATTCCAGGCACAAGCCTGAGCCCATCCTGGGGCTTATTATCATTAATACTAATAATAATATCTACTATTCCTGTGTGTTTTCTGTACTGCAGGCGCTGTCCTAGACACTTGACATAGTTTCTCATCAACTCCTTAACTCATCTTCAAAGTGATGATCCCTTTTTTTCAATAAACTGTCTTTATTGAAGTATAATATACGTGAAGAAGAGTGCATAGATCACTAGTACACAGTTTGATACTTTTTAATAAAACAAATTATACTGGGTAACTAAAAATAGGACACTTCCAGCACTCTTGAAGACACCCTCCTGCCCTCTTCCAGTTACTACTTTCTTCTGCCCAAGCATAATCACTATTCTGAAATCTAACACCACAGAGGTGTTTGTAGAAATGGAATAAGATGATACATAATCTTACACGTTGGCTTCTTTTGCCCATATTTTATATATATATGAGTTTCACTCGTTGTTGCAAATGGCAGTTGTTTATTCATTTTCATTGCTTTATAGTACTCCATTATATAAGTATATAACAATTTATCCCACCCTTGATGAACATTTTGGGTTATTTTCAGCTTGTGGTTTTTATGAGCAATGCTGCTATGAATATTTTTGTGTGTGTCTTTTAGTGGCATATGTACACATTTCTGTTAGGTATATTCTTAGAATTGGAATCACTGGGTCTTAGGATATGTTTTAGTAGATATAGCCAAAAAGATTTATAAAATGGTTATGAGGAAAGAATTCTTAATCTCATTCAACAAATGTAGAAACTGGGGTTTAAAGACCTGAAATAACTTGCCTAGTGTCACAGCTGTTAAATGGAAGAGATGGGATTCAAACTTTCTTTTTCCCTTCATGCTACACTGATGATTTCTTGAGAAAACATAACAGAGGAGAGAAGCAGAAATGTGAAGGCAGCAGAAAATCATCACAGGATGGAGCTTAATTCTGCAATGGCCAGAATGATTTGAGCGGCAATCTGGTTGGATGAGGAAACTCTTGGAAGGTTTGGGTGACTTGCCCAACACTCTCGGTGAGCTGGTGCATCTGTGGGAGAGTGAACAGATGGTTCTCTCATCTGGCTAGAAATTTACTCAGTCTTTTGTATTTGAGGATCAGAAAGAGGCTGGATGCAAAGATCCCTGAAGAAATTAGAATAACCTTTCCCAGGGAGGTGTATGGAGAGCTCCGTATTATCCAGAAAGGGGGCTTTAGTTAGCATTTTGTGTTTTTCGGGTCAAATAAGAAAACCAAGCAACTGCTGGCCATAATGGACCCACGTAAAAGAAAAGAAGACAGTAAGAGGTTTGGTTTATACAAGGGCTGGATGCCCAGCACAGTTCAGCCACAGCACTTTCATGAGATGATGACACATAGGACTTGGCTGAAGTCATTGTCCACCGAAAGACCACTACAACCATGCTGGAGCTGAGGCCAGATGCCCCTGAAAGGACCAGCTCTTATCATGTGGCTGTGACAGACAGAAGCATCAACACAAGCAGGTGAGAAAGCCACAAGCATCTCCTTTCAGGGTAGTATAAACCTCTGAAGTTTGGGGAAAAAAGTGGGAGGGGGAGCCCCAAGAGGGAAATCTTGGACTTCTTGCCAAGCTAATGCTTGCGAATAAAAGAAATATGACTTGGTACCCTGATTTTGGAGCGCATTTCACACTCCCTACAATCTGATTATTTACAGTGGCTAATAGAATTGGTGTGGAGTATTATCCTTTTCCCTAGGAAGTGCCATGGCATTTACTCTAAAAATTGTGAAGTTCACGTTTTCTGACTCAAAAAACCCGCTTTGTTCTCAGCTTGATCAGGTCTCTAAGCTCAAAACATAATGTGGTTTAAGACAAAGAACAAGGCAGGCTGACCACTTGGGCATTAGATGATTGTGCTAAAAGACTTCTAAAATGATTTTCCAAAATTTCAAAGATCTACTGGGAACCTGCTAATTTGAAATAAGTGCTAGGGAAGCTGAACTTTCTACCTTCCTGCTCCATGGTGGAAATCCTCTAAAGTCCTACTATTCTGAGTACCTTCCGTGAGTCAGGCACATCCATCACCTGGGAGCTTGTTAGGGAGGCAGGATCTCAGACCTAACCTCAGGCTTACTGAATCAGAATCTACCAAAACCCCCATGTTATTTGTGTGCACACTGAACTGGAGAAGGATGGCACCGAACAAAGCAATGAGCATACCAGCAGGCCTGGAGCCCGGGTCCTCTGAGACACACTGCCTCTGAAACTGAAAGGACTAGTGTTTTATCTCCACCAGAGAGAGTGAACGGCATCTCTTCCTGGGAGCTCCTGTACCATCCCACCTAAGACTGCGTGAAACGTATGTCAAGAGGGAAGAAATAAACTCCAAGAGCCAATCGCTGCCCTTCGATGAGAAAGAACATAAATTTGTTTTGTAGGGCTGCTCCAAGGCTGGTAAAAACCCCTGAACGAATGGGCAGGGCAGTGACAGGCCCGGGTTGGCTCACTTGGGCTGGCGTGGTGGGCCCACATCTGACAGTCCCCAGAGTCCTCCAGTGCCTGTGTGCGCTTTCTCTTCTTCGTGGGTGGCAATGAGGCTCTAAAATCAAGAAACCAAAATGCAGGTTAGGGTTCTTCTTTGTACTCCATGTTACAGTAAATCAGATTTAATTTCTCAAGTCTCTGCTCTCTGCCTTTCTAAATCTAATTCTTATTAGTTAAGGTTCCTTGAGTCTTGCTAGTCTGCGAAACCAGGTCCATTTGTGGAGAGAACAGAGCAAGCCCCTATTCTATGAGCCCTACTGGTCTGAAATTTCTGTTTCCTCTATCCAGTTGACTTGGGAGTCACCTATCTGAAAAATAAACTGACAACATTTTCAAAGGCAGAGGACTCAATGAGACAGAAGAGATACAAACTTAAAATATAGGCATACATTTTACATCTGAATTTTTTTTCACATGGAATTTTACCACAGTTTTCAATGGACTTTACTCTTTTGGCCATCCTCTAGGTCAAAAGGAAAGAAGGGAAGGGAGAAAATGGGGAAGGAAGGACAAAAGAAGGTTAGGAATGTTTAATTGACAAATATTTTTTCTGAAAGCTCATTCACAAATTCCTTTGAGTACTCTAGCTAAGGTTGCACTTGCAAACTGCTTTCTCCATCACTCAGAACCTCCCTACACATTTCTGACACTTTAGCTTTTTATTGAAAGAGGACATTGGGTTTAGTGGGTTATTAATTAAAAGATGGTTTAAAGCCAAGAGCACGGGGCCTGGCCATGTCTGATATATGTCTCAACACTGCCATCTGCTGGAGAGGATGCTACTGTTCATTTCTACACGCACTACCGGGGGCTGGCTGCTCTGAGGTCTTTCATAACTAAATATCTTGCTCTTTACCCAGGGCTGTGGCACCGAGGCTGCTGATGGTAAGAACAATTTATCCCCAGGTGGGAAGACACGGATTGGTCAAGGGCGGTCGCAGGATGACTGGTACTTGGGTAGCTGTTGTGAGAGCCGCTGTGGATAAGGCCAGAGTCGCTCATTTCAGACCAGCTCTGCGGTGGGTGCGCCGGCAGTGTCCCAGGTGCAGCAGCAGAGTGGAGAAAAGGAGCTGGAGTCCTCAAAGTCGGGCAGCATGTACCTGGGGGAACACACAGGTGAGAAGGGCCTCTCCTCCTCACCAAAGTTCAAGAAGAGGAGCGGTGCACGAAGTGCGGGAGGCGGAGGGCACTCACCTTTGACCTGTGGAGAACAGCAAGAGTCCGACATAGAGTAGGGTGGGGTACCCGGGAGCTGGCGTTGCCTGAAAATTAGAGACATGCGTTGCTTTTTTGTTGAAACCTATTCCGTCATTATATTTTTGTCACAAAAGGGAGGCAGCGCTCAGTGTCCAGCAGCACCCCCAGGGATGGTTTCAAGTGCTCCAGGGGGCCAAAGCCCACCAGACCATACCCGGTAGCCTGTGTTAAATGAGTGGACTTGAGTCAGACAGACCTGGGTTTGAGTCCCAGCTCTTCCACTTCCTAGCTGTGTATCCATGAACAAGTACTTAGCCTTTCCAGGCCTTGGTTTCCTCACCTACAAAATGGGAATAATCATTACATCTTCCTCATAGCATCATTGTGAGAATTAAATGAGATACTATATTAAAGCCCATAACATAATGCCTCAAACATAGTGAGCACTCTGTAAACTTTAATTGATATCATTATTGCTTTTTAACATTCTCAAAGCATTTATACCAGAGAGATGGTTGTACATACTGTTTGGGCTAAGATAATGTAAAATGTTACCACTAAAGCAATGATTTTCCATCTGTGCTCTGGGTAATCTCAAAGTTCTTAGAAGGAGCTTACGGGTTTTATAAAATAATTTTTTTAATGTCTGGGGGAGAGGGGAATCATAACTTTTTTTCTGTTTTATATATTGACATGCAAGTAAAATTTCATTTTAAGAAATGAATGCCATCACTAACAAAGTGTGAAAACTTCAGTTCCAAAAAACCTACAAGTCTCCAAGGTTCAGAAACTCTGTGATTCTAAGTCATACATAAGCACCATCACCATCTACTTGGTTCTCTTGCTGGAGAGTAAGCTATTGTGGTTTTGTTTGTTTGTTTGTTTGCTTGTTTGTTTTTGGTTGATTAAGATTTCAACCTTGTACAATAAAAAGTCTATTTTTATTATTTACAAGAAAAGTTTTGTTTTCTTCTTAAATTGATCCTTTATAATCTATTCACTTCTTATTAACGAGAGAAGAGGGAACATACATTTGCCTTCCTCCAAAAACCCCACTCAAATGAAAGTAAAGGAATAAAGAGGCACAAACACAAAAGGACATAGAACACATGAGCAGAGACCACACTTGACCATACTTCAATGACATTGGTACAGATGGAAGCAGGATGGATGGTAACTGAATGAACAGAATGGACAAAGCAAAAAGAAGGCTTCCTGGAGACAATGGAGGGGATGTAGGAGCCAACAAGGAGTTATCCGATTCAAATACAACTCCAGAAAAGCCCAAGAATTAGAGTCACCGGGAGCCTCTGAATTCAGGGGTAAGGTGGGGCTGAAAACAAAAGGATCGATTGAATGTTTTTTCAGCCAAGCAACTACCCCATCACCCCAGAAAAAAGCTAGAAAGTCTTACTCTCTAGAGAAATGGATTCAAGGAGATTTCGGAGCTACTGGGATAAAAATGGAAAGATTAATTAAAGCCTGAACACTGAACCGTGAGACCTTTCTTCAACTCAGCTTTGTAGGCATCGAAGCAGATATCCCACAGTAAGAAATCAGAAGGTTGTTCCCCAGAAAAATAGAATGTGCTCAGGAGGGGATAAATGATATTTTGAAAATACCCAAGGAAAAGGCCAGTCCCTGCCTGATCGCTCCAGAATGAAACTCATCCTTGGAGAAGAATGGCTGACACACACACAGAACATCTTAAACAGGAACAAACAACAAAGGAACAGACGGTTTCAGAAAGCCTTTGATATTGAAGACAGACACCAAACAACTATATAAATAAGGAATGTAAGAGTCACAAAAAGCCCTTGTGCTTCCGATATGACTAGCAAGTTCCTACCAGATCTGACCCTCCCACAGATAAAAACTGTGAACTCTGGGGGAAATTTTTAATCTACCCCAAAACATTGGAAAGTGGACAAAAGCAAGAAGATTCTGGAGGGACACTGAAACATTACCTTGGACAAAGTTAATGGAATAAGTTCAGCTACATATTTACAGCTTTTAACCTTAGGGCTGGTTGAAGGCAGAATCATAGAACAGCTAAAATGCCAATAGAACCCTACACTCTTTCTATCCTAAGGAACCAGAGAACAGAGTATTGGGCAAACACAGATGCTAAAAGTGAAAGGGGAACCGTGGGAAGGAGAGATTGAGAGAGAAGAAACCCCGGATTCTATGTATAAACTCTGCCTAAGTGTCTAGCTGACTCCTGAGCCCTCCCTGTGTGGGGCAGCCTACACATAGCCTAACCAAAGAAAAAAGGACTGAACGGAACTTTGAGTTACTGCAAGAGGTAGCTTTTACAAATAAGTCAAAGTATGTATACTCTTCAGAGGAATATATAAGAATCCAGACAGTCACAATGTCCATGATACAATTAAGAATTCCTCAATAACTCAGTAGGAATAAGCATCTTTTGGTTACTAACTCCAACGTGATGAATAAACTAAGAAAATTCCTAAAAGAATGTTATCCGTAAATACACAATTCATAATTACAACAACAACAAATTACTCAACAAAAAAATAAAAATATATAGCCTAGCTTCAAGGAAAAGAACAATCAATGGACAGTAATCCAGAGATGATCCAAAAACTGGATTAGCAAACAAGGATTTTAAAGCAGCTATTATAACTAAGCTTAATAGAGTAGAAGAAAATGTGTTTGCAAAAATTTAAGAAATACAACATCTCAGCAAAGATAGAAACTTTTTTTTAAAAAAAAGAACTAAATAGAAATTCTAGAATCGAAAACAATTTTAGATATGAAAATTCAAAAAAAAATTTAAATCACTGGTAGCATAACGGAAAAACTTGAATATAGATAGAGCAATCGATATCATCCAATCTAAAGAACAGAGAAAAAAAATTTAAAAAGAGGGAGATAAAGAGGTGTTTGTGAACCTGTAGGGGAAAATGGAGCAGAAGAATAAAGAAATAATGGGCAAAAACTTCTCAAATTTGGTAAAAGATATAAATTTTATAGGTTCAAGAGGCTCAGCAAATTTTAAGCAATGTAGAGATAGGAAAAACCACACCCAGGTCATCAAAGTCAAATAGCTGTAAACCAAAAATTAAAAGAAATTCTCAAAAGTAGCTAGATTAAAACAACACATTACATATAGGATAGTAGTGATTCCAATGATCAGTGACTTCTCATCAAAATATCAGAGGCGAGAAGATAGTGCAACAGTATCTTTAAAGTACTAGAGAAAATCAAAAGTAACAATTTATCCTTCAAAAATGAAAGCAAAATAAAGACATTTTCAGATAAAAAATTTTAAGAGAATCCATGAATAGACAGATAAAATAAATGTTAAAAATGTATAATAAATATTAAAGATATTATTCAGGCTAAAGGGAAATGACTTTAGGAAGGAATGCAGAGAATTAAAAAACTGATATATATCTGAAAGCAAATTACTTTTTCTCTTAATGTCTTTAAAATACACAGGACTGTAGGAAGCAAAAATTATAACATTATCTTGCAGAGTTTATAATGTATGTAGTTGTAGTACTTATGACAACTAGAGCATACAGGATGGGAATAGGGTTTTAATGGAATTATGCAGTTGAAGGTTTCTATATTTTATGTAGATGATATTAAGTTCTTAAACTGTGTAGAGCAAGAACAGCAATATGAAAACATCATTTAGATAAAATGTGGTAGAAATATCTAAAAGTATCTGCATCTGGAAGAGCCAAATTAAGGTAAATGGGGAGGAGTAGGGCAGAGGTTTGCTGGTTTTCATTATAAGCCATATGTGTATATGGTACCATTTGACTTCTTAAATTCTGCCCTTATATTACTCTTATAAATCTGCAAATTAAATTTGGTAATTGACTTTGTGATCTCATAATTCCACATTCAAGAGTCTAGGCAGTTGTTAAGTTACCTTCACATTATCAGTTCCACTGAATTCAATAATGTTAATAAAAACTAAAAAAATCATAATTATCAGTTTACTCAAGAAATATGGCATGGCCTATTATAAAGAGGACTGCGTGCTCTATTCCTTTGTGGAGAATCACAGGTTCCCTGTGTTAAATGACTGCAATATGTGTTGGTAGTTTTAAAATGAACACTTAAAAATTTCAAATGCTTTCCTTAAAATTTAGTCTCCCTTCCAAAACCCATCTCAGCTTCTCCTTTATTTCATTGCATTCCATGCTTGATGCATTTTAATATATTGAGAGAGAAATTTTGCAGTTCTTTTCAGAGAATTTGAGAGAAGAATTCATGATAGCTACTTTGACCACTAAGCAAATTATTTTTTAAAACTAAGTAAATTGTTAAAACTAGGGCAATGATTAACTTCAAGAAAAACACTGTTGCTTGGGACTGTTTCTAAGCTGCTAACTCCTCCCTACTCACACACAGGGTCAGGAACCTCAGCAACGCACCTAAGACTGTTTCTGGACTTCCTCTTCTGAATTTCTCTACTAAGCCGAAGGGATTTCCATGAAGTAGGCCTAGGAAGCGACAGACACCACTGGTCACTTCTTGAAGAGCTATCTCTGTCTCTAGCTTCTGTAGGAGGAAGTTGTAAAAATTGAAAGATTCTTAGCTGCTGATAAAAAATAGGATAATTCGCCCTTTAAACCCCTTTGTCTCAGACACACAACTTGTTCTGAATTTTGAAAGATGAATGGAGAAATGCAGCCTCCTGGAGGCTGAATGCATGCGAACGAAAAGAGAGGGTGTAAAATAGACTTTACCCCGCAGCTGGTTGAGGTCGTACATATTTCCATGACATCTGCATGCTGCCCCCAAAGCAACCAGTATTTCTTTCAGATTGCAACCAGGCTTGAGCAAGTATTCATCAAGTGCCTAGTATGTGCTCACGACTCTACTAGGCGCTGTACAGGACAGTGACAGTACCAAGACATGGGCTTCATGTGAATACTCAGCTGGGACTCCTCAAAATCCAACAGTCTAATCACATTTTTTTCAATGACTCCCCCAGTGCCTTCACACAACAACTGCCTCTTCTCTAAAGTTCTATTGCACAGTCAGCTCTACTCTGCACCGTGCCTGGTATAGAGGTGCTACTTCATATATATGAATTACGCCTTTTCGCATTATGTAAGAAATAGATTTGTTGTGAAATATATATATTTATATAATTCTTATATCAAGAGAGAGCTTTCCTGACCACCCAATCCAGATCAGTAGCCTTCCTCTACCCCTCACTTTCTGAATTTCACCCTTACCTTACACTTGTTTTTCTTTCATCTCAATGAATGACTTTATACTGTATGCCATTGTCTTTCTCTTCCCACTAGAGTGACACGGCAGCAGCGGAGTACCAAGAGTGAAGGCATGGGAACGACTCACCCCAGGAACAGGCAATAAGGAAATGCACTGTCCGCAGAGAATTTAAAAACAATACTTAAACTCACAAGAAAACAGTCCGAAATCACCACGCACCACTAACTCAGAGGAAAATGCCTGGGTGCCCTGTCAGGGCAGATTGCTTCTCACCACACTGCCCTTAGCAGGAAGTTTATCTGTTCTATTCACTGTTGTACCCCAATATGCAACTATAAAAAGAGTTGTTACTGAAAGTATTTTCCCTAATTTTTCATTTATATGATTTATCTTCTCACATGGACATTCACATTTAGAGCATGACTTTGTGTGTGTGTGTGTGTGTGTGTGTGTGTGTGTGTGTGTGTGTGTGTCCTATATTGTACCCAGTGGTGAGCATGTGGTAAGCACTCGATAAATACTTGATTGAGCTTAGCTCGCACCCACCACCCAGAACTTGGGATAGGAAAGGGCATTGGCAGAAATCACACCAGTGTATAAGGTAGCCCAAGAAAATAATTTCATGAGAGGGCAGCGAGAGGCAAGAAAAGCACGATGTCACTCCTTTCTAGCCTTGTGTTGGCAAACAGCAAGAATCCTGACCCCCTCATCACCATCGTCTGCTGTTTTTAGATAACCTTCATGGAAAACCTACTCTGGGTCAAGCACTGCGCTAGCCCTCTGCATCTGTAGTCTCGTCGAATCCCTAGTGCCACAATATGAAAAGATACTATTATTGTAACTGTTCCACAGGCAATAAAACCGAAGTTTGATGAGATGAAATAACACCTGAGGTTATTCACCTGACCACTAACTAGTCAAGCTGGAGTCAAGTGGATTACCATAGAGTTCATGCTCCAAAAAAACGCGGTGTTTTCAATACAGACTATCCTAATTAAATTGTTAACTATAGGTTATCTCATTCTCCACAAATCTCTTTAGAATCAAGAAATCATCAAATACATGGTGACAGAAGGAAATTTAACTTTAGATGGTGGACACACAATGCAATATGCATATGACATATTATTGAATTATACACTTGAAACCTATATAATTTTATTAACCAATGTTACCCCAATAAATTTAAATAAATAAATAAGTCACTAATAGTCTTTTAGCTTTTCTGCTTAGTCTTTCTCCTACTAAATCAGTGTGAACCCAGAAGTCAAACTGGTCGATGAACTCAAACAGTCTTTAACAAGTTCTTCTCATGAAACTATGTGTATTACCTCACTCCCTTTCGTAACATCACAGTAAAGTGCTTATCAGCCACACTCCACTGGTGCCAGAACTAAAACATACAGCTGGTCATTGACTCCTGACTCATTTTGCCATCCAACTCCAATAAGCCAAATTCTAAGTAAAACCATGAAATTCAATGAAACCCAGAGTTGATTCCTCATGGACTAAATATGTCTCTTGGGTCCGCTCCTATGAAGTCACCCATTCAAATTTGCAAATAGGTGTCACCTCACACATTTTTAAAAAGTTTTTATTTATTTATTTTTCAGTTACAGTTGTCCTTTAATATTACTTCAGTTTCAGGTATACTGGTTAGACGTTTATATAATTTACAAAGTGATCACCCTAACCTCATGCATTTTTGAACAAAATAAAGTGTTTTGAAGAGTCATTAGTCTCTTTTCCAGAGCTTCTTTCCTTCACACACACACACACATACACACACACACACACACACACACACTTTATTTCCTTTTTCACTGCAACCTCCAGAGTTTTATGCCATTAGCTAACTATCTAGCCTTCCTCTCTGTAAGCAGCTCTCCACATCTGAACGTTTTCCAGTGCGTCCAACTACCGCAGCTCACCTTGTCCCTAGTAGGTAACTGGCTGGCTAACCTAAGGAATCAGAGAAGACTTCAGCCTGCTCCTGCTGAGCAGATGGCTGCTCTGGACAATGACACACAGGGAATAAAGTGTTAGGGGCAATTTCCAGAAACCTTCACATACTGACAGATTTGCCCCTAACTCAACATACCCGTCAGATTGACACAGCATATCCCAATGCTCATACATGAGCACATGCCTCCTCCCCGAAAGGGTTCAGGCCAAGTAAGTTGGAGGAACATCGCATTTTCCTTCCCCAGTTGCAAATTAGCACATCAAAGTCTCTGAACAGTCCTGCAGCAAAGAAGTTCATTTGATTTCTTTTAAGCCAGTGAGTCATAAGCATATTCGTGATCATGGAACTTTTTTTTTTTTCCTCTCAGCATCTCACGAGACTAGTTTTCCATAGAGAATTTAGGGGCATCTGTTTTTACAGGGCCAATAATTCCATTTTTTAATATGTTTGAGATTTGAAGATCTGCCTATGAGATTCAAACTGGCTGTCAGCAAGCTTGCAGCCTGGTGGTCTCTTAAATTGCTTAAAGAGTTGTCGCTGACATTTTTTTAAAAGCACAATTCATAGGCAATAGAATAGTGGAGAGGTCATCATGATTTGTTGTAAACTCAGGCTTGACTCCCAGCTCTGCTCCTTACTAGCTGTGAGCCAGGGCAAGAAAACCAACCTCCAAGGGAGGAATGCAGCTAACTTGTGAAGAACCTGCTGTTTAGAAATACTTAGCTCTTGGAGTATTTGAATAGATTGTACAGATGTAATAATTATCAAACCAAACTAACGACCCTGTGGTCGTGAACTGGACTTATTTCCACTTGTTCTTGCTCAGACTTTTATTGCAGCTCCACTTAATTGCATGTACCTGAGCAGTTTTTATCAAGCAATGTCAAGTTATCTGTTCACAGGACTTTTCTTTCCATGGGCACGAACTCTGACAATCTTTGCAAACTATGGTTCAGATCCACCCCAAGTCACACCTTTGACCGATAACTTTAGACACATTTAATATATTTCTCTAAGGTTCACATTCCTCCAAAATTTCACCTAAAATATCAATTAATCTAAAAGCTGCATGTAGAAGAAAGGGCATGTGTTCTAGAGCCAGGCACATTTTAATCCCAGCTGTGCCACTTATTTTTATCTATGGAAAGTTACTTAACCTCTTTGAACCTCACCCTCCTCATCTGTAAAATATGGACAATATTAGGCCTATTTGTCAGAGTTGTTAAAAGAGTAAAATATGTAAAATCAAATGTGTAATTAAATAAGTGAATATGTGAAGTGCAAAAAACATTGCCCAACACTTGGTAAGTGCTCAACAATATTAACTCCATCATTTTCCTTATTTACACTCCCAAAGGTGGAAAGTGAATTCGACTGGACAAACAAATAGTGATAGCCTATAGAGAAATGTGTCTGGGCCTGCAGGAAGGACTATGGAGACTAAGATCATATAGCAGATTTCAGAACTCCCAAGTAAGAAGACAGCTCTTCAAATAAGACTTTTGTTCACTTTTCCCCAAAAACAGCTAAAGTTCTTTCTGCTAGTTATAAAAATGATTCAGATGATTAGATCAAACCCTGGCAGAATCAGCTGTACCTTCTCTTAAGCTGTACTTCTCTTCTTCTTAAGGAGAAGTCATGCAGGTGAGAGACTGGAAATTTTCTGGTCGATTGTTTCCAGGCCAGAGATGGGAAGAATCCACCCACTGCCCACTCTTCCCACAGGAATTCACACTTGCTACTTGATTGGAATGAGAGGAATGTGAGGGCAGGCAAAGGGCAACTAGTGCCTGGGTTTAGCCCATGCAGTGTCTAGAGCAGAACAACTGGCTGAGAGTGTGGGCTCAGACATTTGGCAACTTACCAGTTGTGTGTGTGTGTGTGTGTGTGTGTGTTTGCAGCTAGCTTGCAAATGTGATTTCCTTTCTTCCCACAGTCATTTGGTAAGGATGTTTTTATTGGCAAAGAGCAGCACAAACCGGGTTCCGGAAATATCCACAAACAGGTTTTCCTATCATTGCTGAGATTCAGGTTTGGTTTCACTCTAGTCTTTCATGGGGGATAAGAGGGAAGGCATTTACAGGTATGATGAAGTGGGCTCAATAACAGAATGGAGATGACAGAGGAGGGCAAGTGAACTTGAAGACAGATCAATAGAAATTATCCATTATAAATAGCAGAGAGAAAAAAGATTGAAAAAAATCAAGAGACTCAGTGACCTGTGTACAGTATCAAATGTCTAACATTTATATTTTTGAAGTCCTAAGAAGTAGAAAGAAAGATGTTGGCACAGAAAAATAAATGTGAAAAAATGACAGTTGAAAATTTTCCAGATGTAGTAAAAAACATAAGTTTAAAGATTCAAAAATTTGAACAAATCCCAAGCAATATAATCTCAAAGAAAACTATGCCCATACCCAGGATATCATACTAAAACTGTTAGAAACCAAAGATAAAGAAAATATCCTGCAGCTAGAGAAAGATGACATATTATAGACAAGTGAATAATGATCCAAATAACTGTTTCTCATCAGAAATCATGGAGCTCAAAAGACAGTAGATCAAATTTTGTAAGAGGTGGGGAAAAAAGAACTTATCAACAAAGAATTCTAAATCCACAATCATTCTTAAAGACTTTAACATTCCTCTCACATTAATAGATAAAAGAAGTAGGCAAAAATCAGCAAAGATATGGAAGACCTGAACAACAATGTCAACCAATTTGGCCTAATTAACATTTATAGAACACTTTACTGAACAACAGCTGAATTCACATTCTTTTCAGGAGCATATGGAACATTCACCAAGATAGACCATATCTTGCGTCATAAAGGAAATCTTAACAAATTTAAAAGAATTAGAATAATACAAAGAGCATTCGCTGTCCATAGTGGAATTAAACTAGAAAGCAGTAGCAGAAAAATATATGGAATACTCTCAAATATTTGGAAATTAAACAACACAATTCCAGCAACCCATGAGTCAAAGAGAATGTCTCAAGAAAAACTAGAAAATCTTTTGAGCTGAAAGAAAATTAAAGTATAGCATATCAAAACTTGAGGGAAGCAGCTAAAGCCATACAGAGAGGGAAATGTATAGCATTGCATGCTTAAATTAGGAAACAAAGAATGGTCCAAAATTAAGAACTCGAATTAAGCTTCCACCTTAAGAAACTAGAAAAAGCAGAGCAAACTAAACCCAAAGCAAGCAGAAGAAAGTAATAAAAATAAGTGTAAAAATCAGTGAAATTGAAAACAAAGTAGAGAAAAATCAATGAAACCAAAAGCTGCTGATTTCAAAAGATCAATAAAATTGATAAATATCTAATGAGATTGATCCAAAAAAGGGAGAGAGAGAGAAAAGAAACAAATTACTAATATGAGAAACAGAAGAGGGGCTATCACTACAGACTTCTCAGAGTCTGCAAAAGGCTAAGTAGAAATTCTATGAACAACTCTAAAATATGAAATAGTCCAATTCCTTGGGGGTGGGATGGGGAGCAAACTACCTAAACCCACTTAAGCAGAAAGAGATAAGATGAATTGTCCTGAATCTATTGAATTAGTTTAATTTGTAGGTAAGATCTTCCAACAAGACAAACTGCAGGCACAGATCATTTCACCACTTAATTCTACCAAATATTTAAGAAAGAAAGAAATCCAATGGCACACAATCTCACCCAGAAAATTTAAGAAGAGGGAACACTTTCCAACTAATTTTAGGAGCCTTTTATTACCCTGATAGTAAAGCCAGAAAAGTGCCATATAAGAAAAGAAAACTGTAGACCCATATTCTCATAAATGTAGATGCAAAATCTTTAACATAATTTTAGCATGTTGAATTCAGCAATATATAAAAAGATAATACTGAGGTTTGTCCCAGGAATACAAGTCTAGTTTAATATTCAAAAATTAACAAAGTAATCTGCCACAGTAATAGACAAGAAGAAAAACTATATAATCATAATAAATACAGAAATAATATTTGACATAATTCAACATTCATTCATGATAACAATTCTCAGCAAACCAGGAGTAGAAGAGAATATCCTTAAGTTAATAAAGTGCATTGCAAAAAACTTACAGCTAACATCATATGTAATGATTTAAAAATTGATTGATCGCCCTCTAAGATCAGGGACAAGGCAAAAATGTCTACTCTCATTATTTCTTTCTTTATTCAACATTATACCCAAAGTCCTACCCAGTTCAATAAGATGAGAAAAAATATCAAAGGATATAAAGTTTGGAAAGAAAGACATACAACTGTTTGAATTTGCAGATGACATGATTGTCAACTTGGAAACGCCAAGAAATCTACCAAAATAAAAGCTCCTAGGGCTAATAAGTAGCTTCAGTAAGATTGCAGGAACCGAGTCCAATATATAAAATCAATAATATTTATATACGTTGGTAATGAATAATTGGAACCTAAAATTGGGGGGCATATTATTTACAATAACTCAAAAAATGTAAAAAATTTAGTATAAATCTAAAAAAGTTATATGCAGGATATGCATGCTGAAAACTATAAATACTGATGAAAGAAAGCAAAGAAGGCCTAAATAAATGCAGATATACCATGTTCATGAATTGAAACACTCAATTTGTTGTCAGTTTTTTTCAATGGATCGCTAGACTTCATACTATCCTAATCAAAATCTCATCAAGATTGCACATATAGCAACAAGCTGATTCTAATATTTATGTGGGAAGTCAAAAGAACTAGAATATCCAAAACAACTTTGAAAAAGAAGACAAATTTGAAGGACTTACATTATATGATTTTAAGACATATGCTTTTAAGACAGTAATCAAGATAGTGTGGTAATGGCAAAATGATAGATACATAGATCAATGGAACAGTAGAGAACTTAGATATAGATTCACACAAATACAGTTGATTGATTTTTCTTTTACCAACAGTGTTAAGGCAATTCAGTGGAGAAAGGTTATTCAACAAATGATTCTGGAATAATTGGACATCCACACACAAGGATATTAACCTCAATCTCTATTTCAAACCTTAGACAAACATTAGTTCGAAATGGATCATAGACCTAAGTATAAAACTCTAAAAATTTTAGACAAAAACAGTAGAAAATCTTTGGGAACTTAGATTAGGCAATATCTCTACTTCTTAGACATAAAGTATAACCCATATAAGAAAAATATGATAAATTGGGCATCACCAAAATTTAGAACTTGAACATCACCAAAATTTAAAACTTTTGCCCTGAGAAAGAAACTGTTAAAAGAATGAAAAGATAAGCTATGGATTGGGAGAAAGTATTCACAAATTACATAGCCAACAAAGTTATTATATCAAAATATTTAAAGGGTTCTCTAAATTCAAAGATAAGAAAACAACCCCAATTTTTTTAAATGGGCAAAAAATTTGAACAGATACTTCACCAAAGAAAATGTATGAATAGCAAACAAACACATGAAATGATGCTCAACATCATTAGTCATTAGGAAAATGCAAATTAAAACACAATGAGATACCACTATAAACCCATGAGAAGGGCTATAAAATAATAATAATAATAATAATAATAATAATAATAATAATAATAATAATAAAATAAAGCCTGATAATACCAAAAACTGGTGATGAAAAGAAACAATTGGGTATTTTATACATTCCTAGAAGTAATGCAAAAGGGTATGGCCACTCTAGAAAATTTGGCAATTTTTATAAAGTTAAACTTACACTTACACTATGACTCAGCAGTCTTTATCTTGAGTATTACCCAAGAGAAATTAAAACTCTTGATCACACAAAAACCTGTGATGAATATTTATAGAAGCTATTCATAATTGCCAAAAAGTGGAAATAATCCAAATGTCCTTCAATGGGTGACTGGATAAATGAACTGTGTTATAACCATTCAACGGAGTCTTTCTCCCAATAAAAGAAATGAACTATTGATCAAAGACATTATGTTTAGTGAAAGAAACCATACTCAAAATGTTGTATACAATATAGTTTTATTTATGCAACATTCAGTAAAAAGCAAAACTGTAGGGACAGAGAACAAATCAGTGGTCACATGGGGCTCAGGGTGGGTGAGAGGTTTGACCACAAAGGGGAAGGGTAAAGGAAATTTTCAGGTGAGGATACTGTTGTGTGTGCTGATCATGGTGGTAATTATACAATCCTATGAATCTGTCAAAACTTACAAAACAATATACAAGAAAAAAATTGAATTTTCCTGTGTATAAATTAAAAGTAAAAAAAATAAAGCTAGAGTGGCTATATTAATAACAGAAAATAAGAGCAGAAATCAGTAAAATAGAAAACAGAAAAACAATTAAGAATATAGATTTAGATAAAAGCTGGTTCATTAAAAGATTAAGAAAACTGATAAACCTCTTGCCAGGTTGATCAAGAAAAAAAAAGGACACAAATTACTAATATCAAAAACAACAAAAAGAACATCATTACAGATTGTACAGATATCAAAAGTATAACAGGGAAATATAATGAACAACTTTTGGCCAGTGACTTCGACAACTTAGATGAAATGGACAAATTCATAAAAAGTAGTTCTCTAAGTTGAGAACTACTCATAGGTAACCTGAATAGCCCCATATCTATTAAAGATATTGAATTGGAAGGAGAGGACCTTCCTATAAAGAAAATTCCAGTCCTCGCTGGCTCCACTTTTGAAATCTACCCGAAATTTATAGAAGAAATAATACCAGCTCTACCCAAGCTGTTCTAGAAAACAGAAGAAAACACTTCCCAGACCATTTAATTATTTCATAATTTTTTAAATGGAGATCAATGCTCTCATTACTTACAAGGCCCCCAAATCGAAATCATTGCCCATTAACTCCTCCAGCACACTCGTATCCAGGGCCGGATTCCCGAGAGTGTCATTGGCCCCCTGAGCTGCAAAGACAAAGTGCAAATCTTGAGATTCATGAAGATTTCAGAATGACTAATAGCTAAAATATTGACATTCAGAATGGCTAACAGCTTGCATCCAAGAATTTCAAAGCAAGTATATGGCATAGTTTATTGGGAGTGCTTTTCTTCAAATATTTCCTTTAGCAATCTCCTTAGATGTCACTTTCTTCCAGCAGCCTTCCCTGACTGTCCAAGGTGACCCTTTTCGTGTGCTTCCTTTAACACCAGGTGCTTTGTCTTATACACTATTATAAATGTTTGCTTTGTGTTTCTTTCTCCATCTAAAGTCTTTAAGAGTGGGGACTGTATCTCTCTTATTGTAGCCACAAGAATCTATGGTATAAGAAAAGCAGCAATAAACATTTATTAGATGGATGGACGGATGGATGGATGGATAGATGCATGCATGGATGTATGGATGCATGGATACATGGACGCATGGATGAGTGGATGGACAAATTTTTCCAGTTAAGTTCAACAAGAAGTTCAATATCTTGCTTCACATTTTGTTAGACTTCCCAAAACATAACATAATGTTTCTGTCTTTTTTCTTGTTGTAAAGAATAAAAATAAACTTATTGGCTTCATTCTGATGATAATAAAGATGTTAGATTTTTTAAAGAATATATTATAAAGAAGACAAAACAGTCTTCACTTGAAGGTAACATGACTCAATATCTAGTGAATTCAAGAGAACCAACTGACAACAATTAGAAATAATCAGGAAATAGAAAAGTTCAATAAAGTAGTTGGTTAAAATTAAATATAAAAACTAATTACTTTCTTATATACAAAAAATAATCAGTCAACCATTCAGATAAATATTATGAAAAAAAGAAAATTCCATTCAAAATTTTAAAAAAAATAAAATACCAAAACATATATACGTACAATATTTGTTAAGCCTAAGAAACTTTATAAAGAGTCATAAGAGACTTGAATAAATGGAAAGACTTACATTGTGCTTAGACTAAAAGACTCAATATTGCAAAACCTTCACTATATATTATTTAGGATGTCTGCCAAACATATATTCATTTTCTGAGAACTTTCCCCTTATATTTGTAACACATAACCTCTATAGGCATATGAATCAGAGAGAATGAATCTATAGGTTGGCCAGTGGCCAATTCAATTATTTCTCACAGAATTTGAATAGAGTTAAAGCTAGTGGCTGAGATTAAGTCATGTAATAGCTAAGGTGGAGGACTACAGTAATAGTCTAAATATTTCTGCCACATTTATCCAGGTCTTTCTTGGTTTTTAACCCCTACTGAGCCTGGTTGTTTCATTTTTGCTTTAATTACATGACAAACTTTTTACATACCCAATAAACTCTTTTGAGTTGGTTTGTATGTTACCTGAAATCAATTAATCGCCAAATTCAAGTATTCTGAAATTATTCTAGAAAAATAAATACCCCTAAATCACCAAAAAATTATGAAGGAGGATAAATGGGTACCAAGAAACACACAAACAGATACATCAAAGGAATAAAACAAGTCTAGGGCATATCAAAAAATATTACATACCTGTAGAATAGATAAGGATTTTTAGCACATGACAAACATGTTCTTTCACATCAGTGAGAAAAAAATTGATTATTCAATAAAAGTTGTGCAGAAGATTCATTAGACATTTGGGAGAAAAAAAAACTAGATCATTTTCCTGCTTCCACACCAAAATTCCAGAGACATCAATTATTTCAACATAAATAAATGAAAATATGGAAAAATAACATGCATGAATATTCTTATGACCTTGAGATAAAAGAAGGCTTTTCTCAGCATGTCATGAAAACCAAAATTATAAAGAGATTCATAAACTTCACTGTATACATTTTTTTTGAGCAGAAATTTTTTTTAAATTTTATTTTAAAATAATTTCTAACCTAAAGAGAAGCTACCAGAATGCAAAAGAACTCACTTATACTCTTCACTTATATTCACCAATTATTGACTTTGTGGATTTTTTTCCAGGTACAATTTAAATATGTAACATTTCAATACCCCTCATGCAATCCAATAGGCGCCTCGTGTTCGTCCCAGAACAAGGCGCCTTCACATTCAGATCACTGCACTAGCTGTGGGAGGGCCATTTTATGTTTAGCTTTTTGCTTGCTGTCTCATCCAAAGTCATTAGAATAAAAATATTTAAATCTTGAGCATCTCCCAAGTGGGAAAAATTGATGGGTACCAGAGACAGGCAGAAGGGAGGGAAGAAGAAAAAGAAGGGAAAGCAAGTTGATGAGAGATCACCAACCCCATACAGTGGCATGAACTAAGAGGAAAGTAAAGAGAAGATACTCCTAAATGTTGAGATGGTCAGAAGTGACCTGATAGTGGAATTTAATCTTGAGGTAGACTTTGAAGGAAGGATAGGCTGGAGATGAGCAGGACAAGATTCATTCATTTTTTTTCACTGATTCGATCACCACTTATTAGGCAACTACCATGTGCCAAGCACTGTACAAGATTCTGAGACCACAGCAGTGAAATAAAAATTTTAAAAAAAAGAAGGACAAGATCCCCTCAGGGGGCTTAAATTCTAAGGGAAGGAAAGGTGGCAACAGAGGGGATGGGGGAGGATAAACATGACTTATGAGAAACAACAAAACGTCCAAGGTATTTTTGGACAGTGATGAAAATAAAACAAGTGGTATGATAGACTGCAGGAGACAAGCTCTTTTCGATGTGAAGGCCTTGCTCAGGAAACAGCCAGCCATGCAAACATGGAGGGCAGAGCATGCCAGGCAGAGGGAATGGCAGGGGCGAGAGCCCAGAGGCTGGACCGTGCTTAGCATGTTTGAGAAACAAATCATTTCAGTGCAGCCAGAGCACAGGACCACAGAGGAGGCAGCAGGAGAGGAGGTCAAAGCAATGAAAAGCCTTTGAAAAGTGACATGATATGCTTTACATCTTTAAAAGGTCACTCTGGTTGCTTTGTGGGAAAGGACTGTAAGGGGAGAAGAACAGCTGAAGGGAGATCGATTCAAACACGATCGCAGTTGTCCAGGGACATTCAGAGGTAGTTCGAAGTTCTTACTCTAGGCCAAACAAAAGGATAAACACTTCACAGCATTATCTCATTAATCCTCCTAACAGTCTTAGGAGGCGAACATTAATATTATCCCCAGTTTACAGAAAAGACAAAGTGATTACACAGGTTAACCAGCTTGCCAGGGTCTCAGCTAGTAAGTGACATGAAGGGAAGCCAATCAGTCCTGCCCTGATTCCTGAGCCTGCTCTCACCACCACCCCCATGACCACCTGCACCTCCCTCAGCGATGCCAACCAACTGCAGAGAAGCAACTTGCTTCTGCATCTTCACTGGGCTTTGGTCAAACTGATTGCTAAGGAAGCAGATGGAGAGAAGGATCAGTTTAGTTTCCCACCAAAGCCCCTGCTGGTGTCCCATCTGCTTTATTCAGCAGCCACCACCACCACCACTACCACCCCCCACCCTCTCTCTCACACACACACAATTCCCAGGAAGAAATACGAAGTGTCCCATAGACGCTAAGACCTGTCCAATGTGCCACTTGCTCTACATCATCCACCCTCCCACACCCCATCCCCAGCTAGAATAGGAGTGGTCCCAGCTTCTAGGACCTGCCCCACGAGTCTTGTCCAAACCCCTTAATGAACAAGGAGAGATGATCCCTGCAATAGCCGGCTTTCTCTGGGACTCCAACATCACATCTGTGCCTTTCAGATCCCAAGGACATTCCTCAACAAGATAAATCCATAGTGTCAGATAAAATTGTTTCCAGGAGGCTTTATACACACAGGGCCACTCTTTAACGTCTCTTAAAATATATCTCATGCTTTAAAAATAATCACTTTGCTCTAAATGTCTTAAACACTGGTTTATAACACCCAAACCCTCAAAACGGGTGTCGTTGGGCATCCCACCCCATCGGCGAGGCTCCATCTCAAACCTTGATTTTGACCTTTTCTACATTTACCTTTGTGCATGGGAAGGGCTGCCGCGGTCCTGTTCACAAAAAGAGAGGCTGCCCAGACCTCCTGGGAGTGCCAGAGAACTGTCCCTTTATCGCTCTCAGAAAGCAAAGCCCTTCTTCACCCTAGTTCTCTGCCTCTTCTTTCTCACACTGACAGCTGAGGGATGGTAACCTGCCCTGCTGTCCTTGGCCTTAGGTAGACAAGAAAAAAAGCACATGGTTATGAGAATCAAATCACCAAGGGGTGCCACAGACAAATCCAAGCTTCATCCATAGGACCTACTAATAGACACATATATGCCTTTGGGGAAACAGCGCTTCTCCAAAGATATATGAGTAGGGTATTCACAGCCTTTCATTATTCCTTGCCTCCTTCCCCGCCCCCCACCACACGCACAAACCCACCAGTCCTACGTAAAGACCTTCTTGTTTCTATCTGATGGGCACCTTTCCCACATCACTTTCCTCAACCTGGATGCCCCCTCTTCCTTCTTTATCCACTCGTACACCCTTAGTCCCACAACGCTGCCCAGAGTATTCAGACACAAGGCAAGATGACAATATTTGTCTGTTAAAAGATTCTAAAAAGCAATAGCGAAGATCTCCTTCGTGGATGCCCTTTGGATTTACACATAAAGATAGTCTCCCTCTGGTATGCCGGGGTTCAGGAGAAATCGGAACCAAAATGTTAATGGATGTTCCAAAGAAGAAGTAGGGGTGAAAGAAGTGAAGAAGATGGAGGAGAGAAGACATCATACTCTCCTTCTCTCCTTTGCTAAGGATACTTTTGTCTTGAAAATAAAACTGAATTTAAAATCTAATATGGGCATTTAGAGCCACAGCCAGGTCAGAGTTAAATGAGTAAAGATGACATTTCCCCAGAGACATTTTCAATCATTAATTGACTACTTTCATTCTTTTATTCAGCATTTACTTAGCGTCTTCTCTTGAGCTGGGAATAAAATCAAGGATGAGTTCACAATCTGGTGAGAGGGACAGGAAAATTAGCCATAGCAGCATAGGATGTTCAGTGTTAAGATGGGTATAGACATGGGTACCATGGGAGCCTTGCGATCAGGCTGGCTGAGGGGCGGGCCACAGAGTTCTTGAAGGTGACACTTGAAAGGAATTTCTAAGGATAAGTAGAGGGTGATAAAAAAAATTCGAGGAACAGAATAAAACATGTGCAAATGAATTCAAACAGTCAGCAGCAAGACTCCTGTGGAAATGTGCCAGTAGTCTGGCCAGAGCTGGAGGCAGGTGAAGAACGTGGCAGACCAGACCGAGCAGTGCCTTTCGTGAACTCCCTGCAAGCTGCATGTACTTTTAGTTCAGCTACTGTAGCAATTACATGGTATCTGTCTCTCTCTATTGAACTCTAAGCCTCTCTTAGAGCAGAAACTGCTTCTTTTTGTACAGATCCTAAGCACCTAGAACAAGGCCCAGAACACGGTAGTTATTCAATGAATATTGAATTTGTTGGATGAGTGATAAGATTTGAATGACAAAATGTGATTATGAATGGTAGGAGGTGTATCTAGAGAAACTGGTAGACAACAGATCAGGAAGGTTCATAGGTATCAAAGTAAGGAATCTGTCTTAAAAGTTATGGAGATATTGAACATTTTTCATCAGAGGAGTAATATGATCAGGTTTATATTTTTGTACATTCTCTCTGCCGCTGTTGGGAGTGAAGCTGGGCAAGACTAGAACAAAGAGACTTGCTAAGGACACTGCCAACATGAGTCTTCCGTCACTGAATCACTTAACGCATGATCAAAGGGTACCTTCTGTATACCAGGCACAGTGCTAGAGACACAAAGACAAAGGAGCCTTAGTAGTTAAGGTCTTGTTTCTGCAATCTGGCTGAGACATTTCCCAGCTGTGCAACCTTGGGCAAATTACCTAGACTTTCTGTGTCTCGGTTTCCTTATTTATAAAATGAGGGTAATAAGAGCATATATACCTCACAGAGTTTTGTAAGAATTAAATGAGATAATGCATATAAGGCACTTAGTATAGTTCCCAGCTCAATAAATACTTCCCTTTCTCATTATCATCAGTTACTGTGCTCAAAAAGTTCACAGACTAGTGAGAAAAACTGACATGAAAACATACTGTAGCAACTCTAAGTGAAAACAGAGTTGTATGTAGGGCTCGATAGGACACTTAAATGATACAGCAGGAACTACAGGGTGCCGGGAAAAGCTTCCTGGGGTTCGTGAGGCTGGAACAGGGGTTCGTGAGGCTGGAACCGTCATCAGGAGCAGATCCTGGGGCCTTGAAGGCCATGAAACAAATCCGGTGCAGGGGAGGTGGGGTCAGGAAAGCAGAAGAATGTGCAGCGGTGTGCTAGAGCCAGCTCAGACAAGCTTCTGCTCCTCTTTTCTCAACTTCATAGTTAGTGTCTTCATGTTAGTAGCTTGAAGTTAGCCATAGTGGGAGGATTTACATCATGAAAATTGGGAAGCACTACAAGTTGGGAAATTTTTTTCCCCAAGGAATTGGTCATTAAACATTTACCAGCACACCACTGGATATGAGAAGTATTTGAGAGGAAATCCCCACTGGACTTTGTGACTGATTAGAAGGAATCTAGGCTATTCTCTGTCTTTGTTTTAGTGGCCGAGTGTGAGGTCTTGAGATAGGAAATAAGAGGGAATTGGGTGAGGAGCCTGAGAAGGAGCTGAGAGAGCTCATTTGCTGGGGGTCATGTCGTGTCAATTCTTTTTGTGCTCTCTTGGTGACAGAGGTGAGCACAGAGCACTGCCCCCAGGCAAAACCCTGCCTGCTGACCTGGAATTCTGGAGTCTCTCAGTCCTCCTTGTACAGGTTGTCCTACATTGATCCAGGAAGAATTTAATCAGTTCTTTCAAGCAGACTTAACATGATCCATTGTTGGAAATAGTGACCAAATGCAAAGACTATCTCTGGACTTTAAGGTGATATGAATCATCTGAAACCCATGCGCCCGATAATCGAAAGATAAAATGAAGATTAACCTTTATTTGACTCGAGTAAATAAGTAGTTCAAGCATGTTGTGTAACAGAATGGCAACAGCCACATGGGTTTTCTTTAACTGTCACAGATGCAAAATTCTAGAAAGGAGTGCTAAAAACCTGGCTGCCGGACTCCACAGACAGAGGAAAACATCCAGCAGCCTGCATGTGCCCACCAAGAACTGGCCGTGTGGTAGACTTCATTTCCTGTTCAGCTGCCTGACTGGCAGATTAGGACGCATTCCATGGAAAAGTGAAAAGTGTATCTTCAGCTAGACACTTACCAAAATTGTTAATGCAGTCGTTCAACATTCAACAGATATTCTGATCAAGGGTGTGTGCTGGGAACTGGGGATACAAGAGTGAGCAACATTCAATCTTGCCCTCAAGGTGAGGGAGGGGGCACAGAAGGAAAATAGGCAGTATCGACACACTGTGATAAATCAAGGAGGGTTCTAATCCTATTAGGGGGACAAGCAGTCAAGGATGGGTGTATTTGTAGCTAAGATGGAGAAAGGTAGAGAAAATTACATTAGAATTAGGTGAACTTATTCCGGGGAGAACAATTGTACCCTAAAATGTTAACCTGGGGAAAATCCTAAAATTCATATAAAATGACTTTGCTCTTATCCCTCTCAATAATGTTATTTGCGGTTTGAGTAAGTATAGAGAAAGCAAACTGGCCAAGTATGCAGATGGCCTGAAGGAGGTGGGCAAAGCACAATATAGTATGAAAGAGTCAGGTCTCATCTGGGCCGACTGGATTGATGGCTGACTGACAAGATGACATTTTGTAGGTTAAGCATTTAGCTTTACACTGACCTTTTAAATTATGTAGGTATGAAATAGGAAAACTTGGCTTATCAGTGAATAGATGATAAAGACATAGGTCTTTTAGTTGCATCATTATGAGGAAGTATTGGAAAGAAAAGAAACGAATGCAGAGTTACAATAATAAAATCATTGAGAACAGAACTAGGATGCTGAGGTTCCCTGTTTCTCTACACACAGGTCCCATCTTGACGACATGGCCCCATACCTTAAGAGGAATGTTGGCAAATAGTAGGGTGCCTGGAGGAGAGCCAAGAGGATGCGAAAGAATTACAAGTCAACGTGAGAGACGGTCAATGGAGAATTATAATAATAATAATACTTGCTAAATGTGTTAAGCCCTTTTAATGTACTAATATTGTGGTAAGAATTTTACAGTTACTTTCTCATTTAATTCTCACGATAATTCTATTCTATCAGATAGGAACTATTACATTTTTCAGAAGAGCAAATAACTTGCTCAAGTTGCAGTGACACAATTGTTATTGCAGAGGCTCAGGTGTTTTCTACTATAACATAATGTATTTGCTTCTGAACAATCTTCCTGCAAATCATGCAAAGTAATGAAGGAAAGTAGGGTAGGGGGCAAACTACCTAAAAAATAAAAAAAAACCAATAACATTCCTAACAAAAAATGTAAAGGATACATCAAATTAGGATTAATATTATTAAGTATTTCAGAAATTAAAGGAATTTTCTCTTTACGAAAAGGATGTGAGAAGGGGTTGCAAAGTGGAGTCACTGCTGCCGAATTATGAAGAAGAGAGAGAGAAGGAAATTGAGATTGTGATAACTGGTTTAAATCAATTGCATGAGAGCTGTCCTTCCTGAGCTCAAGGACTCTCCCCACCTCTCTGAACACGTTAAGTCCATCTTCTCCTCAAAGACACAAACTAATGTTAATAAATACAGGAGAAAAATAAAACTCCAGAAGAGAAATAAAACACAAACTCACATTAACCATAGAAGATAAATTTGGGAAACAGAAGCTGACCAAAAAAAACAAAAACAAAAACATTTTAATGGTGTAAGAACACATGAAGAAATCTTATTGATTTTATGTCCAAGATCTTAAAGAATTATCATTCTGGTTTTGTCTGTTGGAAAGTCTAATCTTGCTAAAGGCCAAAAAGGAGGAGGAAGAGGAAGAATGTCCCAAAGGAAGGATGGTCGAAGGAGGGGTACTCACCGGCAAGCTGTACAGGTGGTTGGGCTCATCCAGAATGTGCGGTGCTGAATGTTAAATCAAGGCCCCCAAGGGAGGACCATGAATGGCACGAATTCAGGAAAATGTGACAAGGAAGCCCACCCTATGGCTTTCAGGGGTGCCTGTCAGGCCTCAGCAATGCTTTCCTGTCCTGTCAAGCCAGGCAGATGGGGAGAGGACAGCCCAGCAGAGCACTGGCTGAGGGCTGAATCTCATGTCCTCTCCTCTTAGATTAGAGAAATAAAAGAGGGAAATCCAGAAGTCTTGGAATCGTGGAAAAAGATCAGGCTTGGTGTTTTATATTTACTGATTTGAAAATTTTGAGTTCCTGCTATGTGCCAGTTTCTAGATGCTGAGGCTGAAGCAATGAATGAGACATAGTTCCTTCCTTCCAGTTGTTCATAAGAGACAGACACAGAAGGCAGTACACACTATGAAGGGTGAAATGCAAAGTACTGTGGAAAACACGGGAGCCGGGAGGGAATAATGCCAAAGCCGAGAACTTAAGGGTAATCAGCAGTTAACCAGGTAAACAAGGGAGGGCAGAGTGTTCCAGAAGGAGGGAGCCCCATGGAGCCCCTGGAGGCGGGAAAGCATGAGAATTTGGGAAACTGCAGGACGGGCAGACCTGGGTTAAATTCCAGTTCTCCTGAACCTCTCTGGGCCTGTTTCCTTTTCTGGAAAAGGTAGATGGGTTTTACCACCTTAGAGCATTGCTTGCAGACTAAATGTGATAAAATATATAATCCCACTACTGACAGATTCTCTCCTTGACCAAATTGTACTCAGACTCCCCTGAACTTTTCAATGAGGTCTACTTCCATGTTTCTCTCAGCATTTTTAAATTCTAGCAAGAATCCTGATAAATCAGTTTAACTAGCATCTTCCATCCTCCGCATCTGATCACCCTTGTTCTCTAAATCAGATTCCTCATCCTCCACTATACCCCAGATGATGTCTGATCACCCTAGCCTGCGTTCAGTAAGAATCTCGTTAGGTCAGTTCCTCCAGAATCCCCCTTACCCTGCTCCTTGGCTAAAAATTTCCGCTTGCCCATGCTGTATTCAAAATTGAATCTAATCTCTCTCCCTCATTGCAAAATTCCATCAATAGGTCATTATACCCATTGTGACGGTCTCTTTTTTTTTCTTTTTAATAAAGTCCTCCTTGCATGCTCTAATGGTGTCACGGAATTTTTTTCTTTAATACTAAGTTCTTGGCTCATACTAAATGTTCATTCCTTTCTTATTCTTTCCCTACTCCTCACTTCCACCCCCAAACACAGGACTCAGAACAATAAACCAATTGCTAAACTTGGGCAATTTGATCAGTTTCATCAAAGCAGGGGTTTAAGTGAAGGCCAAAAAGATAGGAATTGCTGGCTCTGTTCTGAAGAGGGGGGCGAGTTGGGTAGCCACGGGCCAGTTCGTGGGAGATTACATGGTAACTAGAGTCAAGTGAGGGAGAGGAGGATAAAAGGGAGGCGTTTTTTCCAAAGACCCATCATGTTTACTTAAGTATTTTTCTGACATCTAGCCCTAGATATGGAAACCAATAAGCCAAGTCTTTGCCCACTTTTAACTTTGGGAAGGCAAAATGTGAGTCGATGGAAAGAGCATTGGACTTGGAATGAGAAGACAAAGGTTTTGCCAGCAGCCCTGGCACTTACCAGTGTGATTTTAGACATATCTGTCCACTTCTTTAATGATCCATTTCTTTTTATTTGTAAAATGCCTTCTTCTCAGGGTCCTGTGAGGACCAATGAGGTGATGGAAATGCAAGAGTTTGTAAAACATCAAACTCTGTAAACATGCATAATACAAATGAAAGAGCAAAAAGGAAAATTTTAAGCTAGATTAGGAATAAACTAACAAAATAAGAAAATGTAAAAATTGGCAGGTATGTATAGATTTTTGTTTTTTTCCCCCAACATTTCCATAAATATCCAGGAAAGGGAAGACCATGTCCTAAGCATGGTTCACAGCCCTGAAGGTCTCACAACTGTGCAAGGTCAATTCACATTTTCACACAGATGCCTGTTTCAGAGATGTGTGAATAATAGCTTTTAAAGTGCCCCTCCTCTGATCAATTGGAATTAGCCTAGTTATGCTAACAGCCAGATCTTACTCTTATATTCACACACAAAATTGTCCCAAAGGCCATTTACTCTCAGCAGAAGTGCCCTGACTAGCTGTTTCCTTGTAGAATTTATAAGAAATAATTTGCAGGTGTCCTTTCTGCCTCTTCCTGTATATAAAACATCTTATGTGACTTAAGAGATTTGTTTCAAAGCAACAATCTTCCTTAATCCAATGAGGAAAAAAAAAAAGGATCATTGTCTCCACTCTGCATGGATAGAATCCCACTGCACATGCAGAATGCATATGGGGACAAGCGGAGTAAAATTCTGATCAAGATACTCTAATTCACTTTTGTACTGTTTTAATATGCACAAATGGAGAAATAGCTATGCAAATTTAAAGATTGTTTCCATACCTGCTTTTATGACTTTTAAAAATATAAGCTGTGCTGGAGTATTTTATAGGAGGTTAAATAGTAACATATTCTTTCAATTCTTTTTTGAGTCCCAACTATTACTTACTGATTATCCATGGACAAAAACAACAGAAGTAATTAAAAGCTTCTATACCTTTCAAAGAAATGAAAAATTTAGTCTGGTTGTGTTCCTCAAAGTCAGCTCCCCCATGGTTGAATGACCTATTTGAGGTCAGTGGTTAACAAGGTCAGCAGATAACATTTTCATATATATTTTACACCACTCCAGCCCTTCTGGAAAGATCATTGACAGATCAAAGGACAAGTTCTCTTACAGTTTGTGTCACAGAACATAAGTAAAACGAAACAAGTTCTCTCCTTAAACTAATTTGCAGTCTCCCAACTTCAGAACTTCTTACAGATTTACTGTGAAATTAGCACAAAATGCTTAAGACTATTCAAAAACAGGACAATAATAACAAAGTTTGCCTTTCAGCTTTGATTCCTTCCCCAAACAAGGAATGCCACTAAACCTTGGAAACATGATATTAAGTTTCACTGCTCTGTCTTTTCTGAAAAATGTTGATTTCAGGAGCAACATGGAAAAGCTGAACCTTTTGTAATAAGAGGAAATACTCAGTACTTTGTCCTTTGTTGCTTGGCAACTAAAGGCTATAAATGGATTTTATGATTATAAAGGCTCTGGAATTAATATGAACATGTAAAAGTTGTAATAACTCCCTGGAGACAGGACTGTTTCTTTGAAAAATAAAAATAGATGTGTTTTTTTTTGAAAAATAAATACACACACATACATACCTTGCACACATTCTTGTTTCAGAATAAACAAAGCAAGCAATTTGTTTCCTTCGCACTTGCAAATGTTATAATAAAGGTTAATCACTATCATTTATTTCATCATTTCAACATTTTATCATTAATCCTCACAACCCTAAGAGGTAGGTGTTATTTCTCCATTTTACAGATGGAGAAAACCAAAACTTTAAAATGTTAAGTAATTGGCCCAAGCACACAAAACCAAGAAGCAGAGGAATTAGGATTCAACCGCAGGTCTGCCTGAACCAAGGCCTACACCATCAAACACACACCAAAGAGATTCCTAGGAAGCGTATTTCTCGGCTGCTAATATTTGAGGCTATTGATCACTTTAACTCTATGGGAGTGACGCTGTTTCCAACTATCAAGTCATATGATGTTCTCCTTAGAACACATTACTTCTCATTACTATACATGACAATTGTTATATTGCTAATCAACTATCAGGATATCATCGTGCTGGATCCAAAAAGGACAAGATCGAGAGTTAATATCTTCTGAACACGTGTGGCAGAAAATATTAACTCTCAATCTTGTCCTTCTCAGCTGCCTAAATTCCCTCTACAGATTTTTGTTCTGCACCAAGCAGTACTACAAGCCAGTGCTGGTGTCCTCATAGCTTTCCATTCTTATTTGTAGTCTTATCTTTCGAATTTCTGTAGCTGCCTGCTCCACAAACATAAACCATCATCATTTTACCACTAACATCTCATCTTATGGTGCCAGAGCTAAGCTTTGCCAAAAAAATGCCAGATGATACTATAGTACCAAGTTCTCGCACTCCAGAATAATTTTATTTACAGAATGGAATTACATGCAAATTGTCACACACTCACCAAAAAAGCCCTGGTTATTTTCACAGGAGCCATAAGTTCTACAGCTAACTCTACAGATGTTCCCTTGCAAACCTATTTAGAAGACACTGCACAGTGGCTACAAGCATAGGCCTTCAGAAAAGAGAGACTTCTGCCCAGCTCCGAGTTCTGAAACATAATAGCTGTGTTGTCTTCAGTGAGGTACAAACCTTCTCTGAATTTCTATTTCCTTATCTCTAAAATGGTGATAACATTATCTGCCCATTCATTTTGTTGTGCAAATTAAGAACTAAAACAGCTAAAAGTCTTAGTACAACATCTAGCATAAAGTTAAACCCTCACTAAATGTTAGTGGTTTTCGTACTGATCACAGGCTGCTTCAGGGAGCTCCTTTAAAAGAACAAACATTTTCCTTAATTATAAAATACTGATAATACTATTTCATTTGGGCAATAACTGTATGTCAGGCACTTTGCGAAGTACTTCACATAAACCATCTTGCTTGATTCTCGCTCTTGTCCTATGAAGTATACCCACCTCATTTGAGAGATGAAGAAACAGTCTCAGAGAGGCAACATAGCATCTTAAGTCTACAATAGAGGTGGAATTTGAACCCGCAGTAATCTAGATACAAAGCTTATGCTCTAATTATTATGTCAGGCATCACCAGTGCAGGTTGGAGGTGGGAGCTCAGGGTTAAGCTGTGTGATGGTGCTCAATTTCCAGAGTTGATGCGGGTGGCCTATGAAATGCAGCTTCGGCCGGAAAAGATGCTATAATCAGACAATCCCCGTGATCATTCCTACAACCCCGAATCCACCTCCTTAACTAGTGTCCTCCTGGTGCCTGGACCTCTACTTTTTCTCAGGACTAGAGCTTCCACTCCTCTGTGCATTGTGGAGTCTTCCAGAAACCTAGTTCTAACTCCAAAGCTGAAAAGACGACAACGTCAATAACACCAGAGGAGGTGGTGGGGCCTCCTCTCAGGAGAGGGTCCATCAATGTGATTTTGCTCCTGTCAGGGTGATTTTGCTCCAGGATTCCCTAGAGATAGTGATAACCCTGGCAGGCCTCGAGGGCAGGCTGTGTGTAGGTGATAGAGGTTAGCTCTGACCTAGTCACGGCACATTTTAAATTCTGATGAAATCGGCTTTACTTTGGAGATCCCAGCATGAAGGAGAAAAGGGGTTTCTTCCCGGTGGCACCAAGCACACACCTCTGTGTTTTAGATGCTTCATTTCATAACAACACGGTTTCTAGCCACCTGCCAACATCAGAAAGAAATGTTCAGATAATCCTAAATCGCTTGCATGATCTGGCTGGTTCTTTTTGCCTTGGTGTGTTCTTCCCAGTCTCCTGGAAAGTCTATGCTGTGTCCACACAGAAACAGAGGCTGCCTCACTAACATACAAGGAGCTCCTGCCTCTGTGGGGTAATTTAAGAGACACTGGGATACAACGTGACATCTAAAACTCCACCATCAGGAATCAGCTGAACCTACCCCTAGAGAAAGTAAACTTTTTGACTCATTTGATCAAAACAGCTTCATATTCTATGAAAGGGCATTGAACACAAGACTCTATAGGTGGCATCAGATCATTTGCCACTTGTACCTTCCACGAAAGCTCAGATATTACTGGGACAGAAGAAACAGGGCATAAGGGTGCTGGTTGTTTGAGAGGATGAGAAAATGGTGGCCCCAAAGTGAAAGAAAGACAAAGAATTGAGAGACTGGCCTGAGACCAAAGATACCCTTTATCCGCAGGGAGGGCTTGCCCATGGCCAGCCCTGGACAGCTTCTGCCCTCTACACTGCATTCCCTTGGGCAGAGCCTCTGATAACTCTCACATGAATTCAGAAACATTACCCAAGCGGAGTTGGTTTCACTTTTGGAGAAATAATATACAGGGACCACTTAAGACATTTACTATTTTATCTCTGGTAACAATGGAATCCGGGGCTTCCCACCAACTGGCAATACTTTGTCTCAACTGCCTCTGTTCTACTCACTGGACCTTTCTACTCCCGGGCAAATTTTCCTTCTTCCTATATTTGAACTTGCTGGGTTCTCTGAAGCAACAGCTCAATAAACTGTTCATTGCATAGAATAGTCTTTTGCACAGTTCTTTCATTCACTTATTCTATAAATACTACTGAGAGTCTGCTGTATGCTAACACCATACAGGCGCTTTTCCAAGCTACATCTCTTTTCCATTCAACAATTCCGCTTACCCTCCCTTGAAGCCTTTCTAGATTCATCCCATCTGGGTCAAGAAAGTGGCGCCTCAATCACTGCTTTTCTGTTCTAGAGCCTTCAGCATTTCCTCCATTTTCCTAATTACTTAGTACCTCTACGAAATTCCGTACAGCTTGTAGCCAGCAGATGTTTTTGTCTACCCTGCGTGTCTATCACCCTTTTTAAATAATAGCTACCTAGAAATTGAAACCTAGCAGAGAGATAGGGGCAGAAAATGTTTAAAAATGTCTGAAGCTTGTTTGACAGCAGCTTTCTCATGATCTATTCTTAGCATGTAGTTTTCCCCACTCCACTCAGTCAGGGCAGGAATCTCTCCTTCTGCTATCATGACCAGCCGATAGCATCTGAGAACTTACTTCAGGACGTTACAAAGAGGATGAGCTAAATAGCTTCTCACCAACTCAGAAAATTTCCTCTTTAAAGATTAACTAGAATGAATAAAAATTCTCATGGTCAAATCAGTTTTTATAAACTATTCTAAAAAGCTTGTGAATGAAAGATGAGTCCTCTGATATCGAAGTAATCCAAAGAAATACCCACAAGAAAGCAAATTAAAAATGTAAGTTCACGGCTTTCAAAAACAAAATAAGTAGACTGAGAAATGAGATCTGCTATACTTCATTTTCTTGTTCTTTTTCACTCAGAGGGTTGTTATAAAAAGTAAATAAAATAATGAATGTAAAGTGAGGGCCATAGTGTTTGACACATGGTAAGTGCTCAATAAATGTTATTAATGGGGTTCAAACTGAAGGTGAAATTGATAGTTTACAGGTTAGCTAACTAAAAACTTTGAGACTGTTAAAGGATATATATTTTTAAAGATAAAGTTATGACTCGTACAAATACAAGATGAACATATGTTAAATATTTTATTAATCAATGAAGGAAACACAAAGATGTTATGACTTGTCCTAGGAGAATTCAGACAATAGATCTATCTACCTATCTATATCTATATATACATATAATTCAAACAGCAGATCTATATCTAGATCTAATATCTAGATAGATATATCTACAGATAGATATAGATATATAGAGATAAAATAGATAAATAGATAGATAAGTAGATGATAAGTAGATAGATAGAAAGATATAGACAGATAGATACAGATAGAGATTTAGATCTGAATATGCCATGGAATAAATTTACAAATAAATGCAAAACTTGCCTTTACAGGAACTATTGATCCCCTAATTACATAATTCATTTGCATATTGATAAACAAAAATCATTTACATTGATATTTGTTATCTATAATTTATAGTTTTAAAACAGCTCTAAAATGTTCAAGGGTCTACTGTATACTGTATATATAGATATATATACATATATCCAATTATATATACTAATCTGTAGTCCACTTTCCATTTTTATATCATAAACATTTTTCTTTATCATCATTTTAATAGTTACAAAATATTCCATTACATGGAAAACCATAATTATTTAATGAATCCAATACTATTAGAAACTTAAGTTGTAACTGGTTTTTAGTTATTATAAGTAAAATAATGTGCCTCTCGTCTGACAACCTTTCTCTCGCAGTGATATCAGTTTTGTTGAAAAAGCCAAACATTCACATGGTATTTGAAATTTCAGAGCATGTTGGGATCCCAGGGGTACCTGATCTGCCTCTTCTGCTTTAGTGAATGGGCCTATATATTGCATCAGTGGCAAAAAAGAGATTTGAATTAGAATTAGAATTGCCAACTACCTGGAACCACTCGTTATTCTTGTCATTTCCCCGAGACACACCATAAAGATTTAGGCTTATTCGAAAATTTAATAACTAAGATCTCAATGGCTTTGACATTCAAGGCCATTTAATTCAAGATGGTATTGATAGTCCAGATACATCTTAATACAAAAGTGTTCATAAGGAAAAATATATTATTCAGGGCTTAGTTTCTTTGAATGAAGAGTCTAAGGAAAGAAAGAAAAATAGCTTTGCTAAAACTTTTCTTGATTTTTCAGCTCTCGATTCATTATATGAGATTACATTTAATTAGAAACACATATTAACAGGAGCAAACATGCAACGACTGGCTCTCCTCATTAGAAAAGCATATCTAGTTTTGCTGTGCTCAGTCTAAGGAATATTTGAAAAAGGAAATCATTATACTCTTAAAGAAAAAGCTTCAAAGCCCTACAGGCTACCATTTAAAAGAGGTGGTTGTTGGACTTGGCACACAGTAAGTGATCAATATTTGCTGAATAGTGGAGGTAATAAAAAACTGACAAGTAGTTGTGTGATTTTCAGGTATGTGTGGGGGAGGATCACTTAAGCTAGTGCCTCCATTTTTATTTCTAAAGTCTACTATTTTTTCCATCTACTCGTTCAAAGATAATGTAAGAAAAACACTGACCATTTTATTCTATTTCCATGGAGAAATGACTTCCTCCTCATGAAAAAGGCTTCATGCATTAACCGAATTTGGTTTGGGCTAAGAGAGATACTATTATGACAATCAGATATTGTAACGACTGTGGACTTGTGGAAACTATATCCCCAGAGACTTCTGAAAATAGTACAAAAAAAGGACAATATAGGATTCTAGGTATAACAGTACTTCCAAAAAATAAAAGGTAGACCAGATGAACTTTTTAGGTTTTCTCCAGCTCTAAAAAGAATTTAAATAGATCTTTGAGTTTAAAAAACAAATTTGTGGTTTCTTTAAAATAAAACAGATGTAACTGTAGCTTAAGGCTTGTTATCTACCGCTGGAATGAAAGCTACATAGGATGTAAAGTCAGGCAATAACAATCAAGCAATATTAGTGTGCCTATTGTGTGTCAAGCATGACCCAGGTGGACACACTGACTTGGCCACTGTCAGAGACAGAACACTCAGTGGGATGGATCACAGACAGGGCTGAGATAACATTAAATTCTCTGGTTTTATCTTCCTTCTTGCCACCCTGGCAAAGTCTAAGCCACTACCAAGAAGCTGCCGTATTGTGTTGATTTCTTCTGAAAGTGACCTAGAATCTCACTATTTCTTTGGTATGACTACTCTTTCGTGTTAGTCACTGTTGGGCCTTGAGTCAAGTCTATTAAACCTTTAAACATCTAGTATTCATCAGATGCTTTACAAATCACATTCCAGAAGTACTTTCTCAATATGCTGCTAACTGCCCTCATAATTCTGTGAATGAGCAGGTCTGCTCTCAGTTCTTCTCATACTCCCTCCTGGAACATACCTTAAAATGCATAAAAGCTATGCCATAATTCCCCTCACATGGAAGTCTGAGCATGACTAACTGATAAGAAACTAAAGCCGCACTGATGTGGAGTCTCCCAATAGCATACCTAAAAGGTGCCAGAAAACAGCAAGTCCCTGCTGACATTTTCAACAGACCCACCATTAGAATATCAACCCAACTAAATATGAGCTGTATTGCCATTTTAGGTTTTTAGTATATCTCTCCTTTGGAGAAAAAGATATTTAACTTCAAAAACAAATCATTATTCAGTTACACATTTTTAAAGCATTGTGAAAAAACCAAGATGGGAATGGTGGAAGAGGTGTCCTTTTGCTCTTTTAAGCTGTTTTAATTATGCTAAGAGAAAAACAGTCTTAAGTAAAATCTTACACTTTTCTTGTACTGTATTCAATAATTTTAGAGATAAGCTGAATTCATAAGTTTTGAAACATGGAGGATTAAAAGGAATAAGGTCTAGCACTGGACAAGGACAAATACTACTAACATAGCTATGCTGACCTCTTGATTCTTTTAATCAAGCTATAAGGTAGAAATCCTGTATTTTTTTTTTTTAAATCACTACCTATACCATTGATTTTTGCTACAAATGCAGCAAATAAACCTCCACTTCAATTTCAATACAATAGCATTTCTTCCAAGGCCAAGTTTAAGTAAATTCTGAAAAGGTGAAACAGTGATAGTGAGCAGTGCTTTTTCCCAGAAGCAGGAACTTCGTGTTGGACACTGGCCTCTTACCTTCGAAGAACTGCTGCAGGCCCTCCTTTTCACCAACCACATCCATGGGGCTGCGGTCTTGAAATCTTTCCTCACAGAACAGAGTAATCAGATGGCAGGAAGCAAGTGCTGTCCTCTTGACTCGAAGTCTATGAATGCTCTTGAAAAATCATTTTCTTTTTGCTGGAGTGAAGCATATCTTCAGCCATCGAATTGTGCCCAGAAAGACGGTTACATTCTCAGAATGATTATAAAACCAGAGGGATGTGTGACCATGCAGAAAAAAATATTTATGAAGAGGAAAGTGGTAGCAAATCCATCTATCTGACTGTAGGGAATGTTCCTACTCTGCCTTTTGTCTTTGTTTTAAGAACCTTTGTCCTTAGCGACACATGTAATTACATAAATGGGCAATAAATATATAGTCTTATCTCTTATTTGTCCTTTTACACCAATATATTTATATCTCCCTTTCTGTCAAACAGATCGATTTAACTACAACCAAGCAAAGATAGTTGTTTTTTTTTTTTCACCCAAAGAGAGGGAGCAAATCAACATAATTACTTTGATAGATACCTAGAATAGCAGATAATTTAAACAGACCTGTGATAATGAAAAGTTAGGATTTGTTAAATATTTTCAAATTTACTCACAGTGAAAACCGATATTCCTTGATACATATATAGTCTATTTCCTTCAGAGTTTATTTTCTTTGAAAAGTATAAACCATAAAGTATAAGAAGTCCCTCTAATGATCAGTAAAACTGCATTTCTGATTTAATAACTCTTACAACTGAGTTTATGGTTCATTACTAGCTGGTTTCACTCCTAAATGTAAAGCCATACTCAAATAAATGTTTTGTTTTCACTGCTTGGCTGTTAAGTTACTTAACAATAGCCTAAGAAGAATATGATTAGGACATTAAATCAGTTCTTTCAGCCCCTTACTTTTCTTTTTCCCCAACTTTTTTATTTTGAAAAAGTTTTAAGCAATAGAAAAACTGAAAGGATAGTACAATGAAATACCTATATGCTCTTCATCTAAATTTACCAATTACTAATATTTTCCTATTTTTGCTTTTTCTTTCTTGATATATAAATATACTTTTTTGGCTGAGCCATTTGAAAATAAGTTGCTCATATCTTGACATTCACTCAGAAATAATTCTGTGTATGTCTCCTAAAAGATAAGGACATCCTCTCATGTAATCGCAATATTACTATACCCAAGAAATGAAACATTAATTTAATATTAATAGTTCATATATAATTTCTACAACTATCCCCAAAATATCTTTTATAATTTTTTGTTTTCTGATCAAGGATTTAATGAATGTTCTGCATTGCTTTTGGTTATCTCTTTTTGAAAATATAGAACACTTTTCTTGTCATTTTGCTTGGTTGGCTTTTTATAACATTGACGCTTTTTCACAGTCCAGGCCCATTGTCTTATAGAATGTCCCACATTCTGAATTTATCTGACTGTTTCTTTATTGTTAGAATTAGTATAGGTAATGTGGTATATTTCCTAATAAGTATTTTTAAACTCCACACATATAAACTGTTCCTTGAAAATGAGCAAACTAATCTAATGTTGGAGGTTGGGGGAGGGGGGGCGGGGTAGCGGATAAGAGGCTTAGAATTCTATTTTGAAGGTTACATTGAGCCCCAGATATCTAAGGACTGGTCATCAAGTTGTTCAAAGAAAATGAATTTTCTATTTGTTTTGATTCAACTTGTGCTCAACTCTCTGCTGGGTGCAGGAAATAAAAAGATGAAAAAATAATGGTCCCTGCCCTCCACAGGCTAAAATCTAGGGCATGAGAAAAACACAAGTGACTATAGCTCAAGGCTGACTTTGATAAGAGCTGGGGAAAACATTCAGGAGAACAGAGAAGGGAAAGGTGAATTTAATCTGGGAGGACCTGGAAAGGTGTCACAGAGAGCTGGAATTTGAGGAAGCAAACAATGGCTATGTCTTTAAAAACCTGAGTAATGGCTTGGAGGTGAGAGAGCTCAGGTGCAGAGACTCGTGTGACAGTGTGTTGAGTGAGAGATAAGATGGGAAATAGTCTGAAGAAGAATTTTGGCAGATTTTGAATGTTAGGCTAAATCTGAATTTGATTCTATGTGTATTTATTCTAAGTATACCTATTGACGACTTCTTTTTGGGTAGTTGTGGTGCATGGTATAATTAAATCTAACTCAAAAAGATAGCTGTGTTCGAATGCATTGGTTAGGGCAATAAGTAAAGTTAGACCAGTCAAGAAGCTACTGCAAGAATCCAGATAGGTAGTAATAAAGCCTGATGATGATATAGGACTGGCTACTGATTGGATATGGGGAGCAAGGAAGAAGTCAAATGTGATTTTTAAAAGGATTTGTATGCCTTAGCTGCAATATGAATTAATATGCCTAAAACATGCAGCCTATGGCTAAATCCAGACTCCGAGAGAAGCTCCCGGCCAAGTTTTCTGGAGGCCGATGGAATTAAGTCATCACACTATATCCACTGCCAAATGATGATTCGAGATCCTATCCAACAGTTACCCAGACACTTCATATTCTCAGCAGCAGAGTAATGAGTTGATAGGAAACAGTACAGAGAAAGAAATTAGATTCCAATAAATGGACTGAGAAGCAAAGGTTAAAATTGGAGTCCCAAGTTCAAATACTTATAGGGCCAGGAAGATAAGTGAATAAAATGAGTCAAGATAAGAAAAATCAACCAATATGCAAGCATGTTGATAACTGACAACTGACCCTTAGTCTTGGTGTCAGGCAGACAGTCAGAGGTGGTGGGGCACAGAGCAAACCAAAGAGTACGTGTCCAGGTAAAGGGTGGAGCCGCCCAACAGAGAGTCACCCAGCTTCCTCCAAGAATGTGGGCTCAGTGTTGTCACAATGGCCAATATTTATTCATTCATTCATTCATTCATTCATTCATTCATTTATTTATTTATTTATCTTTCCTTAAAATGGCCCATTTTAAAAGAGAAGCTGGAAATGCAGATTTTAATTTTAAATCTCATCTTTAAATGTTACAACTAATTTGCTTTAAAAAAAATCAACAAACAGAAAAATAAACCAAAACTCGTCAAGGACAAATAGTGCACATGTGAAACCATAATTCTGCCTACAGGCTTTCAGGTTGTAACGCCTGGATTAGAGGCTAGATTATAACAACCAATAGTATTTGAGGAAAGTAAAGAGTGTTTAAAAGAAAGTTGTTGGAAGGCAGGGAAAATAGATCTATATTAATTAATGAGTCCAGAGCACAGAGCTGAGGGTACAATCCAGCTGGTGGCATCTTGGATTTAAGTGGACGTTTCTCCCTCTCAGAGAAAACAAATACTGTCCATATTTCCTTGATTGTGGTCGTTACATCTCTGACATTATCTAATTCTAATGAACATCCCCATTTTGCAGATTCAGTGGAGATTCATTCTCTTGAATAGTAATCTAAGGTAGCTGTGGTTTAAATTCATTTTGGTATTGATGTCTCCTGGAGAGCTCCAGTAAACAGATAAAGCTGAGTCACTGTGGTTAAATCTGAGGATGTGGTAAACTTGGGGATGTCTTAATGGGAACCTTGTCTCTGTTGAGACTGTCCCTGTGACCTATAGCTCCAGAATTCTAGATTTCCTACCACAATCCGTATGTGGATTTGTACTTCCTCGAGTGCTGCCTTTAGGAAGGGTTCCTATTCTCCATACTTCAGCAAGTTTGCTCCTCCTCTGTGGCTTTTTTTTTTTTCAAAACTGCCTCTTATTGTTATTTCTCTGTTAACAACTACCACTATGAAAATTTGATGATTTCCTGTTGAGTTTGGATTTTTTTTTCCAAGTGCAATGGGAAGCCACTAAAAGACTTTAGGCAGGTAAGTAACACTGTCTAATTTATGGTTTAAAAAGACCACTTTGGCTGCTGTGTCAGTGATTGTAGAAGGGCAGGAGCAAGGACAAGAGATTATTGCAGAAGCCTTGGTGAAAGATGATGCTGGCCTGGACCAAACGGTAGGAGTAGACACAGAGAGAAGTGAACAAACTCTAGGTATGTATTAGAGAGAGTTGACGGGACTTGCTGATGGATTGGATTGGTGCTGGTGGTGACAGAAACGGAGGAATCAAGAATAAGCCCTAGGTTGTTGCTTAAGCAACTGGCAAGTATTCAACCACGTTAGATTTGAGACACCCATTAGAAATCCAAGTGTTGGGGCTGTGTAGGCAAATAGATACAAAAGTCAGCAGCTAGAGAAAAGATATTGTCAGGGTTAGAGATGGAGAGTTAGGAGCAATTGGCATACAGTTTTAAAACCAAGGGCCTAGATGGGTTGCTCTAAAGTCTTTTTGACATCAGGGACCAGTGCTCCTATGAGACTAAGACTTGGTGATCTCACCTCCTGCTGTGCGGCCCAGTTCCTAACAGGCCACGGACCAGTACCGGTCTGCGGCCCGGGGGTTGGGGATCCCTGCTCTAAAGAATATTTAGATAAAGAGAAGGGGGACCCAGGGCAGAGCTCTGGGGATTCAAGTATTTAAAAGCTGAGCTAATAAAGAGCCAGCTAGAGTAGTGACCAGACCCGTCACAGAATACTCCAGATTCCCAACCGTGGCTTACAAAGACCTACATAGAGTGACCCCTGCCCACCTCTGCAATGTTCTCTTGCTGCTCTTCCTACCACCAACCGTACACTAGGTCTCCTTGCTGTTTTTCAAATATGCCAAGTTCATTTCTTCCTTTGGAGATTCACACCAGCTCTAAATGCCTCCCTGCTCTCCTCCCTTTCACAAGACCGGGTCTAATGAGAGTCCAGCTTAAAAAGTCACCTCCTAAATGTGGCCTTTCTGGACGACCCAATCCGAAGTCATTCATTCCCTCTCTAGTCCATTACCCCCATTTTAAGCATCTGTAGAGCACTGATCCCACCTTTTAACATTTGTCTTTTTCCCCATTTCTCACTAGACTGAGAGCTCCGTGAGAACTGAGATCTCACCTATCTTGCTCACTGCTTAACTCCAACGCCCACAATAGCACCTGGCACATACGAGACCCTCAATATTTGTGAATAAATGAGGAGGAATTCTTTCATTCTAGAAACTCTACTGCAAAAATTACAGATACTGCTGGGTCTTTGTCTACATATCAAAAACAGGGAACTTAGTTGTTTGTTGAGATGGTAATTGTACTACATTCCGAGAAAAAAAAAAAGAGAACTATTTCCTAGCATAAAAGTTAAACAGATACAAATTCACACTGCTTTGAACTCTCTGTTTTAAACATTGTGTCTTACAGGGGAAAAAAATGTACCTAGGGAAAAACATAACAAAGAAAACCTTTAAAAACAAAAGCTTCTGAATAAAGCAGACCTGATTTAGACTCTGTAGACGCACAAAACGAAAACACACAGGATTCACACGTTGGTGGTAGTAAGTACATAGGTAGAGGTTTCATTTAAGGACTGAGTCTCAATATTCAGAAGTCAAATCTTCTTTGTTCTCCCAGTGTAGGTACTCAGTCAAAGGCTGCAGATTGTCTTAGAGCTAGGAGAGACCACGGAGAACACCCGATTCAGCCCTTACTGAGGAAGCCAGAGAGGAATGGTGACCCAACTCCTCCATTTTGGGGCAGCCGAGCCTGGATGTAGGTTTCCTGAGCAACTCTTAATTCAGGGTTCTCTCCAGTAGGTCAAGCTCTCACCTTACCTCTGAACCTATTTATAGAAGTTTATCAAAAAGCCTTTTCCCCCTTTTTAGAATTGGTAATCTGGCAATTAAATTTTGTCTGGAAATACTCTGTTGAATTTAATCAGCGTGCTCATTCTCCCCTCACTTTGCTTTTCGATTCCTGCTAGCTCCTCTGTAGTCAGTGCTCTTTGCAGGCCCTTTCTCTTCCTGCCATAGTAACTCAGGACTCAGTGCCATACTCACTAACTCCAAAGTACCTGTAAAGCTCCCATCAGATCTCACTTTGAACTCCCCCAATTTATCTCCTAGCCTGACCTTATCAATGAATTTATTTATTCCATACCTACTTAACATCTCCATATTGGTGCTTACTGGGCATCGCATACAATCTGTCAAACACTGAATTCTTGTACCTATTCCAAGCATATATAATTTGCCCTATTCCAGATTTCTCCATCTCGATAAACTGTAGCAATAGCTCAAGGCAAAAGCCTAGGATTCAGACCTGATTTCTCTTTCTTCTCTCCCAAATCCATTTCAACAGGTCCCGTCATCGCTTTTATTTTTTGTTTTGGAACACAGGTGCACATAATTAGATGAGTCAAAATCCTTGGTTCATAAAATACCAATGGTTGTGCATGATTCTCATTAATTTACTTGTTCATGTATCTGTTTTTAATGACAAACGAACCCATCGCCCAACGCAGGGACTAGAGAACGTTGCCAATGACTTACCTGTATATTTGCCTCCAGCTCTCTCTCCTTATCGCCCTCACATCCAGGGGTAAGCTTTTCCTGAACTTTGTATTTATCATTACTTTGTTTTTTAAAAATAGTTTTGTCTTCTACGTATGTATGCCTAAATGGTTGTTCAGTTTGTTTTTGTGCTTTGAGTATTATCATACGTAGTCTTCTGAGAGTGCGTTTTCAGTCTATGTTGCGTTGCATAAAGCCAGTGTTCCTTCATTTTGCCTGCCGTGTCAGAGCCCATTATGTAAGCACTCAACACTTTACCCTTACAGATGCGCACTTGGATTTTTTCCAGAACATTCTTATATATGTATTGTGCAAGTATTTCTCTTGAATTTATGCCTAAAAGTGAAATTGCTGGGCCTTGGGTAAACAAATGTTTAACTTTCAAATGAATGGTTTTTCACAATAATATAGTAATTGACATTCCCAATCTGCAAATGAGTAATCTTATTGAAATTCTCTCAAAAACTTCACTTTGAATTTAATTATTGCTAATTGAATAAATTTAAACATGTAACCGTAGTCCTGATTTCCAATTAACAGAAATTTAAATCTCAGTGTTTATTTCCAATTCTGTGGAAAACTTGTTTCAGTCTTTTGCCCATTTTGGTTAGGTTATCAGCTTTTTTTCTTAACTTGTAGAATTTCTGTATATATCCTTGAGACTAATCTATTACTGGTTATGAGTTTTGCAAACATCTTCCCATAGTTTGTAGTTTGGCTTTAATATGTCTTTTGACAGACAGTTCTAAATTCACAAATTATAACACTTTTAATCCTTTTAGTTTCTTTTGCTTCCAGTTTAAGTTGTTAAAGTAGGATCAGGAAGATATTCACCTATGTTTTTGAAATATATTTCACCTGTGATTTCAACTATATTTTCTACATCAAAAGATCTAAAGTTTTGAGTCTTTTAAGGTGTGAGGAAAAGATCCAATTTTATATTTCCTATTTGTCAGCTCCATTTGTTTGATCATTGATCTACCATGCCTTCTCTGTCAATACAAAATTTACACTTATGAGTCTGTTTGCTCCATTGGGCATTTTACCTATTTCTGCACTCTTAAATATCTGAGCCTCATAAAAAGTCCTTCTGGTAAAGAAAGTTCTCCCTCCTTTTTCTTCAGAAATGCCCTGGTCATTCCTCAGCCTTTACTCTACCACATAAAAATTTCAAATCGGTTTGTCAATTCCAGGAGAAATGTTGGGATTTAGTATGGAGATGCATTATATCTATTTATCAACGTGGAAAAAACTGACCTTTTTAGATATTGTTTTTCTACTCATGAACGTAAAATCACTCTAGTCCTCTTTAATGTCTTTTAGTAAAATTTTACAAATTTCTGTAGACAGATGTGGCACATCTTTGGTTAGATTACTACGCTTTAAAATTGATGTCTTTTTAAAAATTGTTTTCTAATTGTGGTTGGTGATATAAATACAATTTACAATTATATATTGATCTTATATTTAGCCACCTTGCTAAACTTTGCAATTATGTCTAATGATTTGATGGGAAACTTTTTTTGGGGGGGAGGATTTTTATGTAATCACTTCATCTGCAAATAATGAGTTTTCTCCTTTCCAATAATACCACTTTTATTTTTCCTCATCTTACTGTAATGCCTAACATCTCTAGTACAATGCTGAATCAAACTGAGGATAGTGATTATCCTTTTTCTCATCGTTGAGTTTAAAGAGAATGTGTCTGTTTCCCCCCATCTTGAATCATTAAGATGGTATTACAGGATTTTTTTTAATACATCCTTTACTAAATTGAAAAGTATCCTTCCACTTATAATAGATTACTAAAAGTTATCATTAATAGGTGTTTTTATCAAATGTTTCATCTCTTGATCAATTGCTTTTTCACTTTTATTCAGGAATTGTGACGATTTACAGATTTTCTAATATACCATCCTTGCATTCTAGGGTTAAATGCCACTTGGTCAGCGTGTTACATTCGGTTTACTTTGCATATATAGTCATGATTAAAATGGGCCTATAATTTCCCTTTATTATCCCAAACTGGTTTTACTGTCGAGGTTATACTGGTTTTGATGTAGATGTCTTATTCTCTGTAAGAATTTATATGAGAACATAACCCATTCTTTGAAGTTTGGTAAAACTATGCTTAAGTTTTCTTTGTGGTTAGATTTCTAACTTTCTTTCCTTTATGTTACTTAACACTGCTCAGGCTTCTGGTTTCTTCTTAACCAAAATGTAACATTTTTCTAGGAATTTTTCCATTCTGCCTAGATTTTAAAACCTGTTGGTGTTATTCATATTCATGGTTAATACCTGCAGTATATGTACTGACTACTCTTTTTTTAATCCCCAACATGGGTTATTTGTGCATTTTCTTTTACTCCATGATAAACCTGCCCGAAATTTTTACCGATTTTGTTGATCTTTTCAACTAACAGCTCTCTATTGCATTCTCATCTCCTTTATTTTGTGGTTCTTTTGTAACTTCTTTAACTGAACACTTAGCTTATTTTTAAAACATAAATTATGATTTAAGGCTACGAAATTTCCCTTGAATCATTATTTTCTCTGCATCCTATAAGTTTTGATAGTCATTATTAGTCAGCATTTAGTATTTTTTATTTCTATTGTTTTCATAATTTATTATTTCTATTTTCTTATTAAGTTTTCTTGGTGAACTCAATTGTTAGCATTGTGTAGTACCCATCTCTATCTTCAATGTTTTTTCTTACTATCTTGTCTGACATTAGTATAACCACACAAGATTTCTTTTGGTATTTTCCTATCTTCCATTCTGTTTTCAATCTTTTCATGTCCTTATGCTTTGTGTATAACTATATTTTAATCCAATTTGACTATTTTTCCACTGGTTAGTTTATCCCACCATCTTAAACCATCTTCATAAATTTTTTTCCCCAAATTGAGATATAATTCACATACCATACAAATCACCCCTTTAAAGTGTACAACTCAGTGATTAAAGAATCATAACTTTTTATTTCCATTATCGCACTATTTGTTTCTCTAGTCTTTTTTTTTTTTGGTCATTTTCATTGATATCTCTATCTTCCTTCTAACAAGAACTTTATCTTCATGCTATCTAGTTTCCGCCCACTCCCATGTGTTGAGATTGTAAAGAATTTTAGTTCTAGATTGTAATATACTTTTTTTAAACTTACCTTTTTTTTTTAAGTCATCAACAAACTTCCCCTAAGTGTCTTATTACTTTTCTTCCCAAATCTCTTGTAGTATCTCCTGGATTTGTTTCTCTTTATATTTAAGTGCTTTCTCCAAAGATGTTTTTAATTTATCTTTGTGTGGAAAATCTTCTGAAGCTCTGAAAATCTGAGAACATTTTTATTATGCTCTCACATTAGAATAACTATCAGGACATAAAATTCTAGGTTCAAAATTCTTTTTCATGTCCAATTTCAGATTCTTGAGGTGAGCATGATAATGACAGTTTATACCATATCATTCTCAAATGTCTTTTTGTCTGCCAATTCCCATCCATCCTGGTGACTGAGTCTTCTACAGATAAAGTTGACCAAACCTTTGAGACAGGACTAACAATGATGCCATCTTCAGAAAACCAGCTCTCCCATAAACTGCTGCTATCAATATAAGTTGGTTCAACTTTTCTAGAGGGCAATTTGGCAATACAAGTAGAAAATTTTAAACACACATATACCTTGTGTGACCGAATATTTTTACTTCTAGGCATAATAACCCAACAATGTTCAAAGAAGTCTATATAAAGCTACTAATCATAGCACTGAGACATGAAAAAAATTTTAAATAACCTAATCTCTAATTAAATTATATTAACATCCTATAATCAAACCTTTATAGTGACAAAGATGTGTAGCGAAAATTAAAGTTTTTAAAAGAAAGTCTACTTTTTGTTTCAGAAATATGTCTATGTAGGTAGGATATATCTGAAAGCTGAAAGGCTATTCTTCAAGAATATTAACAGTAACTTTCTCTAGATGGAGAGATTGAAGTGATTTCTCGTTTCTTTTTTCCTTTCTATACTTACTATATTCGACCATGAAACTTTCCTTTTATAAATAATTTTAATAGTTTTTCCACATTATGTCAATTTTACAATTACAGATCAAGTGGTTCTATGATCAGTGTATACTTTGCATGTACAACTCTTTAACCCATACTCCTTCAAAGTTCCTTGAGCACAGATCAACTCCTTATTTACCTTTATATCCTTTCAATGTCAATTACAGTGCTCAACATATATAAAGTATGAATATATATCAAGATGTTAAAGACTGTATCTCTGGGATAAAATGTGACTGTCTTCTATTATATTTAATTAATCACCATAATACAGGGATTCTTTAAATAACAAAGAAAAGAATGATTAAAACAGTAACTTTCAAACTTTTTTAGCAGAAGTCTTTCTATAAATATTTTTTTGAACCCCAAAATATAAAATAGACAAAAATAGAGCCATTCTAGTGTGGAGGGATGGAAGCGGATCCTGTCCACTCGGTCTTCTTCCTTGCTTCTCATAGGCAGCTGTGCAGTTTAAAAACTATAATTCAATACATTCAGTTGACCCCTTATGCTTTGTCAGAGCTAGAAGAGAAATCAAAAACACATTCAATCTAACATTTATTTATTTAGCTTTTCTTTTTGTAACTATAAATTACAATCACTAATACACCTGTAATTCTTTATAGAGTGTTCAACTAACGAGTAAGCAAACACAGCATAGGTCAGTTTAAAAGAAATCACAGTACTTCTTAGTGTAATTTGCAAAAGAGGGAAAAAAGTCTTGGGCCCATTTCTTGGAAATAAATATCAAGTAACCATAAAAATATTCAGCCATTGTCCAGGTATTCAGGGGCGTTCGTGCACAGTCCCAGGAAGCGCATCAGAGTTCCTCTTTGAAATATCCCAGCTTTGCCAATGACATCTCTTTCCTCAACTGCATAACTTCCCAAAACATCTGATCAACTATACAAACAGAAAAGAGAGACATATAAATCATAAAATACCATCTTAATTCTTTTTAATCTGTTTCACTGAAAATTTAAGATTAACTGGCATTTCCTAATGACACACCTAATGCCTAGACATCTTCGCTATGTCAAACTTTTCCACGTACTTGTGAGCATTCCATTTTTATCAATAAATAAGCAATATTCACCAGTTTGCCACAACTATTTGTTAGATCCATCAATGACTATCACTTTAGCCCAACAGAAAGTTGACATTTACCCAGCGTTCTGGGTAAATGGAGCTGGATAAATGGAGAAGCTGTTGCCTTCATAAGTAATTACACTCAATGCTCAATTGTGTGAGTTATCTAATTTGTGGATCTTTTTGCTCTAGTTTTCTATATCTTGGCCATTTCACTTTTCATTAACACTAACAGAGTGAAAAGAAAAACAAGGGACAATCCAGAGAACTCAGTCACATTCTTTGTGCCTGATAATAGGGAAAATTTTGTATACAGCTCAAATTAGAAATAAAAATAAATGTAGAGGATGATCTGTACATTTCAATTATTTCTACTTTCGTGAGCACCTTCTGTAAATAAAAAAAGATGGCTCCCTATTTCAGACAATAAAAGGTTTTCATCTCACATATGATCAGATTAGACTGATTTAGATCAGTGGTTCTGAACCAGGAAAGATGTTGTCCCCACTGGTTCATGTGGCAATGACTGGATACATTTTTCATTACTAGGATCTGGTGAGTAAAGCCTAGGGATGCTGTTAAACATCTTACAATGCACAAAATAGTCCCCCAAAACAAAGAACCATCGAGCCCAAAATGTTAATAGTACTGAGGCTGAGGGATTTAGTGGCCCTAAATTACTTCTGGCACAGGCACGGATAATAAACAAATTTATTCATTAATAATATTTACTTACTACAAACCCACACATTATATGATGTGTATCAGATATTGTCAAGTGGAAGAGTGACAGAAACCAAAGAAGAAACTACTTTTATCACCATCACTCCACTGTCATTTATGACACTTTCTTCCTATTTTCATAAATTATCTTTCAGCCTTCCCTATGAAAACTTATTTTAACAAATAGAAAAAATATGCCTGATGATTTAACATAAATCATCTGTTCTCTAGTTTAAATCATATTATCTACCAAGAGAATTCACAGACTTCAATTTTATTAAAGTCATAAAAAGTACTGTACAGTTTAAACCGTTTTATGCTATACAGTCTTTTGAAATTCAGCATCAGAGACAGGGTTCATCTTTATTCTTTCAGGCATTAAAATCTGATTGTATGGGATTCCACATGACTGTTTTCAACATACCAGAGCTTGAGAAATGCTAAACTAAGTTTTTATGAACATGACTAATTTTTCCACAGAATTAAAATTCACTGGTTTACATGACTGAAAGATAGTAGGCTTCTATTAGTTCTTACAAATATTTTCAGTGACTAAAAAAATATAAACATGAAATTTCCCCACAATTTCAAATACAAAACTGGCATAGACTTGACCCTAGCCCAGTACTGGTTACTTCTGTTTTAAAACAAACATGTGTACCCAAGCACTGCTTTGGAGCTATCAGGCCATATTCATTTTTATGCCTGGTATTTAAGATATTCGGCTATAACACCTAAGATAAGTAAGCAATTTAAGTGTCCATAAATAGATAAATAAATAAGAGGTGGAATATTATTCGGCCATAAAAAGGAATGAAATCTTGCCATCTGTAACAACATGGATGGACTAGAAGGTATTATGCTAAGTGAAATAAATCAGACAGAGAAAGACAAATACCATATGATTTCACTTATACACAGAATCTAAAAAACAAAATAAATGAACAAACAGAAGCAAACTCATTGATACAGAGAACATTTTGATGGTTGCCAGATGAGAGGGGGGCTGAGGGCATGGGTAAAAAAAAGGAAGGGATTAAGAAGTACAAATTGGTAGGTATAAAATAGTCATGGGGATGTAAAGTACAGCATAGGGAATATAGTCGATAATTATTAATTATGTATGATGTCAGGTGGGTAACTAGGCATAAGGGGTGATTGTTTCAAAAGTTTTGTAAATGTCTAATCACAATGTTGTACACCTAAAACTAATATAATATTGTATGTTAACTGCAATTGAAAAATAAAAAACTATTTTTAAAAAAGATATTCAGCTATAAAACCAGCAGTAATCATGAAAGACTATATTAAAAAAATATCAAAACACTTGCATGAGGTTGGCTCTCCTTGATATATCATGTGCATGTTTCTGCTGATTTAGAATATAGTAATCTTTATTCCATTCACAATTATCCTCATGACTGCTTTAATTCACACACGAAAGAAAATACAGAAAAAAATTGTTAGCTCCTCGTGGTTGCCACCAATTAAAATAAATCTGACCATGACTGGAGCTTGCTCATTTTTATCTCTTAAAAAGTAAATTCAACAAGCTTTGTACTCCCCTTACACTTACCATCTGGTTTATCATATTCCTCTTAAGAGTTAAAAATGATCCTAATTAAAACTCAAAATTAGAGAAAAACGAGGCAAATATAAGGATTAAACACTGTTTTAAGAGAGACATTTGTTTCCATATTCTCCACACATTTTATTAGAACTATAAAAGAGACTCAATATAAATATACTGATAATAAAGTTTATTTGAGCATTACAACTATGACCTATACTTTTTACTGAACTTTTATGTAAATATTTTATAATGAGTTAAACACTCACCATCCTGCTGCTTCACAAGTCCCTGCTGAATATATCGAATGTATGTAAAAAAGTTACATACAGAAGTGATCTGGGCCAAAAGGAAAAAAATGTCATAAATAATCAAATGTCTCATATAAAAGCAAGCTTGATTCAAATTAATGATTAAGTTACTTACCCTGTATCTACAAAAAGGAGAAATATAATAATAGTTGCTTGAGTCCCCTAATTTAATTCTGTGTTTACAGGACTTACTCTGGCCAGTGAGAGCACATTTTCTGTAAAATAATGATAAACTTTAGTTTTTTAAAATTAAAAGCATTTTGCTCTTACCTTCTGTACAAGCTGTATATTAGGACAATAAATATTTGAGAATCTAGTATGTACCAGGCGCTATTCTACATGCTGAGCTATGGTGATGAAAAAGACCGTCCCTTCCTTTTTGGGGTTTACAATCTAGTATAAGCTTAACAGCAAAACATTAACCATGGTTCTAGAACTAAAAACTAAATGTTTTAAATATATGTCCTATCCTGGAGCAAATTTACAAATGAGTAATCTGATACAGGGCAGCTCTCAGCTTTCCGTCAGGACTTCAAATTTCTCAGGTGGGGGAAAAAACCTAATGATGATTATTCAAGTTTCAAAACATGTTACTTATAAGCTTACAGGATGACAGCCTACCCCAAGAGCATTTTATGACATTATAAATTACATAGTAATGAAAAACATTAAATATTAAATTGCAGCTATATTTACAAGAAATATGAAACAAATATGCCTCCATATTAAGAAAACAAATGGAGAATGTGTATACAACACAGGATCATTTCGAAGGTGTCCATTCCAATCACAAAACAATTTTTATCTTTTCAAAGAAATTTTGTCTCATGTTCCTTTATTAGCAAATTCCTTTAATGATCTATAACAGTATTTTTTTAAAAAAACACTGAACTACTAGTTTGGAATAGAAGATCAAGAAATTTAAGGCTCAAGTATTGGAAGTCTCTGGAACTTCCAAAAGTATAATTTACACAGAGGAAAAAGTACCATCAAACTGATAAAATTCAATTTATATGTTACTCTTCTGAAAGCAGACTATTTCTGTTTATCTACTATTTTATCTAATTTTGAAAAGCTCTGCTAAAAATGGTTTTAAGTATCAACTTCTAAAATAAAAAAGTGTGTAACTTATCTCATTTTTAAAGCCATTTGTCCCAGCCATTATGTTTTTGTTTGAGCTAGGAGTCGATGCTAATCTCTGACCTCCAATTCCAATGTTTTGTTAACATAATACACTACCTTACTATCTCTTAATAGCTCTAGCTCCAAGATTTCAAATCCTTGCTTACCATTCACTTGAGATGTCGGTATGTTTAAATCCAGACCTATCATCTTCTTCTCCAAAGCACAACCCTCCTATTAATTTTCAAAATGTCACATCATTCTTCCAGATATCTCTAACTCCTTTGTCTTTTACCATCCCTCTACCCAAATCTAATCATCTACTAAATTTTCTTAATCTTAAGATCTGTCGTATCTTTCCTCTCCATACACTCACCATCCTCTGAACATGTTTCCACACGTATTTTCTTCATCTATCCAAATTATACCCATGTCAAATCTCCCTCCAAAAACAGTGATCACCACCACTGGACTGTTTTGTCTTCCTCAAAAGTCCTGCAGCACGGTGCCATTCATTTAGGGATTATTTTCATAACCTAATCCATGAGGGCCTTGGCCAAGGCCATACTTCATAAAAGAGGACAATATCTTCATAAAAGAGGACAATATCTTCCTTAACTTTTTTCCCCACACAGTATGTACTACAAACAAAAAAAAATGGGCTTCTGGCCCTATTCCCACAAGCACAAGATCCTTAATATGTAAAGTGTTCCCTGACCCTAATCTATATAACTATTTTACTAAAACACTACGTAAATCCACTTTAACCGATATCCTCATTTGTCATCATATGATATCTGCACATGTTTAAGTGTGATATGTAATGCAAGCACAAAATTAAAAATTTACAATAAATAAATACTACTATATGCTAAATTTAAAATAAGGTATAACACAGACCTTCAAAGCATGAAAACTGCTATCATCAATGATGAGAATAAAAATACTTGGATGTTTGTGAAGGAGTAGAATTTAGGAATGTAGTTTCCCCAAAATTCAGAGGCTACTGTGCTACAGGCTAACACAGGAAGAGTATAAAACAGGACAGAAGTCTAGGTGGATATGTGATCACAAAGCAAATGCATGACTAAGTCCCCTCCACAAATAGTTACCCAAATATTAACACTCTGTGATCCTGCTGAGAACGTACTATGCATAACAGGAAAAAGGAAGAATCACACGACTCCTACAACAGGCTTTAACACAGACCTACAGTGAATCTCAACCAGCCTTTTTCTCATCTGCCTTCAAAATGACCCAGATGAGAGTCACGTACTGTCTTCCATGAGCTGTCTTGGGCTTTCCAGTCCCCTATATTAATTTAGTTCTTAAACACCAACTAAGCAGCTTCCTCAAAATCTTTCCAAATCACTTTTTAAAGAGCTGTGCCAAAGGTTTTAGGTACAGTTGATTTTACTCTTTCTTCCTCCTAGAACTGGATGAAAAAAAGCCCACCCTGCTATGAAATGTGGAAGTCTTAGCTCACTACATTAGTGGATAACTAATCAAGTCTTTTGGTACCGAAGTCTTTTTGATACCTGTTTTCATGCTTCAAAAAACTTGGTCTAATTCACTGCCTTCCCCAACTATTTTTGATGATAACCTTCAGGAAGAAATATTTTACACAGAAACCCAAGACACACGACTATACAAATATACAGAACAAAAATTCTGCTTATGACCAATAAAAGTGATTGCATGACTAACTAATGGGTCGTAATATGTGGTTTAAAAAAAATGTTTCTCACACCTGGTCTACCTGGACCCCTAACGTGTATGTATACTTTTGTAATTAAAAGAGCTCTCCTTTGATTCTAATTTGGAATGCTATTGTCCCACACTGTCTGGGGATCTGTGCTTGAGCTGCACGCACAGACTTTAAATAGAAAACTGACAAGAAATTTACTCACATTTAAAACTAGAAAAACTAAATAACTGCAATACATAAAAATTTTAAAACTCAGTATCTTCCACAAGACATGGTTTTGAAAACATACTTTGGTCCTCCACATTCAACTGCAGACGCTTTCACAAATCGAATAGGTTGTAATCCCACCGGCTCAATGCTTAGAGTATTGTTTTCCACAGCCTCCAGAACAGCTGAAGCCAACTTAAAAAAAAAAAGAAGTATTAGACACTACGCTGGCAGAAAAATATCAAATTTGTATTCTATAGTAAACCCCCGAGTTCCGCTATAGCTTGGCCTTAGCCAAGAAAAAAAAAAAACACGTAATATTGGTTTGAATTACTTTATAATTCAAACATTGCTATCAAAGACAATTCAGTTATAGCTAAACAACTTTTCTCACTATCTGGAAGAAGATTAAAGGCATTAATTCCAGTCTCTGCTCAACCTTACCCACAATTAGCATCCACTGTTAATGTAACTTCCAAAGGAATATCCTAATGCTTTATTTTGCTAAATGTTTGCAATATTTTTAATACTGGTCATTCCTAACACAGCAATATATACTAATTATCACTGCATATTTCCTGAACTTGTATTTATGTGTACAATGGTTGAGCCTACAAAAGAATTAACAGAATTATCAAATATTAAATGCCCAGATGGAGATGGTAGCAACTGATAAACAACGGATGAAACAGCCAAACTTCTTCAGTCTGGCAAGGTTACTAATACTGATGGCCTATCTAAAACCAGACACGGAGCTTAGAAGAATATGTAGATTGGGCTCCACAGTGCTAAATATACATATCTCTGTGCCCACGTGCAAGAATGCTGTAGTTAAGTTCCTAGAAATAGAGGTGCTGGGTTAGGAGTGTACATATCATTTCGATAGCTACTGATCTCCAAGGACAGGCCCTATTGAACCACACCCAACAATGCATAACATATCTACATATCAAAAGTGTGTTTTGGCTGGTCTTAATGTCTCCTTACAAGTAAAGTTATCAAGAAATCCTCTAAAGGCTTAACATAATACTCTTAGGATTAAATATCTTAAAAATTGATTGATAGGATATTTGTAGACAAACTTTCCACATGTAAGAACAAATTAAAATTATGACCTTACATTTGTATAGTGCCTTATATTTTTAAAAGCTTTTGTATCTACTTAATTCACTTCACTTTATCCACCTAACAACCCTGTGGACATAGGTAAGGAAGGAATTTTTCCCATTTTAAAGATGAAGATACTAAATATGACTTTTTATCACATACAGATAAACCCAACAAATACCACGGAACTTCCCTTATACTGAACCCTGGACTGGGAATCAAGAAAGAGGTCCTACCCCCAATACATATTCAAGACTTCACTCCAAGTGTAATACACACTTCAGTATGAATGGCCCTCTGCTCGAATAAGATGTTCACTACCTTAATGCCAAGAAATTATTATGACCCTAATATGTAATGGAAAAATTGCAAAACATGACATTTTATAACAACTTATTTACATTAAAGGTATTAAAATATATGAATTGGTAAAAGGTATGTGAACAACTCTAATGCATTCCTATTAAAACTTTTTTTTAATTACCTCACTTTTTGAGAATGTTAAACATGGGAAGATATCTTCCTGATAGATTTTGTCTAAGAAAGGACACGTTCTGTCCATTGTGGGCTCATCCTTCCAAGATCTGAATTCATTATACAGAGACAAGTCAGCCTGACAAACCAAAAGAAAACACAAAATAACTTTTTAAAAAGTACAAACATAAAATCACTTTATAAAACTAAAACCTAATTTAAACATTACTGAAAAAGAAATACTCTTCATCTAAAACAATAAAATCAAATCATTCTTGATTAGTTACAATAACTGGTAGAAATTTTTCTTTTTAAAAAATCCAAACTCTCAAGTGACTAATTGCCGCTTTTCAATGTATCCACTACGGAGTTTAATGATGCTACCATTATCCCCCTCCCCCGCCTCCCTGACACCCCTGCCCCCGCCCAAACAATAATGTGAGGCTCCTTTCAGGACACATGGAAAAAAATGATGACAAGTCTTTTCTGAAAATAATCAAAAAGTAATTTGGACCCAAGTAAATTCAATAAAGTGTTTCAATAAACTGAGACTGCCTGAATTGTGAAACCAAAAGTTTAGGGTCAAAAATGATACTAATTTTTCTGCTATTTCCTAAAGGCATTTCCAAAGGAATTTCCAAAATGTTTATTGTATAAGAAGCAAGACTAAAAGCAGCACACATGTAAGCCTCCTAAATTGACTATCTTAAAATATACATTTATTTAGATATTCTTTGGCATTTGAACATCCAGTAACTACCAACTGAATTATCGACAATAACCCACACTCACCTTCACCTTCCTATTCACTCTTCCAGTTGTCTCTCTCTTTACTCCCTCCCTTTTAACAAATTTTCCCCAAGTATTCTTCTCTATAGATTCTCTCAGCCCAGCTCAATACTACCTGTCACTACATAAAGCTGCACCTACCCCAACCATCCACGAGTCACATCCCTCATCCTGCTGCAGCTCTAAGCTGCTCTTGTCCAGAAGCACTGAGTACACTACAAATGCTGACCTAACTACCTCTACCGCATCCAGGACAGCTGAACTGATGCACAGATAGTCTACCTGAAAACAACAAAAGGCTGAGTGTATCCAACCTTTCCTACAGACTTTCTTTTAAGGTGTGTAAGGTCAATCTCAATGTGAATTTTTTCCATCCCACTTCATAAATTCCTTGAATCAAAGCTAAAGGCAAAAGGATAAAAACATTAGCAGATAAGTAATGCTTACATTTTCAAATTTCCTTTGTAAAATTTACCCTTTAATGGACATAAACCCCAAAGCAGATAAATGGTGCTCTAAAGAAAGATTCTGATTTAAAGGCAATAATTTAAACTATTTATTAAAAACTGACTCTGTGCCAGGAACTATGGTAGGCACTTCATAAACAGTCCTCACAGCTAAGCAAGACAGATATTATGATCTTTGTTATAGATAAGGAAACTAGGGATTAGAGAGATAAAGTTGCCCAAAGTTACAGAGCAAGAACCAGTAAAAGTTTAAATTCACATCTAAGTGACTTGATCTCAAAGCCTTGCAGAATGCATGCGGGTGTGCCTGCAGGCACCTTTGTTTTAAATGCTGCAAATGACATGACTGAATGCTCTCATCAGATTTTCTACAGAAACATAAATATGTTTCATTTTATTTCAAATTGTTTTATCTTTTACTAAGACACAGGTCAAATGTTTCCTTTGTCTAATAAAACTTTTTTACAAGTTTTTCACAAAACGTTAGAATACAGGATATATCTAGAAAGTAAATTATAATTTTGAAGTTATATGCTGCCTATTCATATTTTAAGGGATTCCATAAACCAAAAACAAAACTTTAAATTGTTCCATAAGAAAACATTTAAATTTTGTTAGTGTAAATAGGAAAAAGGGTACAAAATTACACACATTGAGACACTTAGCAAAAATATGAATTGTACCAAGCAAATAAAAACGCTATTTAAATTCAAAGAAATTAAAGTTGTGACTTAAAAAGTTTCTTAAATAGTTAACAGAAACAAACGTTAATTTTAGATTTTGTCACTTTCAGATCTGACGAAGTCCTGAACTTCTCTCTTAGTAGCATCTCTTGAGAATAACTAAAAAATGTAATTCGATCAAAATATGTAACAACCTTGGTTATTCAGTTTAATAAACTCTTGGCTTCCATGTAAAAGTTTAATTGAACGAACACACACAGCTTCTAAAAGATTAACAATGGACTTGAATTTGACAATGTAAAATATAGCCTTGGGAAAAAAAAAGTAGGAGGGCTGCTCTATGAATTACTAATCAATCCCCTTGGAAATGTGTTCTCGTCACATGCAATGATTAAGTAAAAAATATTTTACAATTATACAATTTTTACTCAAAACAGGTCAGTATAGTTTCACAATAAGTTATCTTTTAAAATGACAAGGCCACCATTAGTTGTATATTTGTTGCTTAATTATCTGAATTAATTTTCAGACTACCTTTACTCTTACTCTTTTAACTCTATTTCTCCCAGAATTTAAGTAAAATCAACACATTTTTCTTCAAGAAAATCACCTTATTTTCATACATTTCTTACATCTGTATTTTGTTAGTGCTCCCTAGCAATAAATTTTGACTAGCCAGATCATCAAAGCCGTGCACTATCCTTTAATCAAAACATGACAGCTTACTCCCTAAATGAAATATCAAGATTAAGAAACTTACCCAGTTTCCAGCAGGTACTCCAAGGCCAGCCAGGTAGAGAATGGAACTGAAGAATCCCTGAAAGCAGCCAGCTCTAGATAAAGCCTCCCCCATTTTAATACTGCATATTTTGTACTAAAAATTTTGCTGGCAAAAATCATAACTGACACCTCAGTGATGAGAATTAATAAGTATCAACAGAGTCAGAGGGGACAGTCCTTGACGAGTTACCTCTTTGCAGTCTTTTACAATTGGTTGTATCACATTGAGGTCCTGATGACTGCCACTCATAGCACTGCTTGTACTTTTATTTCTTGTATGCCCCTTTTTAAAAGGTGTCTTTCCACCTGGCAAAGGCTCTTGTGTGGGTGATGTTGGAGAACTGGACAATACAAGTGTCTTCAATGCAGCTACTTCAGCTTGAAGTACATCAATCTTGAAAACAAATCAACATAGTTGCATACACTAAATACTTTTATGAAAGATGCAGTTTGACAATTTGGTCAAAAGACTTTTCTTTCAGAGATAAGTTTAATTTGCATTTCCTGCAGAGTAACAACAGGAAAGTAAAACCAAGTTTTTTGATGTTTCCATATGCTTTGGATTCAGCTACTATGTCAAGTGAAATTTTTAAAATTATCAAAATGTCGAACATTTATGTGAATTTTCAAAATTTTTACAATATAATAGCTTATGATTAGTAGTAGTTCATTCCTAAAATAGTAAAATCTAATATCATTTTGGTGACTTTTTTTTCAGTGAAGAAAATAAATATTAACTTTAAAATGTGGTTATATGATCCTTTTGGTAATACATGTGATTCACGAGCTTTTAAATCATTTGGTTGTAACACAAATGGATATCAAAAATTCACTATTAATTTTACCTACATAGTAGCTATTTTCTCCTTTATAGTTTTCTATAGTTTCTAAATCGTCTAAAATAAGTACCACTTTTACAATCAGAACAAAATCCAGTAAATGTTAAAGTATCTTTAAGACAGTAATCACTATACATTTTATACTATTAAAAGCAATAAAAGCTTACTTTTCCTTGTGCTTCTTTTAGCTGTTTTTCTGCTGTTGCCTGTTTGACATTTGCTTCTCTCACCATCTTATGAGCTTCCTGAAAAAGTTAACATCTCAAATTTTGGAAACAAAGTATTAAGCATTTGTTATAAAAAAATGTTTTAATAAGTGACTGAAGCAAAGATACACTACCAAAATGTGGCCTGAAAATAAGTATTCAATGTCAACTACTGAAATAGCAGTTGTCAGCAGAAAGACACACTACTAAGAATTAGTAATAAGTACCTTCTTTTAGTACCTATTACCACTGAGGCAGCCAAGTTGAGTCAATCACTCTGATCCATGGTTGAGTAAAGGACTGTGAATATGATGAAAGAAAATATATGACTCAAGTGTCAAACTCAATTTCTGTGCAGTTAGGTTCTTATATATATATACATATATGTATGGAGATATATCTGTATTTTCATATTATTAGTCATAACAAAGACATACAGAAGAGACAAGTAAAAATATTAATGCATCAATAATGCTGCAGTTTATAGGAATGACAGCTAAGCCTTAGAACTTCCAATAAAAAAACATGCAAATGATAATCAGTGACGACTTTGTACAAAGCATTCTAAAAAGAAAAATCAGTTTAACCTTTAATAGAGTCTTAATTTTTTAGTAGCACAAATATGAAATTCTAAGTATTTAATTCTCTTTCATTCGTATATTCTTCAAACATTTATTCACGCCAACGCTTTGTGAGGTTCTATTCCAGGTGTTCATAATATACTGGGAAAAAGGCAAGGTCCCTGCTTTTAAGGAGCTTGCAACTGGGTTACAACCTAATAATTAAAATAGCTGGAGTAAGAATTCTGGATTTTAGTCTAAATACAATATGAAGCCTTAAGGTTTTTTAAGGAAGAGAGTAACATGATCACACTTATATTTTTAAAAGATTACTGTTGTATGGCATAACCCCTATAAAGGATTAAAGAGAGATCAGAACAGTATAGGGTGCTCGAGATAATCCCTTGGGATGTAAGAACATATATTTCAGAACTTTGATTTGCAGTTTATGAGACAGAAGAAAGAGAGGAAGGGGGGAAGAGAGAGAAAAGAAATCAGCTACGAAGATACTTAGTAAATGTTTTGACAATGATACCCTCACCAGACCCGTCAACTGTTCAGTGGCAGAGTAGAAGACTGGAGGTTCTTCATCTCCAAGTTTGACGATGGCATTCCCATTTGTTCATTTGCCATTAAGTACTGCAGTGAATTGCAGTTTATGTGTGCCCATGAACATGCATTTACAGATTACGTTAGTAAGAGAAGCTTTACTGTAAATGCTTTATAATGAGTTGAGATTAACTGTGAAAACTTTCTACACACAATTATATTGGTTATATTGTCCAAATCCTTAAGGGCTGCCAAATTTAATAATGAGGTAAGCATTTTTCTTTTGAAAATAACAAATGTTTCGGATTTGCTGCATTTTTCTGTAATAATAAGTGTCTGTCAATAGAGCTATTTCGCAGATATTTTCAGCAGAATAAACATATCTCATCTGACCCTTCAAGATAAGTGAGATTTTAACTATAAATGCAGAAGTAACTCATGCTATAGAGAGAATATTTGTTTAAATGTTTAGAAATGGACTTTGCTTTCATGTTTAGAAGTAAACTATGCAACATGGACTAAACCTCTCATGGGGAACAGTTAGAAAAGCTGGACAAGGGGTAGTGGGGGAGGCAGATAAGAATAAAGGAAGGTCAAACATAGTGACAGAAAGAAATTTAACTTTGGGTGGTGAACACACAATGCAATACACATATGATGTATTACTGAATTGTACACTTGAAACCTATATGATTTTATTAATCAATGTCGCCCCAATAAATTTAATTAAAAAAAAGAAAAGCTGGACAATTTTTTAAAAAATGTGTATGAAGGCATTAGAGAGCAAATAAAATAGTGAAGGGTTGGGGGAACCAAGATTCAGGAGAAGAGGTAAACCCAGAAAAGTGAGCTGAGATTTGAGGTGACTTTTCCCCTAGAGATATAAGGGGTACAGTGAAAAGGTATAACATACATGTAACTGGAGTCCAAGAAGGAAAGAAAGAGAGCCAGAATGAGGGAAAAGCAGTCTCTAAAAAGGTAATGTATAGGATTTTGCACAATGACAAAATAGCAAAAGGTTGATCAAAAAAACAGTTTGAAAATTTTTCTATCACTCTATCATTCTGAAGCTGAAAATGATAGAAGTATCATCTATACTAGGAGTCAGCAAACTTTTTCTGTAAGGGCCAGACAGTAAGTAATTTCGGCTTTGTGGGTCATGCAGTCTGTTGCAACTACACAACTCTGCTGCTGCGTGAGTTGTGTAAGCAAATGAGTGTGGCCATTCCAATAAAAATTTATGGGATTTTTATTTAAACTATTTAAAATCTGAATTTCATATAGTTTTCATTATGTCACAAAACATTCTTTTAATTTTTTCTCCCAACCATTTAAAAATATAAAAGCCAATCTTAGCTCAGGGCTGTTCAAAAGTAGACCAAGACAAATTTTGCCCTGCAGGCTGTAGTTTTCAGACCTCTGATCTATGCAAACATTCAAATCTTACACTTACAAATTTTGAAAACAGAATTTTTTGCCTATCTGGTTAGCAGTGATTCAAATCAAGGTGTTTTTGCTCTGTTTAAGATAATTTTTAAATTTAACACCCTCTCAATTTGCAAAAACAGTATGTTGGTATTAGAGAAGACAAAAATTCCGTAGAGAATCTTCCAGAAAAATCTTTATATAACTGACAATGGAACAGAAAATTTAGTATAATGATTTAATACAGGGAAAGATATACTTCTTCCATCTGAATGAATGTAATCTGTGGGTTATCAGCAGCATTAAATCTAATTTAAAAAATGGCACTTACACCAGACCTTCACCTGGATCATAAATTGTTAAAACAAGACTTTCGAAAACAAGATAACATATTCAATCATATTCCTCTCACGTACGCATGTTTTAGTGAGAAGTATATTGTACTATTATAAAAATTTTTAAGCATTTTTATTATTGTCTTGCTCTTCAAACCTTTTATAATTTATGTAACACATTATTATGTACTTTAGTGTATGTTTATAATATGTAAGTTTTATGCTCTTAGAGCAGTGCCTAGCACATAGTGAACCCTATAAAAATTAGGTATCTTCATCATAATAAAGGTACATGCTCGACTTTTCCTTTTGCTGATTAGGTACATGAACAAAAAGTTTGGTATCTACTGTTCTAGGTAAGAAATGGTGGCAGCTTGGAAGATGGTGTTAGCAATACCAAAATATAAAGGCAGATGGATTTGCTTAATGTTCTCAAGGTAGTATCACAAGACCTTTCTGAAAATTTGATTGTGGGATGAAGGTAAAAGAGGCTTCAATGATGATTTCTTTTCTGTGGCTTGAGACAAATGGAATTGTTGCTTATGGTTCTTACAGTAGTACTGAAGATGATAATAATTTGCACTATATGCCTCTTAGTATTATAAAGAGAAAACTTTAAATATCATAGAAATATACTAAAACTGGCTGATAAAACAGAAAAAACATCTTAAGACTATCTTTTTTTCCACAGTAAATGTACACTACTTTGTAAAGCATTCTTTTGACTAACTGCATTTTATATTTTCTCAAAATCTGAGATGCTAGGAGAAAAAAAATATATTTAAGAGTTCTATTTGATACTTTTAAGATTCAACTTTGCTATATACAAAGTATAATTGTATTCAAGATTATTTATCATACATAATAAACTGCTAATTTGAATTCACATGTTAAGTTTACCAAAACTATGCAAATTGAGTTTATAGAATTAAAGACTAATCTTTAATTCTTAAAACTATATACACATATACATAAAATGCAAGCAAAAATATCTTTTCATAAGATAATAGTAAACTGAGATCCTGAAGGCATAATTAAGACCACAGAAAAACTTTTAGAACTTTTTTTCAAAATTCATAAATAATTGGTTTGATTACAACTTTCTCCATTACTGAAATTATGTTTAATCAATGGAATTTCTTTCCCAGAAAGTTTACACACTGTCAAGGCTATTAGCCATTGTTAGGTTAGGAACCCCAAAACTATGTTTTTCACATATACTTTTCCATTAATTGCACAGACTATATTTCTGGTACTTCACATCCTGCTATAGAGAGGAAAAAGTTTCTATCTGTTATCCTTCTACTTAATCAAACGGAATATACATGTAAGTACAGAAGGGTGGAACTAAGAAGGGCTAAAATTAAGGGCGGACAGGTAGGAAATTAAAATTAACGTAAGTGGTATAACGCATTAGCTTTCTTATTTAGTATGCATGTATCATTATAAAAGTTTTTCTAGCCAGACAATACTGAAAAAAAGTCTAATGGTTCTGCATACCCCTTGTACATATAAAACATGTAACAAGTCACATAGCTCCTATTCCAGATCTTTAACTTCCCACTCTTCCTCAATCTTAAATTTATCTTCCTCTCATCTCTGATAACTATCTATCTAAAAAAAATTAGTTTAAAAATGTTCATGATTGAAAATGATTCCCCAAAATATGGAGAGGGCAAAAATGTTTGGAACAGAGTGAGTATGGAAAGCTTACGTGTCTGAAGATATCCACTGCAATGCTACTTGCAATGATAAAAATTGTGGAATATGCACTTGATAAGAGTCTATCATTATACTGACTATGTAGCAACATAAAAAGATGTTTATTTGGAGAAAAAGTACAAAATATATTAAGATTACAACTACGTAAGCAAATATATATACTCAAAACTGCATAAATACAAGTAACGAAAGGTGAAAGAAATTTTTCTCCTAAAATCTTTTATTGCATTGAAAGTTTTAAGAACAAATTTTTAGGTAAAAAAAATAAAAATAAAAAATGAAAATGATCAGGGAGTATTATTAGCATTTTGGGGGCAAAGCACAGTGTAACGGTTAATTTTGTGTATCAACTTGACTGGGCCAAAGGGTGCCCAGATATTTGGTCAAACGTTATTTTGGGTGTTTTTGTGAAAGTGTTTCTGGATACAATTAACATTTAAATTAGTAGTCTGAGTAAACCAGACTGTCCTCCATAATGTGGGTGGGCCTCCTCTAATCAGCTGAAGACCAGAATAGAACAAAAAGCTGATCCCCACAGAGTAAGAGAGAATTCTTCCTGACTTCAACCTCAAACTGAAACATTGCCTCTTCCTGGGTCTTGATCTCGTTAGCCTTAGGACTAGAACTGCAGTGTCAGCTCTCTGGTTCTCAGGCCTTTGGACTTGGGGACTAGGACTACAACATCAGCTTTTCTGGGTCTACGGCTTGCCAACTCACCCTGCAAATCTTAGGACTTACCCGCCTCCATAATCACAGAAGCCAATTCCTTATACGTCTCTTTTTGTATATATGTGTATATATATCTATGTATATACATACATCCTATTAGCTATGTTTCTTGGGGAACCCTAATACACCAAGGATGCTAAGGATGCTAAATGTCCTACAATGTCAATGGTACCTCTATTGAGAAACATTACTTGAATTGGGAAAAAACTTTGGTCCCAGTGGCCAGCTGGAGATTAAGAGGTGTACCTTCTAACAAGAAGATGTACCCTCTAATATTACTCAAATCATCTTACATCAGATATACAACAATGGTCTCCTCTCTTTGTTGTGGAGTCATATGTTACTTTAAAGCGGCCCCGAAATAATTGGTAAAATCAAAATTTACCTTTCTTTCCATGCATTTTTAAACAATCTGATACTGGTAGCCCATTGCATTTTTCCTTTTCACAGCATTTTAAGTTGCAGATTCTATATGTCTTCTTAGAAAAATTATAAATACGCATAAAGCTAAGCATATCTTTCTCAAGACTCCCTCAAAAAACAATTCCATCAATATATGAAAATCAAGACATTGCCCTTGACCACGAAGCAAACAGACCAACCTCGAATAGGCTAGCTGTGAGTTCTTCCAGTTCCTGTCCAAGCTGATCTCGTACTTTAGATAGTCTCTCACACTCTTCATCTTTTAACTTCAGTTCCTGTGAAAAATTGATCATTTTACTTTGGATTTCCATTGTTTGAAGTTAGATTCAGCGGACTATATAACCTTTACTCATAAAATTATAAAATATTAATACTATCCCCTCCTAAAATGTTCACATTGAAAATGTTTATTTAGCATTCTCTATGTGAAGAACCTGGCAAATATAAAATTACAAGTAATTCTATCTCAAATATTAAATGTTCATGTTTCTTTCATAAAACATCCAAAGATTAAATATAATATATGACATGTAAAAATAAACAAATGACTTCTTTTTCCCTTAACTTTTCTCTGAATACATTTATTTCTATCAAGCAAGCAATTTCTTCAATTAGGCTTATGTATTTCAATAAAAGTTCAGTGGTTCCCCCCCATGTTTACTTTAAAATTATTTATTTATTGATAACTTTATGTACCATACTGCCTTTAGTCTATAATTTCCATTTAGGCGACTATACCATTTCACACTGCAACCAGAGGCAAATAATGTATATGTGCATTTAAAATCAAGAAGAAGGTTAAGAACAACAAAAAAAATCATATCTTACATTAATACATGACTCCACAACAGGTCACAAATAGATGTTTAAAAACTTCTATATTAAAATGTTACAAATATGCAATTTTATATGTTGCCCTAAATTAATCTTTCAAGCTTAGAGATAAAAAAAATCCCAGCTGCTTATATACTGGCCACAATTACACTAATAAAATAATGGCTCCGTTGTGTTATAATTGTGGTGGCAGCAGAGTTTTTTAATCCCTTAAGGACAATTCCTGAAAGTCAAATACACCAAGTGAGATCATCAGGAGAACCCAATGACATCTTCAGTATAACTGGTAAAAGAGAATCCCCTCAAATATTAAATTATGAGAGAACACGGCTACACTGCTAACACTGGAGGATCAGCAACTGTGTGGAAGGGAGCAGCAGGAAGTGAAAGGGACTACAGAGATACCCTGCAAAATCTCAAAACCCAAAAAATCATTACAAATACCCCAAAGGGAAAGGATTCTACCTTTGATGGAAACTAGGAGAACAAATCTGAGAACAAACAGGAAAAAAGGGAAAAGTTTTCACAGGCTCCAGGTTACAGGTGAGTACAAAAATCTATCGCAAGGCAGCAAACAGCACTATGAAGCTCTAAACTCAGGGATCTCAAAGCATCCAGTAAAGAAACTCTTCTAGGACAGAGCTCCATGCTGATGAGAAAAGTCTGATAATCTAAAAACAAATTGCAAGACATGAATAATAGAGAGAGAGAAGGTTCAGATATTAAAGCAGGGAAGTGAGTGTCAAAGTTCCAAAGGAAACAGATTGCAGAAAGTACTTTAAGAAAAAATAAATACCTTGTGATCTAATGTTAATAAGCCTGTAAAGCTCGCAGAGACACTAGGCTAAAGGAGAAAACCTTCTTGAACAAGGCTTACCTCTGAGAGACCCAACAGGCTACACAGATACACCAATAACAAGAGACAGAAATCTCTTGGACATAAAACTGAAAAAGCTATATTGGTTTACCCTACTCCTTCACAGGAACCTCCTCCTAATAGTCCAGGGAAATTCACTTCATTTAAACATGGTGGGGGGGGAAACAAACAAAAAAAAGTGGAGTTATCATAATAAAAAGTTAAACATAAAGCAAAGTCACCTATAAAAGAAAGAAAAATCAGATTGGTATTATTAAACATCAACAGCATTTTATTCTAGAAAACAATGCAGTAACATTTTCAAGACACTCAAAGTAAAAAAAAAAAATGTGAGATGAGGATCTCAATATCCAGCCAAAGTGCCCTTTAAGTTGTAAGGCCAAAGATAAAGTCATAAGCCTGCAAAACTTTAGAGAATATCTCTCCCATGAGCATGCCTGAGTGATCAAGTCGAGAATGATAATCAAGAAAAAACTGAAGATTTAACATTAAAGAAATGGGGATGAGAAGCAAATATATGTAACTATAGAACTACAATTAAAAGGTGGGGATATCAAGAAATGAAAAAACAAGCCACAGAGTGGGAGAAAATATCTGCAAAAGACATATCTGATAAAGAAGTTTGTTATTCAAAAAATATACAGAATTTTTAAAACTCAACAGTAAGAAAATGAACAACCTGGTTAAAAAATGGACAAAAGATCTGCATAGATATCTCACCAAAGACAATATACAAAGGGCAAGTAAGCAAGTGAAAAGATGTTCCATGTCATCAGGAAGGCACAAATTAAAACAAGCACCACCATACACCTATAAGAATGGCCAAAACCCAGAACACTGACAACACTAAATATTGGCAAGGATGGGGAGCAACAAGATCTCTCATATACTGCTGGTGAAAATGCAAAATGGTACAGCCACTTTGTAAGACAGGTCAGCAGTTTTTTACAAAATTAAACATACTCTTACCATATGATCCAGCAATCACACTCCTTAACATTAAACCAAAGGAGCTGAATACTTATGTCTACACAAAAACCTGGGGCATAATGATGTGTTAATGCAGGTTCATCAACTGTAACAAGTGCACCACTCTGGGGCAGAATGTTGACAGTGAAGGAGGGTGTACGTATGTGGGCACGGGGGTTGTATACGGGAACTCTGTAAATCCCTCTCAATTTTTCTGTGAACCTAAAACTGCTCTAAAAAATAAAGGTTTTTAAAAAAAACTTGGGATAAAGCTAACAGCTATATAAATGTTATAAGCTTTATGAATATAAAAATAACACATGCGAATAAAAGTAGAAGGATGAAATTAAATTCACAAACATCTTAAATATTAAATGGGAATAAAGGAATACAAATCACTCTGAGGCTCACAAATCAATTAGTATAAACCTAAACATATTTAACACCCTAGAGATTAACATCAAGATAATACTTTAATAAAATTTAATGATACAAGAGAAAGAAACAGTAACTAGATAATTTTAGTACTGCCCATAGTAGGGAACAAAGGCAGTAACTAAAGAAGGGCTAAGAGATACAAATAACTTCAACTAAAGGTAACACTAGAATGGAAATTGTATCTTCCAAAATACCAAAGAAAACAGAGCACATAGCGAAAAGGTATATGTACACAGACAATAGTCATTCAAAAGCCACATGACAGAGACAAGCCCAAACACAGCATGTTTCTCAATAAATGTAAATGGGTGTAACACACCTATTAAAAGAAAATAATTTTCAGATTGGCTAAAAAAGCAAAAATCCATCTCTATGCTCTATATAAAAGACATACCTAAAACAAAGTGATTCAGACAGATTAAAAATAAAAGGGTGTGCAGAAGTATACTAAAATATATAATATAAATAATAACAAAAACCCAGGGATCTCAATCTTAATAGCAGACTAGTCAGAATATGGGGCAAAATCATTAAAGACAAAGGAAACTTCATAATGCTAAACAGTATAAAGTAAAATGAAATTTTAAAATACTCCCAAATACAAAAATACAAAAGTAGAGCTGAACAAAAAGGAAAAAAGACACACCATGTTCTTGGATAGAAAGACATCATAAAGATTCTAATTTTCCCTGAGTTAATCTATAAATCTATAAATGCATAAATTTAATACCAGGTTCTTTCAAACTGTAAAATTTTACTATTTTATAAATATAGATGAAAAGTAAGTCAATTCATTTAACACTATGGTAATCCAGCAGCATACACAACCAAGTAAGATACTGCCCCTCAGAAGCCTCCAATCCATGAGAGCCATACATACATCATGCATGAAGGTGACATTCTTGAACTGCTCCCTACAGTCAAACAGAGCAGCATAAACCTCACTCTAATACTAAAGACCCTTTACATGTGTTCAGTTTCCCTTTTCAGAGTTATTTCTCTTGTCCATACTGTAAAGCTGGAGTTACACTGGTCTGATTCATTCATGTTTCATTCCCAATCTGATCCCATCCATCTGGGCTAACCCTTTCCCCATAAATGTCTGACTACTTTCTCTTTATGCTTCACAGTCCAACTTAATCTACCTATATGAAGTCAAATTTGTATTTCACATGAATGTTTTTAGATTTTGATTTGTATTTTTCATTATTGTAATATAGTTTCAAAATTCATTCCTTCAACAAACATTAATTTTGTGTTGACTGGATGCTAATTTTCCTGTTAGCATCAGGCATTCAACTAGGTGCTGGAGACAGAAAAAAATGAGACCTAGTCCATGATTTTCATAAAGTCAGAGCCTACTAAGGGTAGAAAATCTTTAAATGGATTCATGAGGAGATTTGATAGGGGTGATGGTAGTGATAAGTACATACTAGAAAAAGCAGGAGTTTGCCAAATGTAAAAGAAGGAATAAAACATGTTTTATAGTAGTTAAAGTTGGGGAAGAGTAAATGCTACAAGAAGATAATGCCAGAAAGTTAGGTTTATGGCCAATCCTGAAAAGCCACGGCTAAGAAATTGGGACTCACTTTAAAGAAGAGGAAAAATTATCTCAAAGACAATGGGGGAAGTTACTGAAAGACTTTAATTAGAATAGTGACAATCAGATTTGCAATTCAAATGATAACTTGGACAGTGTGGCTAGGTTAAAAAAAGAATGGAGACAAGAAAAACAGTTGATTACTGCAATATTTTAAGCAAGAGATACAGATTTAGAGTGGTAGTATCAGAGAAAAGGAATTTGAAAGATATTTAAAACAGAATATCAGGACTCTTGATCAAATGTATTTCATCCAATTTAAGAAAATTTTTAAGATAAACATTTTATACATCAAAAAAGAAAAAATGCTGTCTATGAATCTAAGAATCTATGCTTCTTTTTCACATAGAATTTTCATTTTACTTACAGGAAGAACTCTTAAAATTATGAAAACACAGATTTTTATCCTATGTCTTTTTTGCTTTTTTATACCTTTTTTTGGTGTTAAAGTCACATGGTGAGATCATTTTGAATATATTTAACCCAACAATTAAGACCAACAAATACAGCACCCAACTCACATAATTCAATTGAATTAACAAGAACAGCTATGACCAAGTTCAAGCACAAGTAGGCAATGACAACTGTCATGATTATTGCCTAGCTGAGAGTAATTTTAAAACTCAAACTGATTTCAGAGATGTTAAAATGGGGAAAAAACATACAACTCAGAATAAGTGAAATATTACCATGTATACATGTCTTTTGTCTCCAACTAGTAAACACCTTAAGGACAGGGTCAAATCTAATTTATTTTTGCCCTCCATAGGGCCTCATATAATGCTGTGAGTACTTTGGTTACTCAAGTAATATTTGTTTATAAAGAATAGAGTAAATGTTTATAAACATCCCTGGCCACAGTTAGCAAGGCCATGCTGAACATGGTTTTGGTACCATTATGGGGTTCTGAGTGATATTCTCTGGCTGTGAGCTATTCCAATGGATTTTATTTCCCAAGTTACCGCATTCTCTTTTAAGAACGAATAATTAAAGATGAAAGTAACTCTTTATACCAGTAGGTCTCACACATTAGGAAAAACTACAGACAATGATAAAGAAGAATCTCACATAACATGCAAAAGAACAATGGTAAGGATAACAGCTGACTTTTTGTAACAATGCAAGCTAGAAGGTACTGGAACAACATCTTTAAAAGTGCTAAGAGAAAAAACTATTAATCTAAAATTCTTTCAAGAACAAAGATTAAAAAAAGATCTTTACAGATATACAATAGCTAAAAATAATTTATCACCAGCAAACACAACAAAATTGTTAAAGGAAATCCTTCAAGTAGAAGGAAAATGATGTCAGATGGAAATCTGGATCTATATGAAGGAATGAAGAGCACCGGAATGGTAGCTACATGAGTAATTACAAAAATTCTTATTTTAATAACTTTGAAAGATAATCAACTGTTTAATGCAAAAATAATAACAATGCACTGTGGAGTTTAACAATTATGAAGAAGTAAAATGTATGACAATCACAGAACAAAGGCAGGGAGGGAAAAACAGAAGTACACTTTTGTAAGATACTTACACTATATGTGAGGAAGTATAATACTATTAGAAGGTAGACAGTGATTAAGTTAAAGACGTATACTATAAACCCTAAAACAAATCGCTAAATTAGCACAACATATATAGCTAATAAACCAAAGGAGACAAGATGAAATCATACAGAATATGGAATTAATCCAAAAGGAGGCATAAAAAAAGGGAAGACAGGGAAAAGGAACAGATGGGACAAAAATAAAACAAATAGTAAGATGGCAGATTTAAACCAAACTGTATCAATATCATATTAAATGGCCTAAAAACATCAATTAAAAGGCAGAGATTACTAGAAAGGATAAAAAGGCAAGACCTAATTATATGCTGCCTACAAGAAACCCACTTTAAATTTAGAAAAGACAAAAATAGGTTAAACGTAAAAGGACAGAAAAATAGTAATTATCTAGCCTCTCTTAAAAGAATAATCAGAATAAAGAGAATGGCTGTTGACTTAATTTTGATTCACAAATTGCCAAAATTAAGGAAGTATTTTCATATTCAAGAGTCCTTTTTAAGCCTTGAGCTCTAAGTAGTAATACTATCTTGTACTCTTCATAATAAAATTCGCCATATGTGTTCACATGTCACTATTTCAATTACCTCAACAGTACCTCTAAATACAGCAAATTAAAGATTTCAAGAGAAATTCCCAATTTGAGCTAAGAAATTAGCAATCTGTTCTGATCAATAAGTAATCACAACGTATTCTCAAAGATAGATATATATGATTAATATTTTACCTCTATATAAACTGCAATTTCACTTAATACTGTGTATTAAGACAACAGAGTCTGAGTCAGATGGCAAAAGCCACATACAATTACAACTCAGCACACACCTTGTCTTTGGGAAAAGATTAAAAAGATTACTGAATTTTCTTTCTGATAAAATATATTTAACCAAAAATGTTTTAACATATCTGCATGGCTGTTTAACCATTAGCCATTCATTAAAGCATTTATAAAGAAATATATATGCCAGGCATTGTACCATATTATGCTAGGCACTGGGGATACAAAAATCAATGTTATGTTCTTGAGAGACAAGTCTAGTAGGGAGAGAGTGGAAATATATGTTTGCTAAATGTCATAATATGCCGGAAATTACACGTTTGTCCTATCTTCTCAAATATCTAAATGTGAGTTGGTCCATTTCACTCAAGTTGTCAAATTTACATAGAGTTGTTCATATTATTCTTTTATTGTACTTCTGATGTCTGCAGGATCTATACTGATATCCTGTTTCATTCCTGCTATTGAGTATAATCTATGGTTTCTGTCATTTTTTCACTGTCAGCCTTGCGAGAGGTTTGTCAATTTAATTGATCTTTTTAAAGAACCAGCACTTTGTTTCATTCATTTTCTCTAGTTTTTCTGTTATCAATTTCATTGATTACTGTTCTTTATTATTTCCTTCCTTCTGCTTGCTCTGGTTTTATTTTGCTATTTACCTCTACAGTCTTAAAAGTGAGAGCTTAGATTGTTAACTGGAGACTTTTCCTTTTTTCTAATTATGAATATTTAATGCTATAAATTTCCCTCTGAAATTTAATTAGTCTCAGAAAAAGAATAAGATATGCCCACAAATTTAGGAATAGCAGAAATTTTAAAGACGACCAAGTAGGAAACAGAAAAAGTTACCAAGAAAAAAAAATTCTCCGAGGTAGACACAGAAAATATTCAAACCCAGCTGCATGACAAAGGTAATATTACTAAAACAATTCTTCAAAACAAAATGACTTAGACTGAATGACTTCAAGTAAAAGACCATAAAGTCAACCACATGTAAGAAGGGGAAAACTCAGACATGAAACATAACCCACCAAATGTGCATTACAGATAATGCAAGACAGGGACCAGGCAATGTAGAGGACACAAAGAGAGTTTCAGAATCTCATTTTTCCAGTTAGTACTCATATATGAGCTTCTTTACTAGTCTGTCAATTTTACAGATTCCTAAATGCTGACCAAAGGAGCTGAGGCTGTGCACATGTGAAAGATAAGTGTAGAACTATAATGGTTTCATTTGAGTTATCCCATTCCAGATATAAATGTTAATTTAGAATATAATATATGAAAGGATAAAATATTTTTTTTGCTTACCCTTTGAGCTTTTGCAAGTTCTTCTTTTAATCTTTCATAGCCCTTTTCTCTGACTTCCAAAACAGATGGGCTTCGTAAACGGGACAGACTATCAGTACTCAACCCAAAAATATCATCATTGCCATCACAAGTCTCTGTTATAGTAGCACCCTGCAAAAACTCCCTCTCTGCACTACAGCTGTCCTTTCTCGTAGTTAATTTAGTTAACCCAGCTGTTACTCCAGAGGTAGAACAAAGTGCTGGGTCTGTAACATGGATGCTGTAAAAGAGAGTTCAGAAAAGATCAGCATGTGCTCAAATGTAAGCGGCATAAACACACAGATCTAGAACTCAGGTCGTAAACACACAGATCTATCCAATTTGGTAGCCACTAGATTTAATAGCATGTCCTCAGTCAAAGCTAACATATTTTAAGCCCTTAAGAGCCACATGTGGGTAATGGCTATCATATTAGCAAAGAAATAGAACATTTTCATCATCACAAAGTTCTATTGGATAGTGCTACTCTAGAACAGGGGTCGACAAACTAAACACTGGCTAAATCCTGTCTTCCATCTGTTTGTATAAGGCCCACATGCCAAGGTTTACTTTTACATTTCCAAATGGCTGAGAAAAATTAAAATAATATTTTGTGGCACAAGAAAATTATATGAAATTCAAAACTCAGTGTGCATATATAAAGTCTCGTTGGAGCTTATTCATTTATGTACTGTCTGTGGCTGCTTTTGCATTTTAACAGCAAAGTTGAACAGCTGCACTATTCGACTGTATGACCTGCAAAGCCTAAAATATTTACTATCTGGCCCTTTACATAAAAAGTATGCTGACCCCTGCTGTCGAACATTAACATGTATTGCTCTTCAAGGACAAGCTTATATTACTCAAATTTTCTAAAACATTAAAACTTAATGTAATCAAGCAACCTGTCCATTTGTTTAATACAATACTCAAAAACAAGGATCTTGAGGATCTCCTACCTGATACTAGATATTTCTGTACAATTTAAATGTCTGGGGGATGAATACACAGGCTGTGTAGGAAGGTCAGAGACATCTAAGGCATTAGCCTGGATAGGGGCAGAGCATAAGGCTGAAGGGTGTGGCCGATAGATGACACCTGGTGAGGTAGTCTGCTCTTGAGCTCCCGATTCATACACTCCAAGAAGGTCTGGAGAAGTAGGTGAAGCAAGGTTTACTTCATGGAAGCCTTCCAAGGGGTCATTAGCCATAGCAAAAGCCTCATCATAAGATAACCTATGTGAAAATAAAACGCAGGTAATTATTCAGAGATAGTGCCACTTAAAATTAAGATGTGTAAAGTATAAAGTATTAACTTACATTATAAAGTATAAACTTACAATTAAAAAGATAGCAAAGGAAAAAAACTACAATCATTTAACATTTAAGTGACCTCAGAGTATAAATACTACAAAAGGCAAACAATTGGGTTTGAAATAGACTTGAGAATGATAGCTAATACTGTTAAAGTTAGTCAATTAATAAGTAACAATGAGGAAGGAATAAAAATGTGCTTGATATTTTTAACTTTGTTATCATATGTGACATTGGTTAGACTGAGTAGAAGAGGCAGTATAATACATATATTCAGAATGAGACAGACCTAAGTTCCACCATCTGTTCTGTTCTCCCTCATACTGGCTATGTGATTTTAGATAAATGTTTTTTCTTTCCTTTTTATTTTGAAATAATTTCAAATTTACACAAGAGCTGCAGCACTCTTTCACCCAGATTACAAAACTGTTAACATTTTGGAACCATTTAATAGGTTTCAGACATGATGTGCATTACCCCTTACTAGCTCAGTTTATATATCCTAAGTACATGGATGTTCTTCTAACTACAAAACCAGCATCAAAATCAGGAAGTTAATGTTGCTCAATATTAATATCTAATCGCCAGGTCTCAAACAAATTTCACTGATTGTCCCAACAACGTTCTTTATAGGCCCAGAATCCAATCCAGGATAATGTATTATATTTCTCTAAGCCTTAAATTTCTTCTCTCACAAAACGAGAAAGGGAATAACGATATTCCCTCTCTTCTTCAGGTTACTGTGAGGATTAAGGAAAACAATTCACATAAAATATTTAGCAGTGTGCTATGTATCTGGCACATAGTATGGCCCCAATAAGCATTTGTTATTTAGTCAGCCATTAACAATAACATGGATGCTTCAGTTTCTACATAAACAAAAAAAACATTTCACGTAACTACTCAGTTACAGTAGAGTTTACATGAAAACGAGTGTATCATTTACGTTTTTCACTTAAAGAATCTAAAAAAGAAATCTTATAAATCCTTTACTGATTTCTCATTGTCCACAGAATAAAGTCCAAACATAAGCTTGAAAATCAAGGTCTTCTATACCTGAACCCAACTTCTTTTGATTTTTTTTCCTTCCTACAGTAGTACTTGGATAATCATGAGTAAATATCTTCCCAGCATTTCTCAAAATTCCCAAACACAAGCACCAGTGTAGTGCTAAATCTCATTAAGTATAAAAAAAAAATCATTCATTAAACTGAAAAATTTTATTCTCTCATACACTTAATAAAAAGACAAGTAGAGAAGAACAAAAGTTGCCATAAGTCGAAAAGGAAGAGATTGGATTGAATATTTACATATTCTCTCAAAATTTCAGATTATGCATCACAGACCTTCAAGAATATATATGGACAATCAAAACTCTAACTACTGAATTTACGAATGCCAAATTTCAAATCCAATCGGTTTTCTTTATTGTAGCAAACAGTACTTTCTGTCTTCAAAATGAAACTAGTCCTTGTTTTTCACCCAAAATATTCACTACACCAAATGAAAGATCATAGTAACAAGAAATTTAAAGTATTATTCAATTATAATTTATTATTTTTTCGTCTGAGAATATTTCTCATTCTTTATTTATAATACACAGACATACACCAAGCAAATATCCAACCCTGAATAATTCATTTTCACTTGAATAGAGTTTACTAATCAATTCACTTTAAGGTAGCAAATAGGGTTTTTATCAAACTTTGACATGTTATCAGTATTAACTATTTATGATACTTTCTTCTATCTCATATATTTCAAATTCATCTCTCTACACCTTAGAAAATCAATGAATCGAAGAATGTTAGAGCATTTGCATTTCTGGAAAATACAAAGGGTACAAATCCTATGGAGAAAAATTTAATACCTGGTAATATGACATATTCACTAAAACTATGATCCAGCATGCCCACTTTTAGGGCTTTATTCCAAAGATAAAATGGCAAAATAAAAAAAAGATATATGCATATGGCTAGCAATATTAGCAAAAGACTGATTACACTCTTGTAATAGCAAGACTACTTGAACAAACTAATGTACATCTCATAATAAAGCACTATGCAGCTGTAAAAAAAAATGAATATTATCTACATACTGCTATGAAGTTAACTGGAAGATATACTGACAAGTTAAAAAACAAGATAAATAACTGTATACTAAGCTATCTTTTATGTAGAAAGGAGGAAATACAAATTTACTTATATGTACAATAACGTATGTACGTATTTATATGTTTATGTATTTAAATTTTAGAAACTAACAAAAATCACTTTCTACAGGAAGAGAGAGAGGACAGGAAAAGGGGACAAGAATGAATGCTATACTTTTCCAAATGGACCTTGACTTGTAGATTTGAATTTGAACTTGGAACCATGTAAATAATAAAACAAAATTAAATTTTAAAAGAGAAACCCTAAAAATAAAACAAATGAACCTAGCTGTGTATTGAGATTGTAGTTTAACTACATAAAAAAAAAGCTAGTGCAAATGATTTTAAAACACAGTAATAAAACTATATATCCCTAGCAGAATATATTCTGAGAAAGAAAATGAAAAAAATCATAAACTATTTTCTATAATCCTATCAGTAGTAATGCTGATATCGCTACTCTGAAAACTATTATATATAAGATTAAGCAAATAAATTATGATGTTAATTTCATTCAGAACTAAGATTTTCAGCATGAGAAGAGACACAAACATAAAACTGAAAAAGTTAAAACTCTGAAGTTCTAAATTTTAAACAGAAATATCAGAAAAAAAAATTATTAAAAAAATTCCTAACTTTACCCACTGAAAAGGTGCAGCAACAGTAACCAACTCAGGAGCAATGAGTATCCCTTATGTCCAGAGTAATACAATTTCCTACAAAAAGAACAAGGGCTCCTTGGAGAAATGGCTGATTCCAGGCCCAGGACAGTAAGTACAAAAAGACTGGAACATCTTGTTATACAAGGAAACAAGGAAGCAAGAAAGCTATCGAAGATACTGGAGTGGTATCAAAAGGACTGCCACTAACCAAAGATGGGACAATCCGAACATTAAAAAGGATAATATCTATAAAGAACTGAAACAAAGTATTTTTAAATCCATGAGTTTATGATGATACTAAAAATAACAAAATCCCACTGGTTCACTTTGATCAGTGCTATGAAACCAATTTGTTATTTTGAAAACCAGTAAAATAAAGAATCAAATATTTATCTTGCTTTTCCTATACATCATGGAACCAGTTTATGAGGAAAAAGTTCTTCCTTTGAAAAGAATAACTTTGGAATCAATGAAATAATGGATCTAGACAATAATTATCAAGAGCTATTAAAACCTAAGGTGAAAATCTATCTGGGAAACTTTATAATTAATGGATCAGAAGGACAGTACCTGAATAACAGCTTATCACAAAAAGGGAGAAAATTTGACATTATGAGGATTATGTGATAAAACAGAAAATGAACACTCCCACCATTCATGAAGCATTCTTGCCCCCTAAGAAAAAAAAAGGACCCGAATCCAATCAAGTGTCTAGGTCTTCATCAGTTTACAGGAAAAAGAAACTCTCTCCTTACAGAGGAGAGAGAAACATGTTAAATACCATCGCAGGGGTGAAAACAGCAAAATCTAGCCTGGACGACTCTACTGGACAAACCACCTGGTTTTTTCAATAAAAAATCTGGGGGAAAAAAAAAAAGAAGTAGAGGGAATTTTAAATTTAAAAAGAGATAAGTGATATAACCAAGCACAATGTGTGGGCCTTTTTTGAATTATCTGAATAAACCAAATGTTAAAACAAATATTATGAGATAATCCAAAGAACCTGAATACTGGATATTACTGATATTATCATAAAATATTGTCGATTTTTAGGGATAATAATGGTATTATGATGGTATTATGTTACAAAAAGGTCCTTACCTTCTAGAGATACCCACTGAAGTATTTATGGATGAAATAAGACTACTTGTATTTGTTTCCAAATAATCCAGAGGTAGAGGGAGAGAATGCGGAACTGAGCCATCCAACTACCAGTTCCAATCGCATAGGATTATAGGGTCGCTTCTCCCATTACAGCAGCTAATATTTATTGACCACTTACTAAATATCAGGTATAGTTCTCGCATATTTATTGTTGAGGAAACTGCATCTCAGGATAGCCAAGATTAAAATCTATGTCTGTTGGACTCCACAGTCCAAGCTCGTAACCACCACAACACACTATCACCACTAGAACTGCTTGCCATTCCATTGTTAGACCATTAGAGGAAGAATGTTCCTCCTCATTTTGAACTAAAATCCATCATCCTTGTAACATCCACCCTATTTTTCCTATATATAAACATAATATTCCATATATTCTTTCAACGAGTGTTTACTGAGGGCTAACTACATGCAGGGCTCTGGAGAAAGATGATGAAAAATCGTCTCTGCTCCCAAATAGTATCAATATCATAGAAGAGACTGACTAATAAAAGTGATGCTACAGTATGATAAATGCCACAGAAAATATAAAGGTACTAAGAGGGGCAAATAAGTCAGAGGGAAAGGACTTCCAGAAAAACTAAAGCTGAAGAAAACACTGAAAGTACAAGTAGGGAATAATGAGAACTACAAAGCTTTCCAGGCATGGCTAAGGTGTGAAAGCAAACCATTTATAGAAAATAAAAATATCCCATAAACTGGAATACAAGCTTTGTACATAAGTACCTGAAAGAGAGGCAGGTTTGATTCCTGCTTCTGACCAATTACTGGGCCAATCTGAACCTAGGTTCTCTAATCTAGAAATCTGTGACTCGGTTTTTTACCACACAGGATGAGAATTAAGAGAGAATGCATACAGCACTTGGGAAAGCCTCTCTGAGCAGTGCCTCTACTACAATGTTTTCATTCTGGGGGATACAATTAAACATTGTTTAAATTCAAGTCACTTCGGAAAAAGATGATTTTAAAATTAAATGCAGTCCCTTTTCAAGCATGTGAAATTTCCATAAAATGTAACTTAGCTGGTAATAAACTAATAATCAGGCTGGTCTCAAAATCTTTTGCTCTTTAAAATATATGGAAACTTTAAGACTTTACAGTCAAAATTCTTGTATGAGTAACATAAACTGCTATTTTTAAGCAATAGTACTCTGCATAAAGTAATGAGTAATACAAAAAAACTAATTTCAATTGGCGATTACCCCAATTCATAAACTAAACTTGTCAAGGAGCACTACCAATATGTGAAAAAGTTGACCGTGTTAAATCCTCAGGGATGAATACCAACACAGCTTGGCTAGCTTTATTATTATTCAGTTCTAAGTAAAAAAGCTGATTTCCAATCATGAGGAAAAGTTGCTCAAAATAATTTTTATTTCTGATCCCTAATATGCATTTCATATTGTTTCTTCTTTCTAGAAGTCAGTATTATCACAGCAAAAACAGTAACCAATATTTACTGGAAGTTAACTATGTGTCACACACTTTTGCTAAGAATTTTAAATATTAACTCATTTCATGCCTAGAAAAATTCTAATAATTTTTATAAAAATTATTTTTTCTAATTAAAATAAATTTTATAATTGAAAACAAAAGGCATCCCTAGGACAACTCAAGAAATTAAGATGAATTACTGGTACAATATTTTCAATTAAACATTTGAAGGACATGGGTTAAATGGATAAAAATAAATGAAATCAAGAAACTCAACGTAGTGTTATCAGTAGTTCGAAAGAACAAAAAAATCTATTCTACCACAAAAAGCACATTCCCCTTATTTGACTTCTTGATAATTAGAAAACAGAGGATTTCACTGCCAAAAAAAAAAAAAGATAAGCTGTGATTTTTATCTTTTTCCTTATCAATATCTGAAAATTAATTTTAATTCTGTATCTACTAAAATTCCTCAAAGCACTACACTTTGGAAAGTAAATAATTCCCAGCACAGGAGGTTAGCAGAGTAGAAATACCAATACCTGATGAAGAAAGAGAAGGTTCTAGTTTTAGCCAAGATCTAAATTGTATATATGCAAATTTGGGCAGGTCATTAAACTTCTCTGAACCCAAATATGTTTATTTATTTCATGATGGAATTGGATCCAATGACCGTAATTGTGAAGTGGTGAGTATACTTGTCTGGTGTACTTGTTTGTTAGAAGGAAGGCAAGGGTTTGACTTCCCAATGGGAAAAATTAATCAGTATTTGCTATCTCACCAAATAGCTTGTACTCTGGAATCAGGCTCAAGTCCTATCTGGACCAGTCACTAATAACATGACCTTATAGCCTTAAGTCTAAATTTCTCATCTGAAAAACAGAGTTAAAAACTATACCTATCTCATAAGGTTGCCATGAGAATTAAGTGAGACAATACATATATCTGCCAATTAAAATTCATTATTACTTATTATAATGTCTCTAAGGTATTTTCTAATACTTGCCAAATACTTTTGTCACTGTTAGCACAATCGTCATCATCAAGGAGAGCAAAAAACAATGGTTGTCTCGTTGCTATAAATGTTATAAAAAATGAAAAGTTTATTGTTCTGAATATTCTTCCTCAACAAAGCAAGCATCAGTATGTTATACTGTGTATATGAAATTTGGTTTACTTTTATTATAATAGAAATTAAATATTTCAAGGTAGGTCAAAAAAAAAAGTTTAAGGAGAGGGAAAAAAATGGCATAGATGACAGAGGCTCTGTTCATCCCTCTGGCGACCAAATCAAAACTGTGATGAAAACAAGGAGCACCAGCAAGGAAAAATCGCCTGGGATCTTGATAAACAAGCCATACAACTAGGGAGAAATTTAAGAAGTCACCCTGCAACGGCAGAAGATAGGTCAGGGGGAGGACGCGGGGCTGCCTGGTCTCCAACGGCTGAGACGGAGACTGCGCCAGTGGCAGATGCCTCTTAAAGGGACCGCATCCATGAGCAGATTTTCATGGTAATGGACCTGCTCACTCTGAGCACCAGTGTGGATTATCTGCGCACAGAGGGCACCAGGGATTCATAGGGAGACATTGCAGAGTGAGGGTCTAGGTAAGACTTGCTGGGTACAGAAGTATCCAATGAAGTATCCATTGTTCCCTGTTGAGCCCTCCCCACTACCAATGCACAGGACACAGAACCGCCACAACCTTGACATTATCAAACTGGATAACAGAGGTCGCTCCACCCAGAGGATTCCCTGAAATCCCTCCTCCCCCAACTCGCAGCCCCACCCAAGCCACATCCAGATGTAACCTCAGTGAATCAGGTGCTCCTTGCTGAGACTCATACTGGTGGAGGCAGCTGGCCTCAGTTTCTGGTGTGGCCTTTTGAGGCAACTATAAGCACAGCATCTGTGGATTGCTTGCTGAATCTTAATAGGCGGCCCCTGAGGAGTAGAGGCTTGGGCTAAATTTGGCCTGCAGCTGAACCCCTCTCAGGACTGTGCCACTGGACATCTACTTCACAAATCCACACTAATAAGACAGGGAGACTTAGAGCTTGCTTAGTATATAGAAACAGACATGGAAAGACAGCCAAAAATGAGAAAAAAAAGAAGCAGAAAACATATGAGAACAGAACAGAGATCCAGATAGAATGGAGTCAAGTAATCTAACAGATACGGAGTTCAAAACACTGGTTATAAAGATGCTCAATGAACTTTTGGGAAGTGTAGAGAACTTCAACAAAGATAAAAAACATAAAAATGGCAATGGAAATTATAAAAGAGAACCAGTCTAAAATGAAGAACAAATTATCTGAGATGAGAAGTATATTAAATGGAATAAACAAAGGAATAAACAAAGTGAATAAAGAAAAGGATCAAATGCCCTATCTAGAGGACAGGAAAGCCAAGAACATACAATCAGAATGGCAAGAAAAAAGATGCCAAGCCTATAAAAATAATTTAAGGAGAATATGGGATACTATTAAGGGTCCAAATATCCGTCTGATCAGCGTACCTGAAGAAAATCAAGATGTTGAACAGCTGTTTGAATAAATAATGATGGAAAACTTCCCTAACCTGGTGAAGGAAATGGACATTAAACCCCAGGAAGCTCAGAGAATTCCAAAAATCAGGGATCCAAAGAGGGCCACACCAAGACACATCATAATTAAAATGCCAATGGTTAAATACAAAGAAAGAATATTAAAAGCAGCACAAGAAAAACAGATAATTACTTATAAGGGAACACCCATATGAACTGGCAGCTGATTTCTCAGGAGAGACTATGCAGGACAGAAAAGCTTGGCAAAAAATAGTCGACGTGATGAAGACCCAGGATCTACGACCAAGAATTCTTTATACAGCAAAGCTATTAGTTAGAGTTGAAGGACAGATAAAGAGCTTCCCAGACAAAAATAAGCTAAAAGAATTTATCACCACCAAGTCAGTATTACAAGAAATGTTGGAGGGACCTCTTTAAGAAGAAAAAACATGTATCAAAAACAGGAATAAAGAATAGTAACAACTACATTCCTATCAATAAGTACCTTAAATGGAAAAGAATTAAGTGTTCCAACCAAAGGGTAGAGTGGCTGAAAGCATAAGAAGACAAGACCCCTACATATGTAAAGAAAAGGAATGGAAAAAGATATTGCTTTGATGGACCTAGAAGGTATTTAAGTCAGACAGAGAAAGATAAACACTATATGATTTCACTTATATGCAGAATCTAAGGAATAAAAATAACAAACTAATCAAAAACAGACTCGCAAATATAGTGGGCAATTTGGTGACGGACAGAGGAGAGGGAGTTTTGGGGGGCTGGGAGAATGGAGTGAAGGTTTAAAGAAGTACAAATTAGTAGCTGATGGATGGTCACGGGCATGGGAGCACAGCATGGGCAATGCAGTTAGCATTAATACGTTGTCTAGGTGGAGGGTCAGGGAGAGAGGGAGTAATTGGGGGGATCGTTTTACGAACTATATAGATGTCTAACCAATGTACTATATACTTGAAACTAATTAAAATAAATAAATTTAAAAAAACAGTTTAAGGATTATTTAGTGTATTAATTTTCTCTTTCAATTTATTGACAGACTGTTGGGAAAAGGAGGGAAGGGAGGAAGGCTGATTTTTTAAATTCTCGAGTGACTTCTTAATTTAGCATAAATTATGGAAGAAACATCTTCTGTCATAAAAAATCAGTTTGCTACTTCAATGATGTGTATAACGAATTGGTGTTACCAATTCCATCGGTTCTTTATAAACCTTCAACATCTAAAAAATATTTATATTTCTTAAGTACATTTAAACATATATTATTAGTATAAAATAGTGTATTTAATAAATTTTATCAATTATATTTATTCTAGTTAGAATGGAAGGATTGCCAGCTTCAACTCCTCCGGGCAAATCCTGGTACTAAATTCTAAGAATACAGGTTTGAAAATGGACTAAAGACACAGTGTGTAGCCTAATATGAGCCTCTTAGTGATAACCCTGAGGTTTGTGGGGAGGAAAGAAGGGAGAAGAGAACATTTCAAGGAGAAGTAAATGTAAGTTAGATTTTAAATGCTACAGAGGAGTCCAATAGACAGGCAAGGAATGAGGTTTGGCACTAATGAAACAAACACACACAAAAAGAGACAGAAAATCAGGCTGGGAAGGCACACATGTGGCAGATAATTAAAAGCTTCTTTAACATGGAAAATGTTGCTTGGAATTTATCCTGAAGAGATGATCAGATCCACATTTTAAGAAGTGCGTGTGTACTGTGATGTCATTAGAAAAATGACTACGAAGGCAATGAGGACTTTAAAGAGAAGAAACTAGAGGCAATTCGTTAAGACGTTACTGCAACAGGCTAGTTAAGAGATTATGAAGGTCTGATCTAATGCCAACAGAGTAGATGGAGGCATATATATACACATGAAAAGCGTTCGAACAATCGCTTCATTTGTATTTATTCATATACCTATACAAACTACATTACTCACATAAACATTACAATATTATATTCTGTATGTGTGACATACACACAAATGCATTATTCTAGCTACTCCTTCCTCACAGCGACCCTTTGAAATGGTTCTTAACTCTATTTTACAGATACAGAAACTGAGGCTCAAGGAGATTAACTTCATCAAGCTCAATTAAAAAATAACAGAACTAGGATTCGAACCACTAAGAATCACTTAAATCCAACATTTAAAAGGGTAAAACCAACTGGGGAGGAGGCATAGGGACTCAGATAAAGATTAGATCAAGGCAGAGGATCTCTAAGATGGATCTCACGCAAACAACCACAAGAAACAATCTTAACAGAAGACTACTGATTAATCTCTGAATCCGTCTTAACTTTCAAGAAGAGAAAACTAAAGTTTCTCTAAGGCACTGCCATTGAAATGAGCATTTGTTATTGCTTTGTTCTTTCTATTCTTCCCTATATTCTCTTTGCTATCATTTCCTCCTCTATTTTGCTGCTAGGCTGGGATTTAAAAAACTCTTTCATCCCTCTACAGGAGGAAGCATAGAAAAACAAACAGAAACTTGATTTTACTGGAGTGGCCTTATTCTTGTGTATTCAAAAAAGTGCGAATAACCTGATACTAATAATTAGTGTGAATTTTTAAAGTGTGTAACAGCATTGTACCTAACTGCCCTTTTCTTTTAGAAACACACACTGAAATATTTATAGATTAAATTATATAATGCCTGGAATTTGCTCAAAATAGTACAGGAGGGAGATGTAGATGAGGCAGGACTGAACATTACTGATGGTTACTAGGACTAGATGATGGAAACTTTAGGGCTCATTATGTTTATTTTATTTGAAATTCTCCATAATTAAAAAGCTTTGAGATTTATTCAAATACTACACAAATAAAGGAGGAAAAAAATAAAACAAAAAGTGCATATATAAAAAAATCATATTCTCATTAACTTTCACTATAATTTTAAAGTTGGTTTTCCAAACTAATATTTGGGTTGTAACAAAAAAAATTCGCATACATTTGAAGAAGCATTCTGTTTCTAAGTGTGAATTTAATTAATAACCCAAAGGAAAAATTAGTCAGATGGTCAATTAAGCTACACAATCTTCCCACTCTTATTACTATAGACCATAAATTAATTCCCATTTACTAATTCCACAGGACTTAAATGTACAACTTGACATATTTAGAGATGTTAATTATTACAAATTCTTAAATTAAGGGTTTTTAGAAAATGCTCAAAATGTACTGGGTTACAAACGTTTTATGTAATTACAAATCTCTGTAACATTAAATAGTTTTGCAAGTTTCTTCTTAATAGTAAAAGCCTTGTTTTGCATATATCAAGAATATATGTCAACTAAACATTCAATAGGCATTGAAGTATATGTTAACTGGATAAATAAACAATAAGAGTCTTTAGAGGGAATGAATGTCAAAGCAGTGAAGATTGGACATAGTGATTCCAGGCCACTTTTGTTGGAAAAAAGAGATAAAGCAATACCTTTAGAGAGTATCAAGACTGGAGAAACTTTTTTAAAGTTTGGGGGGACCTGAGTATGTTTTCAAACAAGTTTCAGAAAACAGTCCTTCTAGTTCAGATTCTGTCACTGACTAGCTGTATGAACTTGGACAAGTCACTTAATTTCAGAGTTCAAATATAATTCTCTTCCTAACAGGAAATTTATTTATTGTTTTTCAAACTTACTTTGGTTATTCTTTCATATTTTATACCTATCAGCCAACCAGGTGTTCCGAAACAAATACTCAATATTATTACTCTTCTCTAGATAGATCAAATTACAATTCACTTATTTGTGAATAAATTCTAAGCTATCATCTGCTGGTGTTCCTTTATGCTTCTTAGGTCACTCTTACATTCCTCTATAGAGTTTCTTTATTCGAGACTGTCAATTCATATGCTTCTATGTTGAATTTCATCAACTTTTATTACGTTTACATTTACAACCCTGTTCTTAATTACAAGCAACAAACCTCATTAATTTGAACTGTTTCAACAACTTTCATTCTTTTTCCTCTGATCTAAGTCATCTTAATTTATGGCGATAGCCATTTAGTTTTGTGTTGTTGATATCCTGAAATAAATCGATTATATTTACACTTTTTTCCTAACCATGACTGTATAAAATTAAAACTTCTGAACTACCTCATTTAGTTATAAGTTGAAAGGGAAAGCAGAAGAGAAAAATCGAGATAAGTTAATGCTATCTGTAAGTACCCCTCTCTTCCTTCCCTTAGTCCCCTCGTTTCCATTTCTACTGCTAGATCAGTTTCAATACATCCTAACATTCTTCTACTGACCATCCATTAGCAAACACAACACAGCACCTACTGAGTTCCAAGCCCAATGCTAAAGCAATAAAATGGGGTAAGATGACTTAAGCTCTGCCTTCAAAGCTTGCATACATTAAAGGAAGAGACCTCCTTGTCAATGAACATGACAAACACAATATAAATATTAAAATTAATAAATACCAAAATAGAAGCATGTACTGGGTGCTTTGAAAGCATAAAAGAAAAAAATGTATTACTTGCCAAAGCTAAGGATATCAGTACCAAAAAAAGGGAGAAACTAGTTAAAAAGGTGTTTTCAAAAGCTCAGATAGTAAATATCTAACTAGTTTAACTAGTTAGAATGTCAAGTACATTTAAGTAATTAATTCAGTAACCAATTTACTACCCTTCATTGAAGTGCATCTTAACTGAAACTATAGGACAAAGGTTTAGTTTGATAAAGTGTGCTCCTTCAGAATATCCTCAAAGCTTTTGTCATTACCTCGACACACAAATACCTCTACCCCACTACTCACCCTTCCTTCCTCCCCATTGTCCAACTGTTCTAATATTTTTTCTTATTTGGCACTCGTTAAAATTACAATAACTATATATATACACATATATATACAAACACACACACACACATATATATATATATGAAAAGTGCCTTCTAAATTTTGAAAACCTATAAACTACATGGGAATTATTATATGGCCTACATTCAAGACTCCTTATGAATACTTTAACCCCCTACTGTGACTTGCAGAGCAGATGTTCAATGAATATTTGATTTAAAAAGCTCTGGTGACATATGAAGAATTACTTATTACACTAATATTAAGTATCTCATAAATGTTAAATTAAAAACAATTCTTTAACATTACAACCTACACATGAGGAAATAGTAGAGTGTAGTAGTTAAGAGCATGGATATTAAAGACAAATAGCCAGACTTCTAATCTAGTCCTGTCACTTAATTAGCTGTGTGATCTGAGCAAGCTACCTCTCCCAGTTCTTCAATCTTCTCAACTATATAAGGGGATGAAATTAGGGATTACCGAACATCTAAGTCACTGTGAGAGTAAACTCATATAGAGTTTAAACCAAAACCTGATACAGGGTAAGCTCTAGACTCAACAGTAGTAGTAGCAGTGGTATTACCATCATCAGAAAACTTAGATGTTTTTTAAAACAGAAATACAAATAACACCTTTCAAAAGGTGTAGACTAGATATGGAAGAGGCAAGCACATTATGAGTTCCATTTTGGGCCATATTCAGTTTTTAATCCTGGCTCTGCAATTAGTCAGCTATATGACCAAGGACAAATAAGTAACCACAAGCAAGTTATTTCACCTCTGAGCCTCAATTTCTTAACTTGCAAAATGCGATAACATCCCTGTATCCCAGGAATGTCCCAAGGACTAAAGGAGTCAAGGTATTTAAAGTAAACAGCACAGTGCCTGGCACGCCATCAAAGTTATATTTGTTCCTTTCTCCTATCCCCTCATATCTCATTTACTTTTCATCTCATTATTATAAAGTTCATATTATGTTGAACCATATGAAAAAACAGATGACTACTGACAAATTCACATGGTTCTACCTAATAATACCATACCCATTCACAAATGGAGAAAATACGTTCGGGGAGAGTAAATAATTTACTCATGGTAATCTGTACAATAAGTAATGGAGCTAAAACTAAAAAAATATGTTTCGAGATTTAATAATTTTTCATTTGGCCAGCTTACTAATTAGTTTAACGAGTCCTGCTCAGGATGGGAGAAAAGAATAATTTTAAAAATGATTTTGTGGAGTGTCTATGTGTGTGTTGGGGGATTTAAGGGTTTAGGGAAAATTAGAGGAAAATATTAATGGAAGACTATGCATAACTACACTAATTCAGAAAGTACCACTGGATGTAATTAGAAACTTTACTAATTACAAACCCCACAAACAGGTGAACATTAAATATCCATCCTGGAGAAAGGTTAGACATATTCAATACCATGGAAGATTTGATTGACAAACACAAAGAAAAGTTATATTAAATGTATTTACTTTGACTCACAAAGGTATACCCTAAGGAAGTGGAAAAAGAAAAAGTTAGGTTTTTCTTCTAATAGTAAGAAATACACTATGGTAGTAAAACCGTATATAACTACTAAGTTTTCCTATAAATTCCACGAGGGCTTTAGTATCAGGTCACTTAAGCTATATTTGGGATGTCTGTTCAACATAAAAAGTCCTATCAAAATGCACAATGCTAGTAAATAAATAACAAATGTTAACAGAACAAGGCCCCATAAAACTGGTGGAATATTTAACAGTGTCAAATATTCACTATGATTGGTCAATGTATCTATTCTACTTCTCCTTGATTTGTCATTCACGTTTTCCTAAATTGCATGAACAAAAAATATATATATATATAAGAACGAGGATAATAAACAGAAACTGGGTCTTTCAACAGATTTACAAGAGAACAGTTTTGCTTTAATCCTCTTATTGGCCTCTCCAATTATATAATCATTCCGTGGCAAAAGATTACACGGTTCTTTCCCTACACTGAAAAGGAGCTGGAGAGGGAAACAAGTGTGAAACAGGTAGCCTGGTAATGTTACATTTCCTTCCACCTCACTAAATTGTCTGCCTCTGAGTACTCAGCTCTTAATTTACAAGACCTTACCCTCTAGCCATTATAGATTTTTTTTTTAATCCCACAACAACTGGCAACTATTCACGTGCTACAGATCCCACCTAACATCGTCATTTCCAGAATCCATTAGGCTCGCTTGTCCCCGGGCGGTCGGAGCGAGTTGTCATCGCTCGAAGAGCAGTGTTAATTACGATAACGTCTGTGCAGTTCGTCTCAACTCTCCGAAACAAAAGTCAGGCTGAACTGGGCTGCCTCCCGCGGCGCGACTCCGAGCGCTTGCTCTTGCCCACCAGGTTTCGCCGAAACCTCCCGAGGGTGACCTCTACGCCTCCGGATGGTGCCTCGCACATCGTTTACTGAGACCCCTGGTCCACGCTGCTGCTTCACCCCGCTCAGCCTCCGCGCTGAGCCCGGCTCCAGACTTATTCCGGAACTCTTTAGAACCCCCTCTGCGACCCCGGGCCCCCAGCTCCAAGTCGCGCGCGCCCCGCCGACAGGTAACCGGGTTCGGGCTCCCCGCCTCGGGCGCTCGGGACCGCGCAGTTAATGAGTAACGCGCCTATGCTCCGGGTGGCGGGCGCGGAGCCGCCGACGCCCACCCGCGGCCCCGGGGAGTGCCCAGATGCCCAGAACCCCGCACCTGCCTGGGTCCCGGGGCCCGCGTGCCGAGGAGGGGGAGCGCGCTCGCCCGGCCCGGCAGCGGGACAGGATCTCCGCGCGCCGCGCCCTCCGCCGTGCCCGCAGCTGCACCTGCCACGGCAGTCTCTCCGGGCCCGCTCGCGGGAGGCGGGCGCCGAGGGGGGCGGTGCTCCGCGCCCCGGGCCTCTCCCTCCCGCGGCTGCACTCACCTGACGAACCCACGGCGGCCGCTGCCCGCGCTAAGGGGCGCTCGCAGAGCCGCAAAGAGCGCGCCCCGACGCAGCAAGAGGCGGAGGAGGATGGTCGGCTGACGCTGCTCCACTCCGCCGCCGCGGGCGCACCGCGCTGGGAGCCGCCGAGGGAGCGGGAAACTGCGCCTGCGCCGTGAGCTGAGCCGGGAGCCGGGAGAGGCCTGGCCCCGCCCCGCCGTGGGAAGGCGGGGTTCGGGGCGGGACAGGGGCGGGGCCGGCGTAAGGCCCGAGGGGCCGACGCGCTCCCGCGCCCCCTGGCGCCAAGCGCGGCTCTTCGCAGGTGCCGAGACGCGGGCCCCAGGTGCAGCTGCGAGCGGTTTCCCTGGGAACGAGTACGAGCCGGCGCTGAGCCGTGTTTTCCTGGACTCGAGAGCCTGTCTCAGGTTAACTTCGAGTGTGCTGGGCTCGCCAGGAGTCGGAAAATGAACCTTCGATGTGAGTTGAGGACTGCTAGAACCAACCTGAGACTTGGCGTAGGTATATACCCTACCACGTGGGAGTGGTGGTGGAGGAGAGTGGGAAGACTGGGGGTCGGATAGAGTCCGATCTCCGAAGGATGGGGAACCCATTATTCCAGCAGCTACTAGGGCATTCGAGGATATCATTTCTGTACCTTCCTTCTCTCATCTTTTGTGTAAGTTCTTAGCAAACTTCCACCCCATTTTAAGTTCTCCAGGTAGGAAAAGTGAAAATACAGATCCAAAATCTGATCAAAAAGAGGCAATCACCGAATGGGTCTCTATGTTTAGTAAAAGGGATACATATAATTTATGTGATACACATATAGAACAGGACCGTCATTTTGTGTATTGATCGTATCTCTTAGAGGCGAAGAAGAAAGAGTAGCAATGAAAATAAAAGTGGTTACAGGGGAGAAAGTACCAAGAACAATCTATCATTTCCTTGTCTGGCAAAAAAGCTACTACCTGTGGGCCACACATATGTATGGCTATAGGAATGAGAATTCCTGGATTTCAATTCACCACCCACTAGCTGTGTGACCTTGGACAAGTTGATCTCTAATAGCCCCAATTTTCTCATCAGTAGATGGGGATAGTAACAGCACCTACCTCACTGAGTCGCTGGGAGATTAATATTAAACACTTAGTATACTGCATAACACAGAGTTCCTAATGAATATTGGCTTTTATTATTAATAACATCACTATTATTATCATCTACCTATAATCCAAGCAGAAACCTACAAAGTCATTATTTATACCATATTTATACCATCTTTTATAGTATATCTTCAATTTATCAAGTCCTATCCATTCTAATTCCCAAATAATTCTTAAGTCTATCCCATCTCATATTCACTACCACTAAATATGACCTTCCTCATTAATGGAGTCTTAACTGTTCTTCCTTATACAATGTTGTTCATGTCATGTCATTCATCGAACATTTATTGTGCTCCATCTGTGTGCCTACTGCTGGACGTAGGGACAGAGAAACCATTATACGCGATTTCTACCACAAAGACTCAAACATAGTGAAGGGGACAAATATAACAATAACAACTAAATCTAATTGATAAATTCAACATACCACAAACTGCTCGGCTCCTCAGTCTTGCCACACTCTAGCATATATCCTGTCTTTGCATATGCTGCTCCTTTTCTTATTATGTCCTGACCCTCCACCTCTTCCTTACCCAGGTAATTTCTGCTTACCCTTCATTATTCAGCCTAAGCATCAATTCCATTGTCAACTCTTCCCTGTTGCTTGCCACCCAGCCCTATCCACCCCGGTATGGGCTAGGTATCCCTAACTGTGCTCCCATACCATCTTATCTCTTTCTAGCACTTACCACATAGAATGGTAATTGTAATTTTGTCTGTTTTCCTAATTACTATGAGCTTCTTGAGAATAGGCACAAGGCCTGACATGTAATATGGCTGGCTCAATAAATGCAGAATGAGTGAATGACATACATGGAGATGTACTCTCTTGATATATAAATGTTTACAGGACAGGCCCAATGATATATTCTACATAGGATCTAAGACATCATGCATGTATAGGAAATAGTAAGCAATAGCCATATGCCTAAGTCCTGTGTTAGTTTATTTAAAAATCACCTACCATTAATGAGGCTCTTTGGAATGTACTTCGAGGTGTTTTCTCTCACATACTTAACCTGATAACATAATCTGAGAATGCGAAGGGCAATATGGGTGGTTACCTATAATAATACTTCAGTGTCCTTGCAGCACAAAAACCAAAGTACATTACAGAGTATTAGATACTCAGAATCTCAGCCTGTAAAATATATGAAGTATTGTGAGCATCCTAAGTTAGATTGCTCAACCATATATTAAACGGGTAGATACTTCATCACTTTAAAATATGATGATAGATTTTTTAGTGTGCTCAGATTTGCCTTCTTTCTTTTTCATTAAAAAATAAATTACAGCATACAACTAATGTCAAATACAACATATAAAATATATATTTTTTAAAAACCTAAGACTTTCCCATCCATACGTGGGGCTAGAAAACAAGGCAGATGAGTACAAATATCTAAGGTTGAACAAATTATTGAACAAATCATTCTAAGTTGGTTACCCTTAGTTATAACTTTCATTGCTTATTTGCCTCTGTTTTATTTCCAAAGTTCAGAAAATATTGTATATTTACATGGTACGTACCAGTGTTAAACTGACTTCATGTAAATTATCTCATGAGTCCTTTATAAAAAAATAATTTGATATAGGTACAAAGGTAGTTATTTTTCATCTTTACAGATGGGAGCTTGGACCACCAGCATTAAGGCTTTGCTCTTCAAAATACAGGATAATATGTTGCAAACAAATGAAGTTAAAATGCTTTAAAAAGCATACTGGACTTCATATCTAGCATTATGGCAGACTAAATACTGATTGATTCTCCCACCAAAAATAACTCATCATGCTAGATAAAATATATAAAACATCAAACATATCAATAAGCTGACAAGGACATAAGACACCCTCAAGGGCAAAAACTGGGTAAAAGCAGAAACTCAGACAATGTTAAATAATAGTATTGCAAAAAAAAAAAGGTGAGAAAAAGTACCAAGAACAATCTATCATTTCCATGTCTAGCAAAATAGTTTCTTGTGGGCCAGTGCTCATTGGTCACATTCCTGTAAAAATTTGCCTTTGCAACTCCTGTACAAAAACAGAGCTATCTCTGAAGTGTCTTTCATTAGATCAGTCATGGACAACTCTGCATTTCAGGCCCTTTTTCTCATGTTGGATAAACAACTGTAAAGATCTGAGGACCGGGAGAAATGGTTGACAGAGGAGCTTAGACTCTAAAAAGTATGGTTTCCTTCAAAAGAGTCACTTTAACAAGCATATAAAGAAATGTTCCGAGAATGGGCTTTAGATCCAGTTTATTTCACAGACACACAAGTTGCCATCCATTAAACACATATCTATCTATTCACTGCTTCTCTATACCAGGTACATAAATAATCTGTAGTAGGAAGGAGGAGAAAGAGAGATGAGACTTAATGAGAGGACTTCCTGGCTTCCCCACAGTATTTCAGTCCCAGGTACTAGTCTATTTCTGAGGCTTCCTTCATCCTGCCCAATCTCATACAATATTCTATGAGAAATCCTTGTGTCCTTAAAATAATCCCGCCCGCTCCCCCCCACACACACTTTGCTTAGATTTTGAATGGAAAATAATATATTTTTGTGGAGAGATTGGTTTCTGTAGTGATTAAAAAAATAACAGTAGCTTAAACAAAATAAAATTGATTCCTCTCATGTAAATGAAGGATGCCCTACAGGGTCGGTATGGTGGCTCTCTGATCAACATGGACACAGGCTCCTTCAATCATGTGTCTTCACCAACCTGAACATGCAGCTTTTATCTTATGGTCCATGATGGCTGCTCAAGCTCCAGCCATCACATCCTTATTACCAGACAACAGAAAGGAGATAGGCAGAAAAGAACACACCCCTCTACTTAAGAACACTTGCAGAAGTTACATACATCACTACACTTACACCTTATTGGTCAGCACTTGACTGTAAGTGATGTTGAAACATGTAGTCTTTGTTAAGCAGCCATGTGCTCAGCTAAAATTCAGTGGTTCTATTGCTAAAGAAGAAGGGAAGAACAAATACTGGAGACAACTAGCAGTATCTGGCTCATAATCTGAAATCAGACAGGATCAGAGAAATGGTGATGGGGTAGAACATACAAATAGAGCAAAGACACTGTAAGTAAAACGTGCAATGTGGACAGTGATGGTGAGCAATGCACATTAGTTGGCACATGAAACCAATGCAGGTAGGTAAATAAGCCTGGAAAGATACGTGGGAGCCAGATTGTGGACGATCGTAAATGCTAGACTGAAGAATGTGGAAACTGGTAGTCAGAAGAGAGTTCTTGAAAGATTTTGAGCTGGAGAGTGAAATGATCAAAACTATGCTTTATGAAGAGTAATGTGGTGGCAGTGCCTGGAATGTACTTGAATGGGGAATGACTAGAGGTAAAGAAATTAGGAAGCTACTATGAGATGGTGAGTGCCTGTACTGCAACAAAAACAGTAAAGGAGAAACATTTCAAAGGATGAATTTATCTATTGCAACAAGTGATTAGATATCCTTCTCCCCCCTTTTATATCCTTTTTCTCTTTCTTTCATGTTCAGCATCGATTATACCTTTTTGGGATTGGCATAATGATTTTATTTAGGGAAGCATACTTTCACCATGTTCGGTTCATATGATTCAAGTGGACTGAATTCCCCCCACTTCAAGGATGAGCATGTCACCTAGGCAAACCCAATTTGAGAATCCTCCTGGTGTCTGTGATTAGTTCATAGTGAGCAAATGACTCAAGCAGGGCCAACATTCTCAGCCATGTTCTACATTGCCAGCCAATGGAGAACATGGCTGAGAATGGAACTAATAGGGAGAAGACAGATCTGATTGATAAGAAAACCAAGTATGAGTCCTGATGACATTATTTGACTTCCCGGATCAGGTTGTGACTGAAGTTGAAAAACCTGAACTTTATAGTTACATAAGCTGGTACTTTTCTCTTTGCTTAAGTCAGTTTGTGTTGGGTTTTCTGCCACTTGCTGCTGATCATAAAGAAATAAAGGCGCAGAAGGTATTAATGATAATTCCAAACTTTAAAAACAATATCATCTATCTTTGTCATATATAGTATTAATAGACTTGGCTCTGATAAATTTTATCTCTTCCAAAAAATCAAATCTGCTTTCAAATAGAAGATATTTGGTATAATTGGGAATGATCACAATTATGCTATGAAAACTCTGAAAGTAATTACAGAGTCATAAAATAGTGGAGCTGGAGGACACCTTTAAGTCATCTCACCTCACCTCACCACCTATTTTCACAAATGATGAAATTGAGACCCAGAAAGATATGAAGTGATTTATCCAAAGTCACAACGCTAATATATGCTGGTCTTGCTTGAACACGGATCTTTGGAATACTAGTCTATATATTTCCATTGTATCATTCTGACAGTTCAAAACAAGACATCTAAAAAATGTTTTCAAACACATTTGAAATATATACTTCCTGTGAAGTAACTCTTTTGAAAGGACAATGTTCAGGTAATTTCTGAAAGGAGGCGGAGTAGAGGATGCTATATTTTCTTCAATATTTTAATTCTGGAAGTTTCTTTTAAAAACCACTGTTTTATGTATATATTATGTTACTCCAACTAGATTATAATTTGGAAACTGCATTCTTTTAATTTCCTTATATTCTTTAGTGTTGTTTCTTAAACTTTATCATAATAATTGCTTTCTGTGTTTGTTTAAAATTCTAGTAATTAGACACAGTTATCTCAGGTGATTCTGATGCTGTGGTTCACCAACTGTACCTTGCAGGTAGCTACTAGGTATTATTGACTGATTTACTAGGGCATGGGTATTTGCCTGAGAACTCTTGGTATATGTAATAGAATAGGTACTGTTTTTATACATAAGACTGGATGAGATAACATGTAGCAATAGAGAAGGTACTGAGGCAGGGATCTTTCCCTTGGAGAATAGAGAAACATTTTTTTCCTAACTAGGAAATATCCTGTAATCTGTTCAACTGAGTGGCTTTTAGCACATTAATGATACACAATAAATATTGATAAATGACAACATCAAAATAGGGCAAAGTTTAATAGACAAAAAGTCTGACTCCCCAAAGTGACTCAAGAAATACAAGTTATCTATATGTTCATCTGACTAAGAGGCAAGTACTTCCTTAGGGTCAATTTAACTGTAGGATGGATTGTGCGTTAATTTATAAATGTATTAGGTATAACACAGTGTAATTTCTCCCCGCTTTCTACCTCCATCATTCATTGTGGCAGACTACTAGTTTTTCCTTCTTTCCTGGCAGATGACTTTTGATCTAGAGATTACATTTCCCAGACTTCCTTATAGCCAGGCTTGGGTGTATGACCAAGTTCTCTTGAAGTAATGAGTCCTGCTTTATTTTCCTTCAGAACATGCATCATTACTTAACATCATATTATGTATCTACTCGTGTATTAACTGTCTCGTCTCCTAGAATGTAAGAACTATAAAGGCAGGGACATTGTCTTATTTTCTGTCATATGCCCAGCATTTAAATCAGCATTTATCATGTAAGAAACACTCATTAAATAAGGGAAATAATGTATAAAGGAATAATTGCAAAGACATACAGATTATTAGATATTAGAGAATATGTGAGTCCCGGTATTTCTATAATGAAGATGAGTAGTAGACCTCATCGAGGATAGTTTACCCCTATTTGGGTTACCAGTTGAGCTTGAATGACCACCCTCTCTGTGCATACTTAGCATTTATATTTTCAACTAAAGGAGAACATACTGGGTTGATTTCAGTCAACAGAATATAGACTTCCTGTTGTGGAGAGCTTCATACCACTTCAGAAGGATGACCTTTCTCATACCCAAACTAACCACTCAGGTTGCTTTTGGCTCAGATATCTATCCAGGTTCAATTATTAGTGATCAACACAGTAGTATATAGGTTTCACTTAATATACAATGGCATAAGTCACAGCAACATTGTTTGGAAAGATCATTGATCCTCACAGGAATGTGGTGAATATTGCTGACACTCCCATGCTTTCAAAATGAACCAGCAGCATCAGAGTCACCTGAGATAATTGTGTCTAATTACTAGAATTTTTAACAAACAGAAAGTAATCATTATGATACTAAAGTTTAAGAAACAACATTAAAGAATATAAAGAAATTAAAAGAATGCAGGCTTTCTAAATTATAATCTAGTCAGAATAACATAATGTATACATAAAAGTAATTTTTAAAATATACTCTGAAGAAACTCCAGAATTAAAATAGTGAAGTAAAAATAGCATCCTCTACTCCTCCTCCTCCCAGAAATTACCAAGTAGCAAGGATAACAACAAACAAAAATATAAAATCCATTTTCACTGAAAAGAGGAGACACCTGAAACCCTAATGTACAGTGTATCCTGAAGTACAATGAAGAGCAGGAAGATTCATAAAAGCTATGAGTCTTCATAGATGGCTACAGATCCCAGAAAATATTGACAAAGTACATTTTACACAATTAAGTGACTTACCGTGGAGGCAAAAACCCAATAATTCTTCATTTGAAACAAAAGAATCAAGTACGGGGTTGGCAGCAGTGCCTCCCCTCAAACTTATTTGTTGTAAAAGAGAAGGGACAGTTGAAAGAGAAATGTTTAAGACATGCCATGTAGCCTTAATTCTATAGATATACAGGCTATATAGTGAAAGAAATTAAATGAGCCTTATAAACTAAAAGCATAACAAAAAAAAATGATGGGTGGACTAAAATAAAACTTAACTTGCATTTTGATAAGTATAAAAAGATTAAACTTAGCAACTAATTGAAAAATTTTCTCAAATGGAACATCAAATCAAACCCCAACTTTATGCTATATATGTAAGATAATGAAAGCAAAGTGATTTAGAGTGAAAATGAAAGGATAGACAAAGGCATCTTAAGCAAATGAAAATTTTCTCTCTCTCAAGAAAATCATAATTCGGGAAAAAAATAAAAACACTTTATAACAATAAAGTATGAAATGCAAAATTAAAATCTCACACTTATGACTATCCATACACCAAATAACATAGCATTTAAATTCATTAAGCCAAAACTATAAGAAATTCAATGAGAAATCATGACTAATTAATTTACCTCTCACACAGAGCAGATCTTATGGTCAAAAATAATAAAATAAGAACAAGGAAGACCTAAATAACATAATATATTTCTATATTTATATATTTTTAAGTATATATAAATACATATGAGAAGGAGGATAAGAATATATCTTCTTTTCATATAGCCATGGACTATTCACAGAAATTTACTATGCATCAAAATAGGCTTCAAACAGGCGTAGAGATTCGATGTCTCATAGGCCAGGGAAATGCTCCTTTATTCTCAGCTGGCTTTTAGTACAGCTGGCTTCTCTCTTATTTACTTTACATACTGAACTTGAAGATGTAAAAAAAAAAAAGTTTGAAAATCACTGTGACACACATTTAAACAACAATGTAAAAATATTTATTTTATTTTAAATTTAAGATGTAAGTCCATGTGCCACATGTACAGAATGGAATGCTACGAAGCAGCAGCATTCAGAAGATGACCTCAACGTAGGGAGGAGGAAAGAGAACTAAAATGTTAAATCAAGCTACATTCAGAGACTGCAATGTGCTGATCGGCCCTATGGCCAGACCACGAGGAAAGATTTCTGCCGAGATTACTAACAAGCCATTTACCCATACTATGAAGGAAAAACAGGAAAAGAAAATCTTTAAATCGGGTCCTACACAGAATAAACACAATCATTCATTCCCTATGGCTAAACCCATGGGGAACCTGTGGATCAAAAGCTGGGCATTGCCAGCAGGGCTTTCATGCTACAGTCTTACCTTTTCACTCTACATACTCTTATCCTTTCACACTGTATGCCCGTACCATCAAAGAAAAATGGGTAAACAAAGTCTTTAAACAGTAACTCATAGAAACTAAGAAGAATATATAAACTGAGTTCCCTCAACACACAGGGTCCCTCTCAGTATCTTTTTCTCTATCCTTCTCACTGTCTCTCTCTGTCTCTCTCTCTGTCCCTCTGAGTCTCTCTCGGGCCCTCATTCCCTGCCTCTAAGAGGAAGTCATGCTCTGTCTGTGGAGCGTTACCCCTTCTCCAATAAACTTTCCTTTTTTGTCTCTAACTCTGGCGTGCACTTGAATTCTTTCTCGCGCTCAAAGAACCCTTTCACTCTCGGTGTGAGGCTTGCGAGGCTTAAGGGCCCCACCACTCAGGGAATGTGCCCTGCCCTGCATCAACCTAACTAACTCTGATTAGCTAGAACACACAAACTTTTCAAGGGCACTTCTGACAGTAAGGAGTTTGAGAAATTTAGTATAAACATGGATGTTTACTATAGGTGGGGTATTGCAATGATAGGCAGGGAATGCTCCAATACTAATTCAAGACGAAAGAGAAGTCTGATGCTCCTTGCATCAGGCCAGATTGTGATCTGAGCTGTGTAAGATTCTTGTCCTGGTGTAAGAATGGAAGCTATTGTAGTCGTCAACATTTTTCATGCCTATGCCCTTAACCATCACTAGATTGGACAAAGACAAAGCAGTGTGTGCAGTTTGGGTTTATTTGAATGCAGTCAGAAGGCTAAGTTATGGGAACTTGTTAAAGAAGTGTTTTGAGGTCCAGGACTTTGGAGATAAAAGGGTTCTCAGAGGCCCAACTTACTCAACATGCAGGGGCCCAAGAGATTGTGCTTTCTTGCTGATCTGATGAAATATCTGAATACTGAGTTTGAAACCTCTGGGGAAAGGAAGAGCTTTTGTTTCAGGAAGTGAAGAGCTCAGACTCAAACCAGGCATATGAATTGAGCTCATAGCAATTTCTCTGATCTTAATGGAATTACAGATATTGAGGAGTTGCTGTACTATTTTGGTAGAAGTAAAGTCTAAATTTCAGAAGACATATTTTAATGAATATGAAACAAACTTTGTTTCTGCAGCTGCTTTTGGTGTGCAAACCTCAAGATGTATTTGAATTACCAAGTAACTTTCCTATCTGTGCAGTCTGATTGTAAGAGGAATTTAATTTCACAGACCTGAAATAAAACTATGCTATCAAAAAAGATAAAATTTAATTAGAATTTGAGAAGCGGCATATGAATCACAAAAGTGTCCTAAATTTCTATCTACATGGCTCTCTTTCATGAAACTGCTGAAATCCAGGCTGATAGCAACTATCAGTAACAAAAATTTGGAGTTTCAGAAATTCAGCTATGTACTGCTTGTATACAGTCCAGATGTCTCAAGAATTGTTTAGTTGCATACATAACTGAATTGTCATTGGCATAATCAAAATTAATCAACAAATTTTTGCTTTAGATAAATATCTTTCAGTACCAGAAATATTCTGACATCATCTCCACATGAAATAAATCTTGCCAGACAGGCAGACACTTTTGGCTGCAAGGAATGGGCATCTGTCCCCAATTTGATGCCAGCAATGCCAGCTCAAGGCACTGATGATTCAGATAATTGTAGAATCTGACCTTGAGGCAAAGAACTGGAAGTAGGATGCTTAGCATAGTATGTTTAAGGAGTAAATGAATAATACAAACTTAATTAGTCTACCTCTTGAGGTATTGAAATTTCCAGCATATTGCGATTATGAGGCTTCTAGTAAGCCCTAGCCAAGAGACATGAGTCATCATCCCTAGTTTTGGTAGGCTGTATGTACATTTTTATTAATAGTTAACTAAATAATTTTAAAGGACTTTTTAAATATTATCCTAAAAAATCCTTAGTTTTGAATACCATTAGGAGAGAATTCAGGCCACACATATTTGAGTTTCTGATTATCCATAAAAGGTGGACATCACTATTCTAAAGAATTAGAGAGGACTCCTGGTGTGAACGTGACTAGCTAGCTATATTAGTATTTTCTCTATCTCTGAAAGTCATTTAAGAGCCACAAGGATAAAAATGCAACCTACATCCCCCCAAATCCACAAACCTTTTTTTTCTTTTGCAAATTAAGACACAAGTATACTGCTCAGATCCTAAAACATGTATAAAGGTGGCCAAAAGCAGCTGAGATTGAACAGAAATTGTGTGGGAGGAAGTAGAGAGAAGAAGTACAGAGACAGATCTCAATATCAAGGAGGCCCAGCTAGACACTGCTGTGCCAAAGTATAATTCCCGAAGGCAAGGAGCACATTTTGAGTTAGAGAAACTTTCTCTTTTGTTTGGAAATCGGGTTATGGAAGCCAGGGCAAGCCATGCCGGCAAAGAAAGACACTGTAGCCAGTTTGATTCAGAAAGACAGTGCAAGTAGGACTGCACAGAGAATCACACAGATAAACCATATTTGTAGGAATCAATATGTTTATGTGGCTGCAGAAAAGAGAGCCTGAGCTTTGTGAAAAACCAGCTCCTTCCCACCCTTACTCCCACCTGTGCTGGAAACTCTTGCAAATAGCTGGCCAGGAAAACACACTTCATTCAATAATGAGATATAAGACAGGAAGTGGCACAGCACCAATATAAAGAAACTGTAACAGAAATTTTAGAAAAACAGGAGCAAAACTTAACATATGAAGAACATTTTACCAGTAAAATGTTTCTATTACAGATATATTTTTGAAATATATCTTTTCCTGAATGGGGAGTGGAGAGGAATGAGGCAATCACCTGTATAAAAACAAAGCCATAAAGCAGAAATGCAGTAATTCAGGGAAGATATAGTGAAACAGAAGGTTGTGAAATAAGAGAAGAATTCAGAAGAGAAGCAGTAGAAAAAAAAAACCATCACAGAAATGAAGACAAAATTAGAAAGTGAGAAAGAAAAGAAACTTAAAAGATAGTAATATAGAGAAAAGAAACGCAAAAAACAGCAAAATAAAATGAAAAATCTAGTCAAAAAAGATTAGAAACAAAATAATTGATACAGGAAACAGGTGAAGGAGATTTTTTTTAATCTTACAATTGATGCCCACAAGAAAAAGACCCAAAATAATAGGACAAAACAAATATTTAAAAAAATAATTGAAAAAAAAATTTGCTCGGTTAAAAGAAAACATTTCTTAAAGAATGTATTATATGCCAGGTACATTTTACTTGATATAGCTACTAACTATAAAGAGAAGGAAATAATCCCTTTGGGAGCTTGCAAATAATCAAGTCACTTATAAAGGGGATGTATCAGGCTGCCCTTAGATTTCTACACAGCAACATTCATTACAAGAAGACATTGGAGTAACATATACAAGATCCTCAAATATAAAAATAGACAAAAAGACTTTTCATACTATAAAGTATAAAGACAACAAAGAGTTTTTAATATGCAAAGCTCTCGATAACATTATTCCCATTAGCCTTTTTAAAACGACTAAAAGATGAACTTTAGACCAAAAAAAAAAAAAGATAATTGGCAAAACTACAGCCAAAGGGCTGCTTGTGAGCATTATGTTCAATAGAATCCTTCCATTGAAGCCTCTGGAATTCATCCATCATCATACTTCCTGTATCTTCAACCTCTTCTCTAAACACTTCGTTCACCTCCTTGCTCTAGAAACTTGGCTCTCCCACGAGGGTACTGCTTGCCTTGCAACCATCTTACATAACAGCTGTTTTTCTCCCACAGTCCTCATATACCTGGGCCTAGGTTTGGGATAGGCTACCTCTGTGCTCTCACTGTCACTTTCAGACTTTCCTCACTCCCCCTCTGAAATTCTCCAGCTTTAAATCTCATATTATCAGATTAGTTCATCCAATAATATTCATTTTTGCTGTCATCTACTGACTATTGGGTCATGCTCTCTTGTTTTTTTTTTGTTGTTGTTGTTTGTTTGCCTGTCGCGTTAATTTTTATTAATTATTTTTTATTTTTTATTTTTTTATTTTTCAATTACAGTTGACATACAATATTATATTAGTTTCTGGTGTATGACATAGTGATTAGACATTTACCTTCCTTACAAAGTGATCGCCCCAGTAAGTCTAATATAATAGCAATCCGACACCGTACATAGTTATTAGTGACTATATTATTGACTATGTTTCCTTTGCTGTACTTTACATCCCCATGACTGTTTGTATTTCTTAATCCCTTCGCCTTTTTCACCCATCCCCCAACTCCCGTCCTATCTGGCGACCATCAGTTTGTTCTCTGTATCTATGAGTTTGTTTCTGTTTTGTTTATTTTGTTTTTTAGATTTCACATATAAATGAAATCATATGATATTTGTCTTTATCTGTCTTATTTCACTTAGCATAATAAATACTCTCTAGATTCATGCATGTTGATGCAAATGGTAAGATTTCTTTTTTTTTATGTCTGAGTAATATTCTATTGTGTATATGCAACACATCTTATTTTTTAGTTGAAGAAATGATTTAAAATTTTTTCCCCTGTCTACCTCTCCCCTCCCCGCTCTCCCTTTCCTCTACCCTCTGGTAACCACTAGTCCATTGTCCATGTCCATGAGTCTCTGTTTGTTTGTACTGTTCATCTGTTGCTTTTAGGTTTATATCCCACATATGTGATATCATGTGATTTTCAACCTTATTTCGCTTAGTATGATTATTTCAAGTCCATCCATGTTGTCACAAATGGCAGTATTTCGTCTCTTCTTATGGCTGAGTAATATTCCATTGTATATATGTACCACAGCTTCTTTAGCCAATCATCTCTCGTAGGACACTTCGGTTGCTTCTATGTCCTGGCCACTGTGAATAATGCTGCTATGAACATTGGTGTGCGAATATATTTTCAGATATGGGTTTTCAAATCTTTGGAGTAAATACCTAGTAGAGGAATTGCTGGATCATGAGGTAGATCAATTCTTAGTTTTTTGAGGAAACTCCATACTGTTTTCCATAGTGGCTGTACCAGTTTTCAGTCCCACCCGCAGTGTATGAGGGTTCCTTTTTCTTCGCATCCTCTCCAACATTTGTTATTACTTGTCCTGTTGATTATAGCCATTCTGACAGGCGTGAGATGGTATCTCATTGTGGTTTTGATTTGCATTTCCCTAATAGCTAGCGATGTTGAACATCTTTTCAAATATTTGTTGGCCATTTGTATATCCTCTAGGGAGAACTGTATGTTCAAGTCCTCTGCCCATTTTTTGACTGAATCATTTGTTTTTTTGTTGTTATTGAGTCGTATGAGTTCTTTGCATATTTTGGATATTAGGCCCTTATCGGGGCGTTGCTTGCAAATATATTTTCTCATTCGGATGGTTGTCTCTTTACCTTGTTGACGATTTCTTTTGCTGACCAGAAGTTTTTTAGTTTGATGTAGCCCCATTCCTTGATTTTAGCTTTTAATTCTCTTGCTTTTGAGGTCAAATTTATAAAATTCTCTTTAAGTCCAAGGTCCTTGAGTTTAGTTCCTATGTTTTCTTCTATGTATTTTATTGTTTCAGGTCCTATATTCAGGTCCTTAAACCATTTTGAGTTAATTTTGGTGTGTGGTGATAGACAACAGTCTAGTTTCATTCTTTTGCAGGTGACTCTCCAGTTTTCCCAGCACCATTTATTAAAGAGGCTTTCCTTTCTCTGCTGTATGTTTTTGGCTTTTTTGTCAAAAATTATTTGCCCATGTAACTAAGGGATTACTTCAGGACTCTCAATTCTGTTCCACTGGTCCATGTGTCTGTTTTTCTTCCAATACCATGCCGTTTTGATTACTGTCACTTTGCAGTATAATTTGAATTCGGGCAGAGTGATGCCTCCAGCCTCATTCTTTTTTCTCATGCTTTGGCAATTTGGATATGTACCACATCTTTATCCATTTGTCTGTCAATGGACACTTACTTTACTTCCATATCTTGGCTGCAGTGTTTTTCAATGTTTTTCAATGATATTAGCTGCAGTCTGATAATCTCTCTCTTTAGCCTTAATTCTTGGTGATTTCAATAAATATTTTAGGTGATCCTTCCAACACCATAGTGTCAGAGTTTTTTGAACTCCTCCACTCATCTGACGTTATCCACTATACCTCAGTCACCTGCCCCATAGTCATGCTCTAGACCTTGGTGTTATCAATAACTTCATGATTTTAATTTTGTCATTATATTTTCTGATGCCTCACTTCCCATCTTTCCAATTTATTCACTTTAGCAGCCCAACTCCAACAATCCTTTGATCCCAAATTGAGGGGGAAAATGGCATATATACAAAGTTATTCATTGGTGCATTGTTCTCACTAGAACGATATTGGAGACAAACCAAATGTACATCTGTAAAGGCCTGGTTAACAATTTATTTAAGAAAGGGAGCAGTTACTTGAACCAGGAAACAGGGAATTGTGTAGAGATGGCTGCCAGATAGGAGCTGTTACCTTCAGACGGGGTATGTAGCCTGTGAGGACTCAGCAAGAAAGGAATCATGGAAATAAGTATGCAGCCTCTCTCTTTTCACTCTCTCCTGTTTTCTGCCGGTGACTTGGAAATTGAACAATTATTAAATTGCCTTTTTAAGGCCACTTTGAGAAGATTCAGGTACCAGTCACAGATATTAGACAAGGTACAAGTTTCATCTAAGAATCAGTGTCAAACCCTGCTAAAGCAAATGACCCCCTACCTGGGAGTCTTCAGACCCTCAAGGATGCTCAAAGGTAGTTTGGGGCTTAGTGAACTGTTTTCAACATCTCAGAAAATGTATCACATAGAAATTGTACAGTTATCCTTGATAAGACTGTGCAAGCAAACAAATATGTCATGTTTCTAGCTTTGAACTGGTATAGTACGAACCTGTGCTGATCCGCAGCATGAAAAGTGCTTTCATACAACTTTGATTAGTAAAGAAACGAGCAGCATTTTAAAGACACAAAGTCACAAGTGCAGATTGCAAAAATAGGGAAGTTCTAAGACTCCTGATTTTAGACTCCTGGGTTTAGAGTCGCTGAATCTAAAAGGAATAGTCTATAACTTGTGAAATAGTCTATATCTTGTTTTACCCCTAAAAATCACAAAATATATTCTATCATTAGAATAATGATAACTAAAATACAGATGTTGTCATTTGTTCACATGGAATTATTGACTCCAGGATTAATGTGATAATCAATAAAGTGATATGAGATATTTGCATTAAAAATATTAAATAGTATCATGTAAAATAAAAATATATTGTTCTGATTTTAAATTCAGCGGTCAGATTCAATTTTTTTTTTAATTCTTGAAGCATTCTTTCATTCAGTCAACATTGCCAGTCAAGCACCTTTAAGGACTAAGTTACATTAATAATTTCTTCTATCCTGTCTGGTCTCATCAATATTTTACATACTTTCATGCAGAATTTGATTTTTATTTTACAGTAGGTCTATGTTATTAAGCTTCTTTGAAAAAGAAATAAAAATAGCACTAGAATAACAAATATTTTGTATTCTATAACAAAATCCACTGTCCGAAGGGGTTAGTTAGTTGACTCTTAAAGTGATGGGTTTATGAAAGTCAGGAAAGTTGCAATTTCAGAAACACCATAATTAACCATTTTAGCGTAAGTGGGGCAAGGGTACCAGAGTAAGATTCAGAGGCTGTGCAGTCTACAGGAGACTGAGGGTACAGCTGCCTAGAAGAGAGGAAAAGCAGATGAAGTCCCTTTTGCTTCTCACAAGGGGTCATGACCTTCAAAACTGTCAAGATGTCCAAGCATTAACAAGACAAAAATATGAAGTAAAAGAGTTTTCCACTAAAACATGCCTGAAACTGAGGTGATTTTTGATGTGAAAGATATGTAAAATTTCCCATGCGGAGGTGTTTTTCTCATCAACGAGCACTTTGAGCCCCTCTCAGGGAAGGCACAGTATCCTCCTTGAGTTCTCACCCCTAGGCCATCACCTGACCAAGTACATCTGCCTCCCTGATAGGGCTTGGGAAACCCAGGCAGGGCAAAGTCAGAATGTAGAGAATTTCATTTCTTTTTTTATTCAAGATATTTATTCGGGACAAGATTATTCAAATGGAAAAGGCTTTGGGCATATGCAAAAATGAAAAGTAATCTCCTCTCAGTGTTGGGAGCCTCCTGAGAGAGTAGCATGCCTTATCTGTGCTGCAGAGCCCCCTTCAAAAAGCCAGCAGATCCCAGTCAGGGGCAGAAACTCACAGCTGCCAGACCCTGGACAAAGTGCAATGGGACATAATTAATGCAGCCACAAAGGAGAAATCAGTAAAGCTCCAGATGAGCGTGGTGACTGATTTTAAAAAAGATCTTTCTTTTCCATTTACTTTTAGCACATCAAATTTGTCCTCCAGAAAGCCTTGTACATGTTGCTTAAGGATAATTTCTGTAATGTGGAAAACTGGGAAACACCTGCATGTCCATCAGTAAGGAAATGGCAAAATAAATTATGGCATATCCATTCTCCGGAATCTTAGGCATCTGTTTAAAAGAGTGAATTTGGTTTCAAAATACTGACAGGGAATACTGGCTGATTTTTTTTTTTTTTTGACAAAACAAGTATCAAAACAATGTATACTACTCTATTTTTTAAAACTTTTCAATTTGCAAAGCAAGTATATTGGATGTAGTTTTTGTGCACCTTCTCAGACCACGACCACTGCCTTTGCTGAGCTCCCTGAGATGGCTGGAGTTCAAGTTGGAACTCTGTGCCTGCACCGCCCTCCCCCCTCCCCTCTAGGAGCCCTATTAGCTTTTAATTGTCACTCTAGATTTGGATGAAATGCCACACTGCGGAGCATGGGAACTGGCTTCTTGAATGGCTCCTAAGGACTGAAAATTTGGGGGCTACCTCTCTATGGGGTGAAACTTGTCCAATGGGAAATGAGAGGCAGGAAGAATCCGAGCCGAAAGATTCCCTTTCCTTCCTTTTTGCAGTAGACTTCTGAGTGTGGTTTCTTCTTGCAGCCTGTTCCGGGAAGTGCGGCATGCCAGATGGACACACCTGACAAGCACCTGCCATGTCTTTGCCACACCTGTTGTGAAATGGTGGCCAGTGCGGTAACACATCTCATCATATTGCTTTGCATCTTTTTATCTTGCTTGCATTGTGTCCTCACCATCAATCACTATCTTCGGCTTGCATTTCTCCGATAAAGTGACCACACTTTAATCCTTGCTTCTGGTTCTCCTGTCTAGGGAATCCAAGCTAAGATCACAAGCAAGCAAGATATTGAGGATATATACATTTTTGATGAATGAATGAATATACACAGGCATTCACTTAAGCCTTTGTTTGTAAATGCATAGAAATGTGAGAAAGCTACACATCAGACCTTAAACAATAGTCTGCCTTTGTTGCTTACATTTTTTAGTGAGCATGTGTTACTTTTCATATTAAACTAAACCATATATTAATAAGCCTAGCATATGTTTCCCAACTTTATTCTTTTGCAGGCTTTAGTATATTAATAAACCATTGTATTTCTCAGACAAAATTAGTCTATAATCTTAATTTTTTTCATCTGAGTGTGACAGTTGATCACTCCTCCTACTCACACACACACAGCCACCACCACCCCTGATACTTTAATCTTTCTTTGCTGGCAGACTCTAGTTATGTCTGTATTCATCTTTCCAGTTGTTCCCTTTGTCATCTTGGGATATGAGAAATAAGCTAAATACAGTGCAGAGAAGCAGCCCAGAGCCATGATACCATCAAGGCAGTGTATTACGCAACCATGGAAACCCCCGCCCCCAAAATTCTTGATTTATGAGTAATAAATGTACTCACTATTTAAGACATTTTAATTAGGTATTGCTTTCAAAAGTATCCTGGGCTGACTATTTATATGAATATGTGTATCTAATTTTATACATAAAATTATATTTATATATACATATATATAAAACACATATATTCTGGTGTCATGTATCTCACTGAAGACTAAGAGGTAATATTTATCTTATTTATCTTCATATCCTCAGCTCCTAATATGACACCTGCTCATAGTAGGTGCTCAACAAACATTTCTAGAATTGAATTGATTAGGTCCATTCATCTCAACCTGCAATTTACATAGTACACATCTGGTGGGAGGTTAAGTAATAGCAGAGAAGGGAGGGTACACAAAATAAAATCCAAATCACTTCTTATCCAAAATGCATGTCTATGGCCATGCCGCCCTGAACAAGCCCAATCTTGGCTGATTTCAGAAGCTAAGCAGGGTGGGGCCTAGTTAGTACTTGGATGGGAGACCACCTAGGAAGACCAGGTGCTAAAGGCGTAAAAAAAAAAAAGTGTAAGGCTATCAGTAAAATTAAATATCAAAAATAATCACCAAACTGCATTATTTAAATCATTATCATCTTGTGCCAGATATTCCAAAGGATGGCAACAAATTTAAGTGAGAATTGAAAGATCAGACTCCTGTTTTCATACTTTTTCCAGACATAAAAAATTAAACACAATTTTAAAAAGAATTCTGTTCTTGGTAGGACAATCCTAGTGTTTGAAAAGAAGAGCATATGTCAGAGATTACAACAGAACCTGACGAGTCGCCAATAAAGAATTAAGGCTGGTGGTGGAGGTAGCAGACACGACACCACATGTGAGAGCCACCATTTTGTGACCTAGATCAAGGCCCTTCCCCTAAACCTGCTCTGACAACCTTTCCTTGGAGCTCCAGAACTGCAATAACAAAACCTAGCCAACTGCAAATTACAGGCATAGGTGGGGAAAACAGTTGACACAGGCAAATGACATTTATTTATGTAATTTTTATATCCTGGTACTATGTGCCAGGATATGTTCTAAGTGCTTGGTATCAGCAGTGAAGCAATGGGACAAAAATCACCACCCATGTGAATTTTATGTTCTAGAATTGGGGGAAGTGGGTTGGGAGGGGTAGTAACCAAAAATTTTAGAAATTTATTTTAGCCCTTTGTTTCCTAGCAAGGCTAGCTCTGAAGAAATTTGTCAAAGCAACAAATTTCTGTTATTTTCTTGCCCCATCACTCTCTTTCTAGCCTTGTTGGGTCCCGTTTGCAACACGGTTAGCAGCTTCCCCACTCTCAACCTCCCAAGCTACTTACTCTGGGCCGTCTGTCTCATCAACTGAATCTCAAGCTCTTGGGATGGAGCCCACTAGTCTGTTTACTTGTTGTTGTTGTTATTGTTGCTGCTGCTTTTTTCTAAAAAGCTCTCCAGATAGTTCAGATGATGAGCCAGACACCTCCAGTCCTCTCTCTCTTCCTTGTTACCCCCCATCAAAATTTACCCAGTTTGAGTCTTTTCCCCCAGGACATGCTCACTGCTAATGTGTTACCTTATTTTAATAACATCAGAATACTAATACTCTGATATTTGCAGAATGCTGTTTTATTAACAATTTCAGATGGATTAACAGAGCATTTTCATATACAGTAACCATTTTGTTCACACTACTACCACAAGAGATAGGCAAATTAGATTTTTATTTTTTTTTTTTAACTTCTAAAGAGACTGAACCTCAGAGGAGTTGAGTCCTTTGCCCAGGGTTGTTCAGCTGGGAAGAGCAGAGTCAGCCTGCAGAACTTTCCAACTTAACTGTGCTGTTTTCCCTGTCCTTTTATGCTGTTCTCTCCAGATAAGAGTTTGAATTACTATGATAACATTTCATTATAACTCTAATGGTGGAAATGCCAGGCACCAGAGTGGGATGACAAAGAATCTTGTGCCAGGTGTGTCTTCAGTATCTTAAATCAGCTAGATTTTCTGTTCCACCCTCAGGTAGAGCCAATGTTGTAAGCATCACTATCAAGTAATAGATAGACCACTAATTAGACTAAGTAATACAGCCCATGGGCAGTGTTTGTTTAAAGCTGGGCTGCTTTCAGTCCCTTCCAGTGCTGCTGCTGGCTCCCTCTCCTGCATGCTAGAGGTAAGGAGCCAACAGCTCCTCACCCCAACACATACCCCCTCTCAAGTCAGCATCCAGATGGTACCACTCTTTCCTCCCTTCTGTATATATATCGGATGTTGCTAAGGTGACCACATCATTTATTGTTCAAACCTGAGCAATTTTTAGGAAAAAAAAAAAAGGGCGCTGTTAACAATTATGCCAGGACAACAGGTGTAAACCAGGACTGTCCCGGGTAAACCAGGACCCTACTTATCACCACCAAATAAGAGGTGAAAACTTCTTAAAAAACAACTGACTGATTTCAAGTTTGTTTTTTTTCTTGGGGTGCTTCTGATAAAGGAACCAGGATGTACCAATAACTCCTTATGTCACACAAAAAGGAACTATTCCTGAGAAGTTGCAGGCTAGGGAATGCATAGGAAAGTTTGCTCATTAAGGAAACTGAACTGTTTGGGAATGTAAGAAAATCCTTTCATAATGTAAAATTTAAATTCTCTATAATAGCTTTTTTCTAGATAATAATCTATACCAGCCATGGTTACACGTAATAGAACATTTAATTCTCACAGAAATCCTATGGGGCAGTGTAATGTGGAGCACACCTGATAGAACTCTGCCTAATTAAGCATCATACTGAACAGATAATGCTGCCCACTTTAGCTACAAAATCCTTACTCCTATGGTGTTCGCTTTGTGTTTTAATATTGTAAAATGACACACACTCATTGTGAAAAAAATTGAAAAATATAGAAAAGTTAAAAGCAAGAAAATAAGTTACCTATACCCATCACCTCACAAGTAACTATTATTAGCTTTCTGGTACATTTATTTCCAAATATTTGTATTTATACAACTTTTTTTACTTAGTTGTGATTATACTATATATAAAATATATCTTGCTTTTCATTTAAATTATATTACATGTATTTCCCCATGTTGTTATAAATTATATATAAGCATAATTTTAAATAACTGCACAGTCATCTATTAGGTGGAGAACATCTTGTTTACTTAACTATTACCAAGTAGGGCATTTAGGTTATTTTCAATTTCTTATTATAAATAATGCCACAGTGAACACTTTAAAAGCCTTTTCTGTGTTTCTTGTTATTTCTTGAAGTTAGACACTATCTTAATATATATGAACATATTTAAGATTCTTGTAACATTTTACAAAATGCCTTCCAACAAGTTTTTATCCAGTTTATATATTATATATATGTTACATATATATATATACACACACATATATATGTTTTATATATATGTATGTATGTTAATATATATATATTAACCATGAATCTGACCCTCTCCAGCACGGAATATTTTCATATGTGAAACAGGATATGTGTTTTTTGTTTTGCATTTCTTTGATTTCCAAGAGGCTTAGTATTTCCTATATACATGCTAACTAATTATATTTTCTATTACCTGAATTGTTGATATCATTTATACACCGGAAGTTTTACTAAAATCACAAATTAGAAATATGTATAGTACACCTTTAAAAGTTCTTCATGTTCAGATATGATTAAAGTAACAAAAAGATCCACTAAGAATTACTACATGAATTATAGAGTGAAAACAATATACAAATTTCTATATAGAGAATTTAAAACATAAGTATATAAGCAACAAACAGTGATATTCCGTGAGATTCTGATGTTAATTGTCATCCTCATCGAGACTTGGCAAAACTCTGAGCCAGGGAGGCAGCTAAGGCAATGCTCTCAGTCTTGGTGAGCATGTGTCATATTCTGTATGCGTTGTCTGGTCTCCTGATTGTCTTTCTTAGTGCTTAAATGTTTAATCATTTTATGCCTCCCGTTGTGAAAGCTGAAGCAGATATTACTGCCATCTTTGCAGATAAGAAAACGAGTTCAGAGAGACATGTAACTTGCTCAAGATCACATAGCTGGTAAATAATCGAAACTTTTCTGATTCAAAAGTTCCTGTTCTTACCATTAACATACTTTTACCTGAAGTCAGATGTTTAAAAGCATTCAGGAAAAGGTAGGAGCAAGGGACCTGAAAATTTTACTGAAATAGCAGCCATTAAATGTTAGAGATGCCTTACCCAGACTACACTGAGCATCAGTAATATGAAAACATTCATTTCATGTGCTCTACATTATACTTTTCAACTTTTATAGAAATTCCCACCTATCCACAGCCTGTTTTTTTTAGCAACTGTTTTACCTTAAAGGCAATTTAGCACAGTGGCTGAGAGTGCAGGCTCTGGAATCCATCTGCCTGAGCTTTAATCCCAGCTTGCCATTTGCCACCTTGTAACCTAGGAACATTACTTAAATGCTCAGTGCCCTCAATTTCCTTATTCGTAAAAAAATAAAAATAAAAAAAATCAGGGTATGATAATAATGGTACTTTAATTGTACTTACCACATAGCGTAAGGAGGAGTAAATGAGGTAATATACATAAAGTACTTAAAGTGATGCCTGGCACATGGGAAATATTCAAGTAATGTTAGTTGTTGCTGTCATTATATGTATTAATTTATTTGACAACCTCGTGACCCTATGACAACCCTCTATGATCCCCCTTTTATGATGAAAAAACAGAGAAGCTATACTAATTATAAAAACATAACATGAGGTACCATTGAGATCTTAAAAAAAATATCCCTGGCTATAGGTGTGAACCAGATTTGAAAAACATAGTACAATGTGTTTTCATATCAGTGAAATATAAAAAGTTAAGGGAAATAAATTACGTTTTGCATTGAAAACAAAATAAGTCATGTTAGACATAATATAAAGCTTTTTTATCAACATCGAATATGCAAAAAATATTGCAGAGATTTTTAAATGTATCGTGAAGTCTTAGAAAAAAGACTGTCAATAACCTAGAGGGGTGACAGAGATGCTGACAGATATTGCAGTCATCCTCCTTTGTACTATTTAAGTACCACTTATCTCTATTCTCAATAGGCTTGAATACTTGGTTTCAAATGCCTGTGCCTCATATTTGTAAATAATAAATATATTAAAAACATATTTTATGCAACGATACATACTTTCATTTTGAATGAAAAATGCACACACACCCACTTTTTTCTTTAATCAGTCTTTATCCTGAGAATAACCATACATCAAAATCCTAGGGAAAGCCAATATAACTAAAATATTTCTATGAGTGCTGTCATTAAGAAATATGACACTGGGGAAAATAGTTAGACTCTTCTTCCTTCATCTTTCTCCAATACAAGGGAAGACTTTAGCTGAGCAATGGTCTCCTGCCATGTCTTAGGAACCCTGAGGCCCAAGTCAGGGAGATAAGTAACTGGGGATTGAAGATTCTTGCAAATATGGAGACCTAGAAGAATTTACCAATGAATGGTAATCCAACTGTGAGATGCCTAGAGAAAGAGGAGATGGTGATCATCAACGAAAGAGGAAAAATATAGTCCTGGGGAAAAAGTGAGAAGAATGGATATGGACAGAGGATTAAAATACTAGAGCAAATAGGTAAGATTCACCCATTTCAAAAGGAAATCAAGCCGTGGTGGAGATAAATGAAATGACTTATTTCTAAGAGCACTGAAATATTAAGTCCAAACCAAGAGGTATAGAGTATGGCAAAAAGTAGAAGAATAAAGAGTTTCTTAGATAGCCTACTGCTTTGCATTTACAATAATTACACACTGCACTGGGCAGCAAGCAATCTACTTATCTATATATGTAAACTCGACCTATGGTTTCTCCTGCTTCTCAACTACTGGAGTGATTTAATAGCTACGACATCTATATCTGAAATCTACAGAAGTGAATGTTATCATCAAACAGCCTAGCTACATTTCTGGATGTGACTTAAGTATTTCTAGGAAACCATCTGGCTTCCTAGATTGACTTCAGCCATCTTAGAAATTGTCAAATTTCAAGTTTGTATTGAGTCTCCCTGAGAAGTGAAATAAATATCATGTAGAGAGAAGGGAAGAAGATTCGATGGCTGGGGATAAAGAATGGGCCAGGTTTGCTAATACACCTCAGAGAGGATGCCTTTTTCCTCCTGACCGAGACCCCTCTGTGACACTGACCCCTGAAGTTTCAAGTACCGTGCTATTCACACCTTTGTTTATAGCAGCATATAATCTCTCTCTCTGCTTGACAATGATTTGTTTATATGTCTGTCTCCCATTCCTTGAAGGAAGTGATGAAATCTTATCCACTTTGTATCCCCTGCTCCTAGCACCAAGCCTGGCACATAACCATTAATCAATATCTATTTGTTGAATGAAGGAATGAAATGCTCAGATACATTTTTTAACCTATGAAAAAATTTTTGCTTATGAAACTTTTCTTAAAGCCTATAAAGTAAGGTGGAATAACTGTTTTGTGCTCAAAAATCCCTTCGGCCCCATTGGCAGTCAATGGAAATTTATGTAATCTGATTATTTATTATGTCACCAAACGTCCAGAGTTGGGCACAGACTGGAGAGTTGACCCAATTAAAAGAGACAGGGGGCATGTGAATATTTCGCACAATAAGCGATAAATTAATATAAATAATTTTAAAGGCTATTAAAAATTCATATCTTGGATTTAACCCTAAAGTAGATATTCTTAATTCGAGGTACACACAGATCCTTAACAAGTCCAAAGATGAAATTCAGGAGGCATATTTATGAACCACTGAGAGAAAAGTCAAAATGAGGTATATAAATATGTACATTTTGCAAGGGAAGTGATCCATAGTTCTCATTAGATTCTCAAAGGTGTCTGTGATCCAAAAATAATACAATCCTTAAATGGAAAGAGACCCTTGCAGAAACATGAAAAAAAGAAAGATGCACAAGGATGTTCATCACAACATTGTTTGAAACTGAGAAATGGAAAACCATCTAAATGGACTTCGATAAGGGAATATCGAGCACATACATAAAACATGCGTGGTATGCAGCATGTATGTCACAGCATATTGTTCAGAGAAAGAACAGATTACCATACAGCATGTATAATATGGTCTCATTTATGGAAAATAACATGCCTGTGTATCTAGGCATAGAATGTGTCTGGAAAGACAGTCACCAGATGTTAACAGTTATTACTCACAGAATTTGGGATGTTTTTGTTTCTTTTTTTTACACGTTTGAATTGTTTGAATTTTTACAGTGAGCATGTTGTCATTCAACAAAACAATAATACCATTTTCAAGAACTGGATGGATTATTTAGAGAAATATAGGGAAGGCAGAACCATAATTGGCAACTAATAGAAACTTTGAAATTATTAACCTTAAAGTTGGCATCAAAGTGATCACTTCTGCTCTCCAAGCAGAAAACAGAGGGGAATGAATCATAAGGCTGAAGCAGTATGGCAATTCCCATGTCTGGATTGGAGCATGTTTAAAGGAAGTGACAACCAGTCTCGGAAGCTCCTGGCTCATATAGCTCATCATGAGCTGGTTTTTCTGTGAGGACACAAAAGCTTCATACAAGGATAAAACCAAGTGTATCAGAGGTAGAGATAATTGCATATCATCTCACGTGGTTGCACCAGTCAGCCTGGAATGTGGTATAACCAGTTTCTGGAAGAACTCAAGCTGCTCATCCTCTGAATCAAATTAGGATCTTCTTTCCTCCTAAGTGGACAAAGACTCACTTTCAAATTTATGTTTGAAAGGTTCATATGTGAGATTCAAACCTTTCTCAGAGAGACTAGGTATGGATGCACATTTGCCACAAGTAAGTGCTGCAGTCTTTTAATAATTCAGTATTTCTTCATTGGAGCTCTCTGGTTTGCTGTCACAGGAATCTGCTTCAAATGCTATGCATTCAAAATGTCTCATTATTTGGTGTACTCAAATTTTCACATCCTGGAGTAATGCCCTATAGTAATATTTGAGATGGGTGAGATGAACGTTTTTGTCAAGTGGGGGTACAGTTTTGAAAGGGAAAGCAGATTAATTTGAGGAGAAAATATATATTTAAGGACGTTGTGGGTCTGGAAAAATGATTCACTTAACTATCCATCCCTTACCTCCTAGAAACGCTCATGTATACGCAGGAGCGGGTATGTGAATCCCAGTTTGAAGATTACTGCATTACTTCACCTCGTTTATTCATAGATATGGAAACTGAAGCCCAGTGCAGTGGCCAAGCCAAGACTAGAGCCTAAGTCTTCCAATTTACAGACCTATAGGTTTTCAGCTTTACCATACTGCTTTTATATTGTGAACTTGGATAAATCTGTTCCCTTTTCAAGGCTTTTTTTTTTTTTTTCTTCTCATCTGCAAAATGAGAGGGACAGACTAGCTGATCTCAGTGCTAGATACCTTTTCTTTTTATTCCTCCCAAGTCACTCTCCAAAATTCTTTACTCTTCTCTGGGCTCCTAGAGGTGGGTGTGTTTACACTGCATCACTGGGCTCCCTCGACCTCTGACTTCTGGGTTGGTACAGCCAGTGGGACTTCCTGGTAGGAGCTGGGAAGGCAGAGGGTGGAAATTTGGCTCCCTTGCTTGGTTATTATGGATTGGCCGTGTCCTGCCCTTGAAGGCCACAGATTCTATCCAGCATTCTTTCTGTTAAGCTACTCTTTCCAGGTTCCATTAACTTCTACCTCCCCTCTCTCATTTAGGCTTAGGCATGGTAACATTTTCTCAGATGACATCCTACTGGATCCCTTCACCCACATCCTGACCCACCACTTTCCTGTTTAAGATTAAACTTTTTTTCTAGGAAGGCAAGAGGACCAACGGCAACTTAATATTCTTAATTTCCTTCCTTAATCTCTTAAAATTTTTTTAAAAGGGGAAATTAATGATGTCACTCTACACATATTTTCAAAATCTTGGCCCAACTAAATATGAAAGCAAGCAAAAACAAAACCAAACAAACAAAAATTTAATTGAGGAAGAATTTTTTTGTTTGTTTTTAACTTATTATTTTGAAAAACTTTAGACTTAGAGAAAAGTTGCAACAATAGTGCAGAGTTCCTATATACCCTTCACTTAGCTCCCCTTAATGTTAACATCTTACCCAAATCCAGTACAGTGGTCAAAACCAAGAAGTCGACTCTGATATACTATTAATGAATGCGCAGACCTCATCTCAATTTTACCAGTTGTGCCACTAATGTCCTTTTTCTGGTCCAAGATCCAGTTGTCATGTTTTCTTAATCTCCTCCAATGTGTAACAGTTCCTCAGTCTTTCTTTGTCTTTCATGATCTGGACACTTTTGAAGAGTCCTGGTAAATTGTTTTGTAGAATGTCCCTCAATTTATGTTTGTCTGATGTTATCTCATAATTAGATTGGGTTGGGGCAAGGCTATCATAGAAGTGAGGTTATGCCCGTCTCAGTGCATCATCTTCAGCGTCCTGATGCCAATATGACTTATTACTGATGAAGTTGACTTTGATCACTTGGTGATACCATGTTGATCAGCTTTCATCTCTATAAAGTCACTACTTTTCCCTTTGTAATTAAAACTATCGTGTGAGGAGATACTTTGAGACTACGTAAATATCCTATTTCTCAACATTCTTACCTTAACTACTTTTAGGTTCCATTACTGATTCTTGTCTTTGGCTTATGGTGATTTTCTATTTCTATCATTCTCTCTATGATAAAGAAGAGCTGCTGCTTCTCTTTATTTATTTATTCAAGTATTCATTTGTATCAGTATAAACTCAAGGATATTTATTTTGTTTTCTGGGTTATAATCCATTATTATCCTGTATATTTTTTAGCTCAACTTGTCCCAGCTTTCATTAGGAGTTCCTTCAAGTTGGTTCCCGTATCATTTTCACGTACCCCATCATTTTTTAGGACTTCCTTACTTCCTGGCATCGTAAGATGTTCCAGGTTCTTCTCATATTTTCCCTGGCATCAGTCATTTCTCCAAGAAGCTCATTATTTATTTGCTCAGTCCTAGTCCACATATGAAGTAGTTTGAGAATTGCTAACCCATACTCCCAAAGAAAAAATTTACTAACTAAAGTATAATATTTGCATATAGTTCTGTCTTTAGCCTTACGTTATACAATCAAAATGCTGTTTTCCAAGTTAGTTGGTTCTTCTTCAATTCTTTTAGTATGGTTACAATATTTATTAGTAATATAGTACATCCATTTGTTACTCTTTGTATTCTAATTTGGGCTTCCTGACGTACTAATTAATTTTAATTATTTGGGGGGATTATGTGAAATATTACCGTGGTTCTAAGAGTCAGAGCCTATAAAAATATAAAAGGGAATATCAGGTAAATGTCAGTCTCCACCACTCCCCGTCCTCACCACCCAGTTCCCACTTTCTCATTCTTTTCACCCTACTCCCATCCAATCCCTGAGCAATCGATCACATTAGGTTTAATCCTTCTGGTATTTCTTTTGCATAAATGAATATATACATATATTTAAATTTTGTTAACTTCCCTTTTTCCCTTCATGAAAGGAGTATAATATAGGTACTCCTTTTTGATTATTGAAGTAGAACTCACATAAAATAAAATCAATCATTTTAAAGTGTACAATTCATTGGTATTTAGTATATTCATATGTAGTACAATCACTATCTCTACTTAGTTCCACAATATTTTCATCACCCCGAAAAGAATCTGCACACTCACTGAGAAATTAATTCTCTTTTCCTCTTCCCCATAGCCTCTGGAAATAACTAATCTGTTTTCTCTGTATGAATTTATCTATTCTGGATATTTAGTATAAATAGAATCATACAATATATGTGACCTCTTGTATCTGGCTTCTTTCACTTAGCATATTTTTGAGGCTCGTCCACATTGTAGCATGTATTGGTACGCCATTCCTTTGTATGGCGAATAATAATCCCATTGTATGGCTGTACTACATTTTGTTTATTCATTCATCAATTGATGGACCTTTGGGCTGTTTTTACCTTTTAGCTTTTGTGAATAGTGCTGCTGTAAACATTCATGTACAAGTATTTGTTTCAATCTGGTATATTTTCAATAATTTGGGATATATATTTTAGGAATAGAATTGCTGGGTCATATAGTTATTTTAAGTTTAATTTTTTGAGGAATGACCAAACTGTTTTCCACAGTAGCTGCACCATTTTAAATGGCACCAGCAATGTACCAGGGTTCCGAGTTCTCCACATTCTCCCCAGCCCTTGTTATTTTCCATGTTTGTTTGTGCAGGACCTAGCTGCAGTGTTTGCTTGTTTTTAATTACAGCCATCCTAGTGGGTGTGAAGTGGTTTCTCATTGTGGTTTTGATCTGCATTTTCCTAATGATTAATGATGTTGAGTATCTTTTTATGTGCTTATTTGCTATAGATACTCTTCTGCATTTTGTTTTTTTCACCCAATACACCCTGGAAATCACTCCATATGAATTCATAAAGAATGTTCTTATTCCTTTCACACCTACATAGTACTCCATTTTTGCATTGCCATAGTTTATTCAACCATTTGCCTATGTTTGGGCATTTAGGTTCTTTCTAACATTTTGCAATTATAAATAATGCTGTATTTAATAACTTGGTACATATGTATTTTTTGTATTATCGGAGGCATACTTCAGGGTGGATTCTTGGAAATGGGATCGCTGAGTCATAAAGTAAATTCATATGTTAGATACTAATTTTGTTAGGTATTAATAAAGTTGGCAAAGAACAATGCTGGTTCTCTTAAGCAGTCTATTGATAAATACAAAAAAAAAAAAATTAAACTTTTCCTTAAAGAGTTTGCAGAAGGGAAGCCCAACAGGAAAAAACAATCCCCTAGTTTTGTACCATGAGGGAAAGGAAACTTGGATAAAATTTACCTTTTTCATTTTATCTTCTTATAAAGTGATAATGCTATGCTAAGGGAAAGTAGCCTTATTGGCACACAAGCATATCTCATGATGCTAAAGGTAGGATTTATGTTTTTATAGGATGGCATGAAGTCTAGAAGATGCTGGATCCTAAGAGTGTGCTTTTTGCAACTCAATTTTGTGTTTTTAGTTTAATCTAATTATGAATTTGTGAGAAAAGTTGAGCAAGAACATGAGTCATCTCAAAATTACCAGGGTACATAGAAGGTGGTGAGTTAAGAGAGGAGGTATGCTTAATCCTCAATTTTTATGTCACAGAAATATTAAAATATATCAGAATGTGCTCTGGGATATCACTTTAACAATGCGTTTCATCATTAAAATTCCACTAAAGGACTTTTATAACTTAATCTTCATCAAGAATCATATCCTCTATCCCAGAAGGACATTCAAAGTCAAGAACCCCAAGGCACCTTCTGAGCCACAAGAACAATATCACCACCACCTAGACCACCATCAAAGGACACTTACTGTATTCGTCTTTTCATTACACCGTTATGTTAAGGGGTATCTAATGCCAAGTGAGTGCTCAGTGCCATGCCTGGAACAAAATGATGCTATGGAGCAGTCAACAGGAAGTAGAATAAATCAATTTTACCTGCCTCTATCCATTTTGAAATATTTTATTGCTATTTAATGTGAGGGAATCTCCTTAAGGTCGGTAGAAAAATGAAAAGGTGAGAGGTAGTGTTACAGATGGATTTCCTGGAAGAGACTGTTCACATCCCTACTCTCAGTCCTGAGTTAGCTAAGGATACAGAAACTCAGAAGAGAGGTGATCACACAGAGTGCAGACATAGCATCCACAGTACAGATGGAATGCAGTCAGTACTCAGGGCTCCCTAAGTGATACCTGTCTTTAGCTTTCTGGAGTGCCATAAAACCTATACTTTTGCAGGAAAATTTTGAGTCCTTTATTTTGGTTATTCTATAAAAATGACTTGTGTGAAAAAGATGAGCCAAACCTCCAAATAAAAAATATGTTCACTTATTCATCCCACAGATATTTATTGGGTGTCTGCTCATTGCCAGATGCTTTTCTGGGCACTGGATATAAAACAACTAACAAAATAGCCATGGAATCTGTCCTCATGAAATTTACAATCATGAGAAAAAGTGGAAGTCTCTCTAGACTCTTTTTAAATATATTCATTCAATAAGTATTTATCAAACTAGGCACTATTAGAGGTACTTTGTTTTTGTCAGTGAACAGCTCCCTGCCCTCATGAAACTTCCAGTTGAGATAAATAGACAATAAACACAATACATGTGTGAACTATATGGTATATTCAAAGGAGATAAGTGGTGTGAATAAAAAGCAAAAGCAGAGCTGGGTAAGGGGGGATTGAGAGTGCTATGAGGAGGGAGCACTCCCCATACATGCAGGGTCAGCAGCAACTTTAAGTAGGGTGATTAGCTCATTGAGAAGATATCCGAGCAAAGACTTCAAAAAGGGTGATGGAGACAGCCCCTCAGAGATCTGGAAGAAGAGCATTCTTGGCAGGAAGGTTAGCCATACTTAAGGCTTTAAGATGGGACCATGTCTGGTATGCTCAAGGAAGGAAAGATGAGTGCGGCTGCAGAGGGACCCATAGGATAGAGGAGAATAATAGGAAGTGAGACCAGAGATGAAATGGAAATAAGTTATGAAAGACCTGGCAGACCATTTAAGGAGGTGGGCTTTTACTCTCAGAGAAACCAGGAGCCATTGACGGGTTTTGAGCAGTGGAGTGACCTGACTCACCTGACTTACCTTGATTAAGATGACTCTGCCTTTTTGTCAGAACAACTGAAGTGGAGAAACAGGGAAAGCTGCTGGGACTCTGCTGGGACGCTGCTGGGAGAACAATGATGGTGGCTCTGAGGAGGTGGGAGTAGTGGAGACAGGGATGTGACATGAGAGAGTGAGGTGACAGATTCTGAGTGTATTTTGAAGGCAGACCCGACAGAATTTGCTGAAAGATTTGGACTGTGGTATAAGAGAAAACAGGAGCTGAGGTTTTTGAACTTTTAAAAGGAAGGAATTTTCATCAACTGAGATGAATGTTTGTAAGGTGGAGCATGTTTTAGGGGAAAGATCAGGAGACCGGTTTGGGGCATGTTGGGTTTGAGATGTTTAATGAGAATATCAAGTGTAAGTCTGGAGCTGGGTGAAAGATCCGGGCTGGAGGTCTAAATTTGGAAGTGGCATCAAATAAGATTTTTTTATTGCATGTGATTAAATAGGAAAATATGGATGTTACTTTAAAAATACAAAATTATATGGAACAAAAACTGAAGTTTCTCCTTCACTCTCTTACTCCAAACACACTACTCTCCCCAGCAGTAACCACTATTAAGGAACTAAAAAGATATTAAGAAACTAAAAAGATGTCTTCAGAATGCTCAATGCACCGTATTAGAGAAACAAAACCAACAATTGTTTTTCATTCCCACATGCATTTTATCCCATAAGAAAAGGTATTTTAGAATTGTCCAAGGATTTATGCATAGAATTTTTTCCTGTTTGTCTATATCTTCCTTTTACCCATACGGTAATGTAATTTCCAGAATGGCTACTTCCTACCATGATGATGGTAAAGTAACAGAACGTCACAGCTCTTTGGAATAAACGATATACTTGGATTTGCATGCCTTATTGTGTGAAATTAAACTGATTTTTAATTGGCTCTGTGTTGCAGTTTTTTTAGTGATCTGGAATGTATCTGAGCTAAGCAATACTATCCATTTAAGAAATATTATTGATTATAAAGTACAGGATACACTTTAAGCACCATAGTAATAATTATCTAGATGCTAAGCTTTCATCCCTAAAATAGAACAAACTTTCTGTACCTTCCATTAGAAAAAGATAACCTTCAGAATTTGAACTAATGCATTTCTGTTTTGTTGAGTTGGCAATTACTCTGTGTAAGGAGAGTAATGATGACTCCTCAAATATCCAGTCTCTTATGATTTTAAAGCTTCAGCTGTAATAAAACTCAATGGTCTTTCTAGTCCTAGGGGTTTACTATGTCTCTCCTGAATTCAAAGAGAAAAAATTAATTAAGAAAGTTTCCTACCTGCTGTTTGGTTTTTGGCAGAGTTCTATCTCCAGCATATATCAGAAGCCTCCACACATCTGGATAGACACACGAGTTATCCCAATCAGTTGTTGGTTATGCAGATATTGATCCATCATGGCAACCAGTAAATAGGAAAAACCAAGAAAAAGTAAGGCATGAGTTATCAAGAAATTTGCAAATAAAAATTTACATATAGGGAAAAAATATCACTGCAAGTAGTTCTCAAACCAACTGAACCAAAGTATTTTGCTGTGGAAAAAAAATTAATGAATGAATATTCTCAATTGAAAGTTTACTCTATGAAACTTTAGCACTGACTACTGTCCTTTATCTTGAGAGATCTAACACATGAGCTCCAAATTATAATTTTACTTTGCATCGATTTTTGATGATAAAATGTTCCTATTTGCAGGATCAAAGTAAATATAAATCAAAATTACATGACATCCTACAAAGAACTGTGTCACCTGAACAAATCTGAAATCGTGTTCTGTAGTTCTTGTTCTTCATGAGCGAATGGACTCAAAGGGCAAAGCAAGAGTCATATCAGATTTTTTCCTCCTCTTTCGCTCCCTCCCCCCACCTCCCTCTTCTCTTTCGTCCTCCAGTGGTGGTTTTCTTTTGGGCTCTCTCTTGCCACCCTTCCTCTGCATTCTACTCACCCACCACATCAGTTCACACTAGGACAACCATAATAACCTTCAAACTGATTCCCTTCCTATAATCCCTGCCTACTCAAATCCACCAGTTTTTCTTCTCACAGACTCACTTTTCTGCAACACGGATTTTTTTCAAGCCCTTTTCCTGTTCAAAAATATCTTCTGATTCTTTATTCTCCATTTAATAATGTCCAAAAGTCAGAATCAAATCCACCAAAATACAATAATTTCTGGTCTTTGGTTAACATTTAAATTCGAAGCTTTGCATACACATGACTATGTGCAACCAAGCAGTCAAAATAAATCTAGCAAAAGATTTCTCATGTCAATGGAATAAGTAGATCAATTTAAAATGAACATGAGCTTTTTAAATAACTTATTAGAAAGCGATAGTTAGTAGCTACCTAAACGTTTTGTTTGTTTCTGTTCCCTTTAGGAACAAAGGGTCATTTGTCTTGACATTTATGAATTGAATATCAGTATTCCCATCATTTGGAAATAATCAGGTTTGTTTGTTTGTTTGTGCGTTTGCTTGTTTGTTTTATGAATTGTCCTGTCACTAGAGGTTTACGGGAATCAAAGACAAATGTGTTTATTAGGATTGTTGAATATCGGAGTGGTCAGGATCACATAACTTGACTCTTGCTGTCAAAAGAAAATATGACTGGTATAGTTATTTCATAGTGCCCTGAAATTACCTAAGCGTCTATCACATTGTTTGTTATTAATTGTCGGAATTAAAATATTTTCCACAAAAGTCTGGAAAGATGAACTTTATGCCAAATGATATCACCCCTCTAGGATGGCATGGTAGAGTACCACTCTGTTCTCTATATGTTGCTTTACTTCTTATTTTTTAATAAACGTATGTTACTTTTAGAATCTGGAAAAAAAAGTGTCTATTTTAAATAATCAACTCTAAAGTTTTCTTCAAAAAGCTATATGAACAGTTAACTTTGCAATTTTGTGTTTGTTAAATATTTTGAAAAAGGCTGCAGTGGCTTGTCCCCTCTAATGAGCTAATTTCTCAATGACATCTTTTATTACCTGTTAGAAATAGCCACCGGACTCAAAGTTCAACAGTTGGAGTTTGTTTATTCGATTTAATCATTATTGACTAAATTGAATTTAGAATATTATCTCAACCATTAATTAGTTATTCCTCAAAACAGCCTGATGGGAGAGAGAAACATAATTACCTCTGTTTCAAAGTGAAGCCAGCGAAAAGTGCCCCACAGAGGAGGCAGATCCCCGGTCTTGCAGTCATTCTATGTTTCTGGGCTACCATACATCCAGTAGGAGATGCAAGAGTGAAATTCAAAACCAAACAAAACAAAAAACCTTCAACGTTTCTCTTTCATAAGCACTTGGGTTTAGATTTACTCAAATTTTATAACATTGGTCAGTCTTGCAAAGCTCTATAAGAGCAATATCAGGTCTATCCTACTATTTTTCATGGCAACCTAAATATAAAATGTGTGGCACCATATGTATGCTTCTAAAATGTTCACAAATTCCCCCAAATGGACTAACAGAAGTATCATAGTGAAGATAAGGTGATAAACAACAAATACATATTGAATATCCGTTACACACAGGGCTCTTTGCTGGAACTATCAACAGGCGTGAAGCAAGAAATCAGATACCTACAACTCTGTCTTTGCTCTAAAGAACTTATAGTTTGATAAACCAGTATAATGCATGTGAAACTTAAGAATACTGTACTAAACTTTTAAATGTGTATATTTGCAACTACTGAATAAGCATTTTCTTTTATATCTTTCTCCACAAAAATATATGGGTGTTTTTTCTTTTGGTAGTCATTTTATTTAAGCTTAAAGAGCAATGCTTGGTGCACATGTTACTTTAGAAGGTGGAAAAGTCCTAGGAAAAAAAGGTCCTATTTATTTCATTATTTTAAAAATGCTCACTTGAACTCAGAGGTAATTATGTTTTCTTTCAAGAAGAAAAATATGGAGGCGTAATCTAAGAGGAAACATTTTGAATAATAAAAAAATTTTCCCAGCTGACCATGGAAAGATCACAAAGGTAATGAATCAGCGTGCAATCATTCTGCACTATACTAAGCCATCACACACGATAATTCTCTATGCCCTTCTAAGAGACTCTCTGTCTCTCTCAAGCATACATGCTCGTTGCTTTTAATGGATGAGCATTCTAAGTACCTCTCCAATGAGTGTGAATCCTGTTTATACTCGTGTCTGCCCCAGTTTATGGCTTCACAAGAATTTATTCTGCGTTTCGAGCACACACAGACTGTCCTAATTCCCTTTTTTGGCTGGCGGAGTCTCTTTGGAACTCTTTAGGGGGAAAATGGCTCTTTCTTCCTTGATCCCAGGGCAGAGTCAAAATGAAAATAACAGACTTAAACGGCCCAGCCTCCTTCACGTCACCTCCGACTTCTCATTCTAAGGGGTACTTTGGATAGCAGGTGGAGTTATAATTATAGATTAGAAAAAAGCCACATCAGCAGCTGCTGCTTCTGTTTGTTCCTGGCTGTAACTGTCATCGGTGGGGCAAACTGGCATAAACAGGCCTCCACAAGTGGAAAATCATTTAACCCCTGTGCTTGTCTGGATCCTCTCAGTAGCCAGAGAACAGAAAGAAAATCTGACTGTGAATGAGCGAAGGGTGAAACCGCGAGTTTGACACCGACCTGGAGGCACCTGTTCAGGGGGAGCCCGAAGATTTTCTTTCTCGTCGGAGACTCCAAACCAAATAAATAGGTTAGTGCATGAAGAGAATACCTCCACATTTTAATTCTGACCTTTACTCTATCTGATTTTAGTTTTTCTGACAGAGCTTAAATAGAAGGCTGAACTGTTACATGAAAGTTATTTCAGAACTGTTACTTAAAACTACTATGAGAACAAATTATGAAATGGGCTTAATTTATTATGTTCCTCTCCCAATTTTGGCTTTACTCACATTAAATAAATAGACAAGGTGAAGATGGAAAAATGAAACCAGTTTTGTGGCACGAGTCCCATCCTTTCATTATGCCACTTACTTATGCCAAAGACCTTATTTTTTTTTTTTTAATTCTAATCAGTAATATCGAAAGCTTAAGTTTGTGACTATGAAAAAATGCCATTTCATTTCCCTAGGGAATATAGGCAAATTAGAGTTAGATTGTTTTCACAGCTCTGGATAAAGGCAGAAAATAGTAAAATGTGTACTATAGGCTACTTTATGTAAGAAATTGTCTGTGAGATTTGATTCTGGTATCTAGTACAGTTCTACTTAAAAGCTCCGTAATTTCAGCCTAAGTAGCTCCATAAGACTCTCCTTATAGATTCTTTTGAGCAAACTAAAAGGTTTCAAAGAAATCTCATATTATCTGTGCGTGTTCCATGTTAGAGAGTGGTTGAGCAGGATTTTCAAACAAAAATTAGATTTGGGCCATATTCTCAAAACCTATTCGAATGTTTAATGTCTTGGTGAAAGCAATAGAATTCCAGAGATCTCACTGAAACCTGGGCTTCAGGGCCCAATTCTCATCCTACCCAGATCCTTGAACAAATCCAAGTGGAAAAGAAAGAGTCCTAAATAATGGCCTGATTTTTTTCTTTTTTCTGGTTGTTTGTTTTTTGGCTCCAAACAGGAAGTGAACCATCCCTAAGCATTTTATGCTACATTTTTCATTGGGAAAGTGCACCTTTCTTGGTATCACGTGACCCAACATTTTGTCCACCTTGTGAAGTGCACAGAGCACTAACTATGCACTCAGAGCTCTGTTAGAGGGACACCACATCCAACTAAACCCACCAAAAATAACCCATCAATTAAATTCCCAGGGTCTTGCTTCTTTCCAACAACATCTCCTGATTTCTAAGAAGAGAGCCATAACTTCTCCTTAGAAAATTTAAGGGTGACATAAATACCTCTTTACATACTTTAGCAAATAAGGGCCCAAAGAATAAGTTTGGCCACTGCTTTTGAAAATGTCAATGCATATAGCATATCAATATCCTAAATCTTCCTAAGGGTTAAGAAAATATATGATAGGTAACATTACAATTTACCTCATATATCTCATTTGTTCATTTATATATTGATGGAGCAATGGCTACATAATCTAAAAATAATACTTAGAAATTAAGACAAGCCGAACAGTATAAATATACATATGCCTTACTGTTAAAATGTACGGCTGAAACTTATTGGATTTCATTACCAATATCACCATAAAAAATAAATAAATAAATAAATAAATAAATAAATAAATAAATAAATAAAAGAAAAAGAAATTAAGACGAGCTTACGATTTCTAATATTACTTTCCAGAGATGCCGTTCTTCCTTTTTTCTACTAAACGATTTAGCACCAAGATGGTGGTGTTCTCCAAATTTCAAATTGTACAAATGAGAAAGGCAAAAAAAAAAAAGGGAGAAATGGCCGACTGGTGGCTGGCTTGGGTTTTCTTTGAGATACAAGTTTATGCTCTGTCTTAAATGTTGCTTCTTACTTGTGTTTTGTCTTCTTGCTCTTCTAGAAAAACTATCCAAGATGACTGTTACTTACTCCAGTAAAGTAGCCAATGCGACTTTTTTTGGATTTCATAGGTTACTTCTCAAGTGGAGAGGCAGCATCTACAAACTACTGTACAGGGAATTTATTGTTTTTGCTGTTTTTTACACAGCAATAAGTTTGGTGTACAGGTACTTTCGTTTGCATGTCTCCTTCAGTGACCATCAAATATCACGTGAGAATACAGTCTCAAAAATCTGAGCCCTGCGGGTGCCACCAACTTTCACGTTATGTAACCTCCTCCTTGGCATGGTCCTCTCTGTCGCCTTCTTCTCTCTGGGACAGGGTGTTTTACTCCACACTTAACCATTTGTAGGATGTTAACTAGACTCTAAACCGTTATGTTCAAGTGGTGTCCGTTCCAGCCCCATATCAATTGATCAATGTGGGATATTAGTCGTGTGTCAAGAATGTTGCTATAGGCATAAAATAGAAGATTTATACTTATATCCTCACTACGTGATCGTTTTGAATGGCAAAGTCCACAGATGAATAATTCTTTATGCCCCTCTCGACTATGTCACTCATAGTTTGAATTTGTGATCTGACAGCTTGTAGCAACTACCTACATAATTAACATGTTTGTGGATGGAGTCTATCAGGCATATACACCTGATATGGGAACTTTCTTTCCTTTTGCCTGGAATGACAAGAACTTATCCAGGATAATTCCCACCAACCTTACCAACCTTACTTCATCTAAAGAAAAGGCCTGAAAACTGATTTATTTTCTTTATGTCTTCTGAGTTTGGGGCATGTTATAGTCACAAAAGGAGATGTTTATTCTTTATAACATCACAAACTGTGCCTGTCAGACTGACAGAAAATTTGAGCAATGTTATGTCCAAGAAATATTCTTATGACTAAAAGTTATAGTCTTAATCAAATGTTATCAGTATTATAAAAGGGAAGCTTTATGAGTGTTTTTATATTAAAATTAATTGCACACATTTCTTCTCTGGGGGAAATTAAAATTTAAAATAGAAAAGCTAAAGGTTTTTGAGGCTGTATTTCCACCTTTTTTATGTACATCAGTTTGTTATTTTTCTTCTGCATACAGATGAATAAATTTTATATCATCACTCTCACCTACGTTCGTCCTTGCGGCAACAGGACCCCAGTTGAAGAAGGAGGATATCAATTTGGCTGACTGATAATTATAAAAAGTAGAATAGGAAGAGCTATTTTGCTACATACCAAAATTACTGTTCCAAACAAATGTATATATTGATATACATTTTGGCAAAATATCTTCAAAGGGAATGTTTTCTTTAAAACCTCTAATAATTTTTCAGATATGTCTTATAAATATGATATTATTTTGACAATTTATTTGTGTTGCCTAATCCTTCAGAATGTGAAATGATGGAAGACACGTGACATTTCAGGATAATTGTCTCATTAGTTTATTTTTACTAATGTGAATTTATTGCTGCTACTGCTGCTTAGAATAGAATAGCCCTTAGAACAGTTGCACTGTAGCCAGAAATGCTCCATGGGGCTTTAACTTTTGCTCCAATATCTTATTTATACCCCACAAAATTATATACATATATTTTTTCTAAAGACCAAAGAGTATTTACATTTATAACAATGACCATTAGTTCAAGTCATTCTTCATTTTTTAAAGTTCAACTGTAAAAGCTTGTTAAAACAGATCCTTACATCTTGACCAAAGATACACCAAGAACTATAAGTTGACTTTGTCAAGAAAATCAAACATACATATAGCACAATTTAAACACAGTTTAATTCTCATGTCTACTAATGTCCCTAAGTTTTTTAAGCAAATAATTATACTTAGCAAAAATCATAAGACAGCACTAGAATTCATTAATTTGATTATATCTCTTCTTTTTTTTTTTTTTTGGTATGGATTTGACAAAATAATTGGCTGTAGTACTTTCTAGGTAGTAAAATTTCTAAGTGTCTATTAGCTAAATATTTTTTCCTTTGACCACTTAATAGTAACAATCACTCTATTATTAAGTATGACACCATAAGTTATAATGCTTTTTATATATAATATGTTATTTAAATCTCATAACATCTTTGATACATAGGTATTATTATCCCCATTTACAATGAGAAAACTGAGGCTCAGAGAGATTTTAAAATATATTCAAATCCAAATCTGTAAGTGGCAGACCTAGGATTCAAAGCTGACTTTATCTGATCCTATGGTCTGTGCTTTCTACAATTAAATCCTCTTTGACCATTTCTATTTGAGTACCAGAAACCATTCTGGCTGTAACTTGTCATCAGCATGACCTTGATAGGCCCGTGCAGCCAGCTGAAGCCTCTCTTGTCAGCTTTTCCTGACTGCAGAATGTCTGACACCTCCTCCAAGCAGAGGCAGGAAATCCAAGCCCGCTCTGCACCCTACACCCCCTTTGTCAGTACCAGCTCCCAGTTCTTTATCTGCAGTCTGATCAGTGGCTCACTGTTAGGTCATTAGCCCTCTGCTTCCTTTATCAAAGTTCTATCGACCCAAATAGTCCCTTGAAACACATTAACATGGATCTTTCCAAGGGACTCCTTCTCCTTTGGAACAGCTGTACTCATTCATTGATGCAAATTCATCTCTATTACTTCTCTTTCTGGATTTTAGCCATTATTATTAACCTGCCTTGAGACATTTCTTCTGACTCTGAATCCCCTCCCTACAACATAAATATTAATAATCGTTCCATTAAATGATTTTATGTTTAACAATACTATGAAATGGATTTGGGTCAGGTCTATAATATAAATTTTGATATTTGTATCATATTAATATAAACCCACCAAATATAATAATAAAAATGTTCATTTCTAATTGTTAGATGTTATTTTCTATTTTAAATAAATGCAGGCTTTAAAAAAAAAAGTTATAGTATCCCTTGAAGTACAACACAGAAAATCAAAAATGTGATAAGTAGCATATTTAGGAGAAAGTAAGATCGAGATGTCAAATTCAGGGCTATTATTAATAATAAGTTAATAACTGTAATCCACTTAATCAAGACGCTCTTTTTTTTTTTAGTACAACTGACGAATAATTGAAAAACGAACTCTTTTATAAGGTATCATGCTCCAAATTCAATGCATTAACCATATAAAGTTTAATATAATGTATCTAAAAATAAAATGGTTAATAAATCTCACTAATGACCAATAACATTTATGTACTAAAAATGTTAGTACTTGAAATAGCAATTAAAAAGCTTTTGAGATACATTAGCTTAGGTAGAAAAGAAAAAGTTATTGCTCCTTAAAAAAAAAAATTAAGATGATTTGTGCTTAATTGTTTGCACTGAATGTCACTTGCAGAGCAGGTGCAGAAGTATAATATCATAAAGGGCTGTGCATTTTATTTTTGCTCCAGATTGTTACTTACAGGAGCCCAAAAACGTTACTTTGAAAAATTATCAATTTACTGTGACAGATATGCTGAACAAATTCCAGTAACCTTTGTGCTTGGTAAGTATAGGTCACACGCAGAATGCAGCCACACAGCTGTCTCCGTTAGGATGACACCGATGACTCTGCATGGGAGTGTTTCCAAGCTGAGAGGCATGCCTGAGAAGCCACCGCTTGCAATAGAAGCAGAATCAACCATAAGGTTTGCCTTCAGGGCTGCTTTCGCTAAATTAACACCAAACAAGTTTGAGGTAATAATCTGCTATTGGACAACGAAGCTTTCTCTTGACTAACTCTCCAATTTTGCTATCAATATTTGACTTCTAATACCCACTTACGGGGTGCTACGGCATTGCCAGGCACAAATTACGTTTTTTTCTGGACGGCAAAATCATAAGATATGAATGACAACATATTTTTACATCCCAGTCCCTATAAAAGGCTAAAATTCTGCTAAAAGCATCAGCATCAACCATGTGTCTGCTGTAAGAAATTGCTTTATAGTTTCCGGTTCTTCTACAGGGTTTTATGTTACTCTGGTGGTGAACCGATGGTGGAACCAGTTCGTGAACCTGCCCTGGCCGGACAGACTGATGTTTCTCATATCCAGCAGCGTTCACGGAAGCGACGAGCATGGGCGCCTGCTCAGAAGGACGCTGATGCGCTATGTCAATCTCACGTCCCTGCTCATCTTCCGCTCGGTGAGCACGGCTGTGTACAAAAGATTTCCAACGATGGACCATGTGGTTGAAGCAGGTATTGTGACTGGCTTTTCCTTCCATGGCCTCCTCTCGACCTAGATGGGAATCTTCAAAATTCCTTTGAAAGTTCTTTTTTATTTCTTTATTCATCCAAGAAACATTTATTGATTACCTACTATGTGCCAGAAACAGTCCAAAGAGGCAAAAATAAACAAGACATGGTTCCCGCCCTCAAGAAGTTTACTTGGGGGTTGGAGGAGGAGGAGAAGCAGACAGTCAACTTCGAATTAGTTTGCAGATAGTCACATGACCTTTAGGGAAATATAATAATAATTAACCATATTTATTTAAAACCATCTGTGATATTACATTTCTAGCACTTTGCAGTTTATCCACTTTCATTAATATTATTTCATTTGGACTTCAAAAAAAAAAAGAAAGAAAGAAGTTGGAAACAGATTCAGAGAAATTATGACCTGCTCTGGATCACACAGCACACATTAAAATTCAGGCTCCAAAATCCTAAGGTAATCCTTTCCCAAAAACACAAGTAGATTCTGCTAGGAACCAGGATGTGGGTTTCATCGAGGCAGATCCTGAGGGGTGGCAGTGTGGGTCTGTTGTCTCTCCTATTCCTCAAAGTAGATGCAGTTATGCTACTGGGCTCCTAGACATACTGTACTGAGTACAAATCATGCTGGAAGGATGGTTCTCTTTGGTGTGTTAAATTAAGCAAAGAAGCTGTTAAACTAGCCTTCAATGGGATTAGGATTAAACGAGATAATTCTCAGCATGTGCTGAATAAATGTTGGTGTGTGTGCTAGGTTGTCGTTAATAGACTATTCATATGTTGGAATGGATTAATGGATGTATAGAATATGCAAAGATCATGATATGGTTCTGCCTTTATATTGAGTACTGTCTCAAATTAGTTTGCTGTATATAGTCTCTTTCTCTGAAATGTCCTTAAAAACAGACTTTTTAAAAGAATAAGATCTTTTGTTTGTTTTTGGAGGGGTTATATTTTGGCCCTTGTTTGGTTTGGTTTTGCCTTCTTCGATAGGCAATATACATAGTGACTAAGAACACAATGTAAGAGTTCGAATCTTCACTCTACCACTTACTGGCTATATGACCTTGTATGAGTTACCTGACCTTTCTATGCTTCAGTTGCCTCATCCATAAAATAAGTTTATAGTAATTTATAATACCACTTATTCATATACCTCATCAGTTTGTTGTGAGGGTTAAATAAACTAACATTTGCGACGTGTTTAGAGGAATACCTGGCACATGGTAAATGCTACATGAGTCCTTGGTCTTAATAATGAAATCATTTAGTACTACCCTGTAAGATGCTCTTTGGTCACTTTAGAAGACTCATTTGAAATGACATGCCAGATCTTCTTGATCTAAATGACCAGGAGGTTGGGAAAGTCAAAGTGGAAATAAAGAAGGAGGATTGTAGGGGATGTTGTTAGGGGTACAGATATGAGAAAGTACTGGGGTGCAGTGAGTTGGTTAAAGATTCAGGTGGACATTACTAATGGCCTGGTAAATGCACAGGTGTATGTATTCTGATGTGAAACCAGTAGAAACAAACAAACAAAAAAATTAACTGCCACGCCTCCTCCAAATTTAAAAGTTGAATACTGCTTCATAATAACCAAGTTGAAAATGCTGCTTGATAACTTAATTTTTTTTACCTTAATATCTATAGGATCAAATGCAATAAGAATTACTACTTCTGAAGACTTAAAAATAAATAAGAAAGGTTTTACCCATTCCAAATAGATGAGTGAGAGCTAAAGTTTACTTGGATGAATAAAGATGATATTTCTCTAGTCCTGATGCATCCTTGGAATGAAGAAAGTACATTCCAAGAACCAGACACCAGGTCCAATTCTCAAAGCAAATCTCAACCTCTTAGCGTCACCTTTATATTAAAAGCAAATAAGGAGGAAGCCAGGATGGCTGGAGTTGGAGAGGCCTTTGGGACCTCTGGTCAGACCTGAGCTGAAGAGGGCTGAGTTGTGCTCAGGTCTGAGGGGCAAGTAGAGAAGTGAGGTGAATAGGAGAATGACATGTTTTATTTCCTTTAGGTATAATTTTTATAATAGCAAAACTTACTCCTTGTCAAACTTGTACAAATACCTGTCATGTGCTTGTGTCTACCCTCTTTTGTTTTCCAAGGCATTTGAAATACTTTCTCTCCCCAACCACCAAAACCCCCAACCATTCCAAGGGAATCTGGAGATCAGTCATTCCCTCCTTGAAATGCATTTAAGCGAGAGTGTCTCAAGGTGTGATCTGAAGACCCACAGGCCCTTTACATCTTGAATAACTTGAGTTGTTTATTTAAAATGCATATTCCTGGGCCCAACCCCAGACCTACTGAAACAGACCTACTGAATAAGAACCATTGGATGTAAGGCCTAGGAAACCTGCATCTAAACATGCTCCTATGATATGCTTCTTTATAAACCAAAGTTTGAGAAGTACTGAGTCTTCTCTAGGGTGCTTATATTTTCGAACCCTTTTTCTCACTCCTGAGGTAAGAGCCTTTAGCAACCACCAAGTAATTCATTACTATTAACAAAGTAGCAATGATTAAGAGAGTGAATGCAAGGGTTTGGCTATGCTGGAGACTCCAGCATTATAGAGAGTCTTGAGGGGGCAGTCTGGTCAGAGACTACTGTCTCGGGGATTTGAATTAGACCTGATTGAATATAACAAGTATTCTGAATTCCATTCTTTTGTTGGTTTGTGTGGAGGGGCTGAAGGAGGAAGAGAACTGGAGAAGATAGGAGGGAGCTAAAGCCTTTGCAGGCGCCCTCTGGTGCCATCGCTGATGATCGCAATAAAAAGGTCCCTACTGCTCTCTTTCAGTCCTAAGTGTTTTCTTGAAACAGCAGAAAAAGGGGTAGTGGAATGGCTTGTGCCCCCAGGAGCATTAGGTTTATGTGTTAGTGGTGGGGCAAAGGTTCTGAGCCATGGCCCTCGAGGCTGAGCGAGAAGCTTCAGAGGTGGGGTCCTTCCTATCTGGCTGCCCCACAGCCAGTCATGTGAGTGGGCCCCTCTCTGTGCACAGACAACACTGACTCACCTGACTTTCTGCTCCTTTCCCCAGCAGAGAGTGCTGACTTAGTATGCACGTGGGGTCAGTTTCCAAGCTCTCCCAACTGGGCACATGCCTCCACCACTCTGACTGTCCTTTGCTTGTGCCAGCATTTTTGGGAAGAACAGGAGGTTCAGGGATGGCGGAAAATGTTTGGCAGATCCCCTTAGCCCAGAGCCAGGGCACCTGCACTGTCTGAGGGCAGAGAGGGCAGGAAGTAAAATGCAGTGGCCATAAAGGGGTGGGGACAAAGGTAAGATGCAATGCTGAGGGCACAATAAAACCTCTTGTCAGATGACTTCCCCACATAATATCACCTGCCCGGAAAAGCACATCTTCTGAAACTCCAGTGTGCACTAGATATTGTTAAAAATCAATGTTGCTAAAAATTCAGATCCCAAAATATGGCCCCAGAGATTCTGATTGAGTAGATCTGGGGTGAGGTCCAGGAATGAGTGTATTTAAGATGTTTCTGGAGACTTTGAGGCGGTGGGTCCTGGATCATACTCTGAGAAACGATGGGCTCTAAAGTAACCAGGGCTTCTCTCCAGCCTCTTCTCCTTGCTTCAGGGAGGTTCCCTGCCACAAAGATTCAGGGCTGGCGAGAAGAAAATGAGTGGGAAGGCAGAGAGATGCCCTTCCTTCTGAAGCATCTGACAATCACTTGACTGGGGCCTGATGAGCTAGCTCACTCATCTGGTGATCCTTGAACTTTCTGTGCTTTTAAGTTGGACAGTCATGTTATATTATTCTGTAAAATTAAAAAGACCAAAATGCTTACTACTGAGGAAATACATATGCTTTGATATTACAGGTTAAATTTCTCAATTTAAAAATAAGTAATTTTATTTTTGCTCACATGAAAATAGCAATATAACGAATGAATGCTAAATAATGTCTATTATGCTGAAAATTCCTGGAACTGGTCTCTTATCAAACCAGTGGAGTAGCAATATAGTCTCTGTCATTTTGCCCGTTAGCTACGAGCCTGTCCTGGAAAGTCTGATCATTCCAATCACCTGCCCTAAAAGATGCCACTCATCCAAGTCAAATTGAGTACACAATTCTAGATCTCTGCTGATTCAAATGACGGCCTTAATTGGGTGGTGACATTATGGTATGGTATGGAATTGTCATAAACATTCTATCTAGTGTTTCACAGTGGTCAGGAGAGGAAAATATTTCTCTTTGAAATTACTCATCAAGACACAAAGATAGACAATTATATACATTCTTCTAAAAAATTCCTAAAGCTGTTGCTAAATTTATCATGTATTTGCTCATCCAACAAAGATATATTGCGTGTATACGGGATGCCAGGCACTGCGCTGAGCACTGGAGTACGGCTATAAGGGAGAACGAATGTAGTCTCTGTCCTCAATAGTCAGTAAAAATTAGGACAAGCCTTTTCTTACATGAATTGTTTTCAGAGACAAACATAGCTTCTTTACAGCTAAATTTCGTATCTCTATATTGCATTTCTAGTTCTCTAAAATGTTTTCCTTCTGTGCTTCATAGCCCATAAGAGTGGTTAGAAGAGAACAAAGTTTGAGGAAAGGACGCCCTTTAGTTTTCTTAAAGTCCTGGAATCTTGACATGAAGTCCCTTGAGCTTCTTCCATGACTAGAGAGAGCTCGATGAGAACCCATAGAAATTTTATCAATGTTTATAGTTGACAGACATTAAAACAACTAAGCAAGCATTCAATTGTCAAGTGACTATCAAGATAAAAATTCTAACTTTATAATAACTGGCTAGAAGGCTAGTCTCATTCGAGTTTCTGGCATATTTAGATCATTTAATCTGTGATCTTCTTCCGTCCTACTCCATCAAACCACAATTCAAGTAAAATCAAATGGATTTTGTATATTGGCTTTCTGTTCTGTGGTCTCCTGTTCAAGGTTTTTCTGATGCACTCCATGGCAACGTGGTCTCTGAAATCCCCCACTGCTCTGTGTTACAGGAGAGGTGATCAAGGGAACAGTGGTATTCACAGCTGTGCCAGTTTTTCCTCTGTTGGCTGAACTTTTACAGGCTGAGTCAGTTACCCAATAGTCTCACATGATGAACTCAGGACAGACAGAATGTCATCCTGTGAGTGAAACTTGACTCACCTATGTGCACTTGCATTACTTAAGAGAGGAAGTGCACCATAAAACCAGCCCTCCTGGCACGAATGCCATGTCTGGACAGTCTCAGCTGGTCAGTGTTTGAAGGTTCCCCAGTTCTGTTTAGGAGTTCAATCAAGGCTACCTACTCAATGTTTCTCAAAGTATGATTGTAGACCACATTCATTGAATTATCAAGGTACTTATTTCAATTATAGATGCCCAGGCAACCTACAGAATCAGAATCTCTGTGTCATAGGGCCTAGGAATCCACATTTTTAAACAAGCTCTCCAGAAGTGCTGCAGGATGTTTGATTCAGGCCAAAAAAGAAAAAGAAAAAAAAAAAAGAAAGAAAATGCTGAAATGGCCAGCTTGCTATGTGATTCTATACAAGGGTAGCTGTTCCCAAACTTTGTTACAAGTTGGAATCACTAGGGTTGTTTTGAAAATACGGATGCCTGGCCCCCATTCCCAGATATTAGGATCCAATAGGAATAGGGTACATCAGTGGTTTTCAAAGCTCCCCTGATCATTCTAATATATGCAGTAAAGTTTAGGAACCACTACACTAGGGCACATCCATTAACTCCTCCAACTTTACCTGCCGATCACCTCAGATCTATTTACTAAGGCCGAATGAAATTCTGGGCAGGTGAGGAGTTAAGAGCACTGATTTTTCGTATTACATTTTCTGCGTGTAACGTGTAGAAAGAAGGCAGTAAACTACCTTCTGGTAAATGGGGCGGGGTATGGCTGACTAGAGATGTTTTGCTCACAGGAAAACAGGGCAGTTTCCCTGCCTCTGTTCAGCATTGCTAACTCAGAAACTGATTTCGGTCAACCATTTCCTATTTCAAGCTTTTCAAACTATGGGTTGTAACTTACTACTGGGTTCTTAAATCGTTTTTAATGGCTGGCAACCAGCATTTTTAATGGAATGGAATGGGATGGAAAGGAACAGAAAAGATCAAAAAGCACATTATGTAAAAGAGCCAATAACTGCTTTGTAAACCACACATATCTTCCTTGGTTCATAGTAAACAATATCTGACATACAGCCCTACACAATGCCTTCACAATGTGATTCCAATTCTCTCTCAATCTCATTTTGCCTCCTCTTGGTTTTTCCAGTTGCAATTTCTAAACCTTTACCATCAGATTTCAAGGACAGCTATAGTTGAATCTGGTGCCTTCATTCCATCTATTTTGAAAACACAGAGATGAAAATGAGCCAGACTTGTTATAATCTTCCTGAAAAAGTCATCTCTCTGAGAAGGGCTCAGATGCTGAATGCACAACTTTCTCTTTCAGAAAGAACTGGCAACAAACCCATTCTGCCTTCAAGTTTTGAGATGCAGAGCTTTTACTTCTGCTAATAAAGCCTCATTTGCACACTCTGCCTTAAAAGCAAAAGATATCTGCCTCGGTTTCAACAGAGGAAAAATAGATGTACAGCAGATGAAATCTGTGATGACTGGAATATTGTTTACCGAAGGACTTAATTGGTTCTTTGGCTTGTGGGCAATAAAATGTAGCCTTTAAGTAGAAGATACTACTCCAACAAACCACAATTCGGGTTGCAAGTAAATACAAATATATATATATTTATATATGTAATTTACTTTGATTTGAAATATTAAGGAGGATTCTTTGGGATAAGCAGTAGGTAAATTGCTCAGCAGAGCTGAACCTGCCAGGAGGCCAGAAGGAAAAGATATAGCCAGAGAAAGTCTAGGCAGATGCAATGGCAAGATAAAACAGCAATGGCAAGGGTATGGATAGGGCCTGAGGGAGCGTGGCATGACATGTGACAGACATGTGAAGGAGACAGACATGTGAAGGAGAGAGAGTAGTGTGAGGACCAGCCGACTGGTAGTGCTGCCAAACTGTAGCAAATCAATACCTGTGGTTAACATTGCCTGAGAGATGAGGATAATGACCACATTCTGAAAAAGGGAATTGGTCTCTGGTTAAAATAGCTTGAAGTGCTGCTGAGGATAACATTTCATTTAATAACAAATGCTCCTTGAATCGATTTGACCAACAATCTAGAGATTTTCTTTCAAGCGACCAAAAACTCAATTTCCAAAGATGACATTACTTTGGGATAAGATGTGTGACCCTGCGGGGAATAACAAAACCATTCTGCCTGTACACTTTTGGAGGACACTTTAATGTCTGGTTCATCATTCATTTTTCACAACGCCTAGCAAAGTTTTTAATAAATTTGGACTGAAAAGTAAAAATCACCAGCTTTCCTTGCTCTTCATGTTCCCTTCCAATCGGAGGGTGCACTACATGGAGCGGAAGACCCAACTCTACCTTTGGCGTTTGCACTAAATAAACCCTCACTCTGCATATTTGCTTTCGCCTAAGAAAGGTCTTGCCAGCACAATTTGATCCATGCTCCTGAATAAAAAATAACCAGAGGTAAAGTTATTCTGTGGTCAAATGACAAAGATTGCAGCCAGTACATAAATGCAGTCATTTTTTAAAATTGCACTGTAAATCCCAAGAATATGAGTATTAGATAATTGATATGAAATGTCTAAGACAAGCTTTCCAGGGAAAAGATGATGAGCTGCAACAAGTATTTAAGCATAAAGCCAAGACAGGTCAAGTTTATTAACTTCTTGTAATAAGAATTAATCATGCTCTGCAAGTCTTTAAAAAAAAAAAAAAGTCATTATCTGGATCATGCAACAACTTCAAGATGCACTGAGAAACGAGAAGAGAATTATCAGGCTCCAGTTCCCCAGGCATAGGCAGAACCCTGCTAAGCTAATGTGAATAACCTGACTATTATCTAAATAGCTTCCTCTTGGTAAATATTGGCTTTGTACTTGTTACTCTGTTTATTTCAAATATGAATAAACAGAATCTTCACTCATAGGCAGTGATTTTCAAACATTGCTGTGTGTCAGAATTTCCTGCAGAACTTGGTAAACATGCAAATAACTTCCTGAACCCAGTTCCATTAAATCACCTGGGAAGACTGAAAGGAATGTTGATGCCTAGGCCTCACTCTAGACTAGTTGAATCAGAGTCTCTGGGGATAAGGCCAAGGCACTGATATTTTCTAAAAGTACCCAAACGAGACTTGGGTCGAGAAGTTCTGCCCTTCCAATCGGAGGGTGTAATTTGGTAGATGAGGGTGGGGCCCAGTCCCCTCCAAGTATAATAGGTGTCATATGTGATTCTAAACCCATGCTCCATAGACCTTCTCAAACACACTGGCCTAGATCCTATCAAAACTCAATGTAACTCCAAAGCTTTATGAATCCATGACTCTCGAAATGGACATGTCTCACTTCTCCTTAGACTTCTTTTCTGTTATAGCAAAAACCCTTAAATAAAACTCAGTCTGCATGGTAAGGAGAGAGGATTACTTGAATGAAGCAGGATAACCAGATTTATAAACTGATTAAGATGCTTAAGAATATTAAGTGTTACATTAGGGCAAAAGTTGCTTTTCATCTGAATGTTTTATCAGAATTCCATAAATATTTCTGAGACAAAAGTAACTCAAAATTAACATCTAATTAAAAATCAGTTTTAGAAATAAACTTTAATTCAAAATATATTATTTATACTAAACCATAATGAACATTTAAAAGTCCACTTAAAATAAAAAAGTCAAGGGAGTAAATATACGAGGATAGTCATTACATTATTATGTTTAATAGCAAAAATTTTAGAACAACTGAAACGTTTATTCAAAGGAGGACTAGTTAAATAAAATACTGTATACAATTAACTAGAATGCAACCATTAAAAAGAATGATGCTTCTCTCTATATATATTAACTGAAAAGATCTCCAAGATATAACTGAAAATAGAAGCCAATTCTACATACGTATGTAGTATAAAAACCATTTGCATTTTTAAAAATTAGGCCTATATGCAATTCATGGTATTTCTCTGGAAAGATACACAATAAACTGGTTGCAGTGATTTCTTTCAGAGAGGGAAACCGTGAGGCTGGGAAAATGTCTCGCACTTTCCTCATTAATATTCTTCTGGTCTTTTTGGATTTTTGTACCATTTGAATTACTTTATGAAATTTTTTTAAAAAAAGAAAGGTCTGGTGACAGAAGGAAATTTAACTTGGATGGTTAACAGTGCAATATGACGTTTTATTGAATTGTACACTTGAAACCTATTTGATTTTATTAACCAACGTTCTTTGCCCTTCCAAGGGGGTTTAGTGGGGGATACGTTTATGCATAACACACTAAGATAAGGCAAAAGAGAGCTCATGGCGGGAACTTTAAAGGAGAGAAATCCCAGGGAGGGAGAAGGAAGAAATCCAGGAAGGCTTCATTGAAGAGGACCTGGTTAATGAGCAATCTGAAGGGAGTGGTTGGGAGAAAAGTCATGTGATTCACGAATCCTAACCATTCTAAATATTCTTGCTCTTAATTTTAGATGACTAAATCAAAACCTATGGAAGAAACCTTCCCCAGATGTTCTAGTCCACATTTAATCTAGTTGCCTTACTTCCTACCGGCCATCTCTGTTAGGGATTGCCGACATGCATTGCCTCATATATTGATGTGTAGCTTGTGAGTTCACGCACCACAAGTGTGTGTGTGCTTGCGCATACACATTCTCTATGTCTCATATAAGTGTAGACTACTTGAGACAGGAAACTTTATATTTCTTTGATATTCCTCCATTACATGCTCACACAGTTGACGCCGAAATATTTATGGTAACATATTAGTGCTAAACTAGGTCTGTATAACCCAGCTATTTTTACTTTGTGTAAAGGTTTTATGACAGCAGATGAAAGAAAATTATTTGACCACCTCAAATCTCCTCATCTGAAATATTGGGTTCCATTCATCTGGTTTGGAAATCTGGCAGCTAAAGCCCGGAATGAAGGTAGAATCAGAGACAGTGTTGATCTGCAATCATTGATGACTGTAAGTACATCATAAACTGTCAATGAAAGATGCTAATGCAGAGAGCAAGAGGCACCCGGATGTGACAAGTCAGACTGAAGTGAATCCCTTTGTTCACTTCTGGTTCTGAAGGAACCGGAAAGACTGGGCTGGTGTCAGAACGCTCAACGCACAGGACATGGATGGCACACAGGCTCTGACTCAGAGAGATTGACTTGGAAGCTCTGTTTTAAACAGAATTAAGCTTGTAATACCCTCTGTTAGAAAGTGTCTCCTGATTGATTAGCAATGCCTGCCAAGGGCTCTGAAAATCTGGCGCCCATGCAGCATGTTTGTATCCCTGGCTCCAGGATCTTAGAGTAAAATCTGGAGTAGAAATAAACCTCCCCAAAATTGAAATAACCTGAGGTTAAGGAAGCTTTTACGATGCTCCGGCAAACAAAACTATGTTTTCACTCAGTGAAATAACCCTGAATTCATCTAAGAAACAAATTAATGTAAGGGCTAGATAGATTTGTGCCATGACAGTCTCCTGCCTGGATTAGACTAGAAGGAGTGAATGATTTAAAAATAGCTCCCAAATGAATGTGAACTCTTCTTTCCAGTCTCAGATAATAACTTACAGTTCGATAGAGGGCAAAAAAAATCAATGGATCCCAGTTCTTCCTGCTCCAAGGAAACATAGATTTTCTGTCAATATAAGCATGGGGAGTGGAGTGGATTTTATTTCTTTTTTCTAAGATCTATAGTAAGCATGTTTTCAAAAGACAGAAATGAACATAGTAATCTGCTCTCCACATAATTTACTAAAGTGGCTAGAAATGATTTATTTAAAATATTAACCACTGCCTCCCCATCACCACTTTGGACCAATGTCATGTTGGAAATTGTGGATTTAGTAGAGTAGGAGATACTTCCAAAAAGTCCTGCTTTGTATTAATACTAAGTATATATTCAAATGTACTCCTTTTTGTACATTGTTAAATGCTGATCATTACATGCCATTTTCAGAATTTTCCTTTTGGGGTAGCTTTCACAACCAATTTACTAGCCTGACAAGGTTAGTCTCATCTTTTTCAGACATAATCATAAAAGACATGTTCATATTTTGAATCCTAATAAATATTTATTCCCACACCCATCATTTTAGTCAATTGTGTTTTATCTGTTTCTGGCTTAGGAAATGAACCGGTATCGCTCTTGGTGCAGCCTCTTATTCGGTTATGACTGGGTTGGGATCCCGCTGGTTTACACCCAGGTATCCAACACCGTGCATGTGACTTTTCTTTCCACTTGCCCGCTTTGGTGCTTGCCTGGCAAACAGCACTGGGCTCTCATTTGGATTTCTCTCTCTTCCAGGTTGTCACTCTGGCTGTCTACACCTTCTTCTTTGCGTGCCTCATTGGACGCCAGTTCTTGGATCCCACTGAAGGCTACGCGGGGCATGACTTAGATCTTTACATTCCAATCTTTACTCTCCTGCAGTTCTTCTTCTATGCAGGATGGCTCAAGGTAGCTAACAGTCTCAGTATCATGAGACCCACTCTGTAATCTCTGTCATGTTCCAAACTCTGCATTCTGATCCTTTACTGAGTCTAGAAAATCATTCCGAGTGAGTCAAAGGAAGATTTTACATTTAATAGCTCAGAGATCTTATTACTTTTCAACCATGGATTCGAGTGTCAGGGATGTGGTGAGTACTGTATTGCAGCATTCTGAAGCAGTTCATTTATGCAAAGAGATTATAAGAATACTCTTTCATGGCTATTGATTTTTTTAAGTTTTTGTGTGCTCCCATTAGGTTTACGATAATGTAAGTAATAACTGTACCTGCATTGATATTTTATACCACAATAAGCAACTAGTCAGAATAAGAGTAAATAAGAAGTCTTGTGTGATCAGACTTAAGCATTAATATTGTATTGTTATTATGGCTCTGCCCAACTCTGGAAGCAGTTAGCTGTGATTCCCTGAAATCCCACTAGCTTTCCCACAACATTAAGTGCATCCCATTTTCAAAACCAGCACTGAGCCTCAGAAAAGAAGTCATCGAAATCAAAACCAGAAACACCAGGACTAATGACAACATTTGGTTTGTCAGGAAATTAAAAACAGGTGAGAAGTGAGGACGACTTGTCCAATCATCAGTGTGGAATTTTAAGTGTTCCCGCCACCACCATCTCTCCTTTCCTCTCATCCCTCCCTAGATGTATGTGTAAATAAATATCCGAGGTCTTCCACCTCTTTTGTGAATTTCCAAAAAGAGAAGTACAGTATGTGATGGAAAAAAACAGAGACAATGGCTACATTAGGTTAATTGAAATCTAACGACACTTCGAAGATGACTTTAATAAAACAGAATTTCCAAATGTTGACCTTCTAAACCGCCACATGATGGAGCGTACCATTGAGGCCTTCCAGGTTACAGATGCATTTTCCCTGCAGATGCCTTGGCTTTCATTGGTTTGAATCTTAACCAGGAAAAATTAATTATGTTGGCATTTCAAATTATACTTCAAAGAGTAGAGGCATATCTTTTTCAAATGTTTGTGGTTCTTAAATATTTTTACCCATTTAAGGCAGAGAAAGAGCAAGAGAGACTAACAGCTCTCATTTACCATTAGAGAAAAAAGTCGACTATTTTTATAAACAGAAAATCACTAAAATGGCCCAAATGCTCAATCATTCTGGCCTTTTATTGTCTTTCCCCTCTGAATAGTGCTGAGCTTTTTAGTCTTTGCTTCATGTCCAAGTGAGGTGTTTGGCCAACCTCTAAGGAACAGTTCGTTTCTGCCTTCTGACATGTTTTCCTTTTCCTTTACAAAATATTTTAAAGGCAACAATGAAATGACAATTTTGCTCCATTAAGAGATAAGCAACCCCAAGAGCAGTGAGTTTTCCCACTGTGGATTGTATCTCAATTTCTAAACAGCTGTTTTATCTTGACCATTCTAATATTTATAATATTTTTCAAAGTGCAGAAAACCTATCTTAACCTTTTCTTTTCTTTCCTTTTCTTTTTTAGGCGAGGCAACCTTTGGTTGACCTTACAGATTAGATTGCAAGGACCTTGTCGGCTTACAATCCCTTATTTTTTTATTTTTTTATTTTTTACGCCTACAGCATCTGGTCTTCCTAGGTGGTCTCCCATCCAAGTACTAACCAGGCCCTACTCTGCTTAGCTTTCGAGATCAGATGGGATCGGGCTTGCTCAGGATACCATGGCCGTAGACCCATCTTAACCTTTTGAACAGTATATTATTTAGTTATTTTCTAGAAATGGAGTCTCCAAGAAAGTAAAACATATTTTTGTGAGATAGTTAATTCAGAGACATAGGTGTTTTGGTGGTTAAATGTGGACTCTATGACTATATGCAGGACTGATCTCATAAAAGTGAAATTCCGGGTATAACAAAAATATTTTCAGAACCCATTCAGTGGCCCATGTAATTTAAGGAAAACTCCAGGCAAGAAAAAGTAGATAGTCCCCAGCAATTTGCAGTAAAGGACTTCAACATGTACCGTGAGGCTGGCTGTTCGAGCCCTCTGCCCAGGCCTATCCCTTAGAATAAGGGAGATGGTGGTTCTCAAACCAGGCCATGCATTACAGTCTCCTGGGAGCTTCACCCAATACTGATGCCTAGTCTCAACCTCACACCCACTAAATCAGAATTTCTGAGGGAAGGGTTTGGGCATCACATTTTTTTAAGCTCCCCAGGAGATTTTTATATTTAGCCAAGGTTGAGAACAACTGCTCTAAGTGATTAGACTCAAATCCTAAAAAATAAGTAGGTAGGTTTTTCTACCAAATTGCTTCAGAATCTAGAAACTCAACTAATCAATGGTGCCTTTATTTTCTACACTTGTAAGTTTTTACCATCTAGTCCCAATAAAAACACACACTCACATACACACATACACACACGTGCATACATACACACACACTTCCAGATAATTAAAATCAAAGAAAATTATTCAAAATGAGAATAATAAGTGAGTCATATTTGGCATGTAAATCTCTCATCAAGAGCTTATTCAATTCAAGAACACAGTAAGAACATCTAATATTGACCAACTATTAGAGGATACATGATAAAAAAAACTACCTAAACTTTTCCCAGTGGGAAAACTTACTAAATAACTGTAAGTCCTTTAGGGTCTCACTTGCTGATAAATATCTGTGTCTGTAGAACAACCCACTCCCCTCTAGACTTCATATTATGAAAATGGCAAGCTTCATGGCTGACTTATTCTACGTTCTCCACTGCAGGTCGCTGAGCAGCTTATCAACCCTTTTGGAGAAGATGATGATGATTTTGAAACCAACTGGTGCATTGACAGAAATTTGCAGGTTGGAGGATCTTTTCCTTCCTTTATAAACATAAATAATCACTTGTGAAGTTGCAAATCTAAGCAGACACTGAATGCAGGACCCTGAATTTCAGAGCTTTAGCCAAAAATAAGGGAGATTAGGCTCTTCAGCATGTTGTCTCAGGTCTCTTTGGATCTTCACGGATCCTAGATTTCAGTTTCAATGAAATTTAGCTCCTTTTAAGTAGAATTTCAAGCCAGTTTTCATTTTATTATTATTAGTAGTAGTATTAGTATTACCCACCCTCTTCTACCTCAGTGTAGAATAATATTTTAATTCAGTTTTTAATCTCTTTTTTGCTGTCACCCAGAGAGGTTAACAATGACACAAAATGGTAGCCAGACACAGTCCGATGTGAGTTCCCAAACTCATTTCATGTAGGTCCTGTGCAGTAGATAGATGTCCAGCAGCTGCATGCTGGGAGCACAGGCCACACTGACCTGCTCTGCCCGAATCACACCAAATGGGCCTCAGAGCCTTTTCCCTGAAGCATTCATCATTCCAGAGAGATTTCGCGTGAAGAACCAATGTGAAAAAATTTTCTTTGGAGCCAGACTCTCCTCAGACCATTCTCTACACCGAGAACCACATTCTGAGAAAGGCCTTCAGCTTGTCTATTTATTTCAAGCCCTTACTCAGTTCTTAAACGGGTTTGAACATTTCACCACAGATCTCTTGGTTTGCAAACTGTCCCCCATACAAGGAAGGCAAGGCAAGACCAAAGAAAGAAGCAGGCCACTCCAGATTGGTAGGTGGCAGTATTGATAAGCCAGGGAGCTTACAAATGAGGCTTGTCTTGGGCAACAAGACAAGTAGATCTCTGCACCCACCTGCCAGAAGCTTAGAAGTTTGCATAAAGGCCTTCAGCCATTTACATCATCTAGATGTTCTCAACAACACATTGCTCTCTCAAGCTGTGTCCTCAAGAACGGTTTCCACTGTAGGAAAGGTGGACAGAACATACATTCCAGAGACTGAGGAGGGGGATGAGGAGCCTCCAATTGCCCAGGTCCGGCTCATGGGTCAACTGGCGGTCACGGCCTCTCTGTCACCTCCTCCAGCAATCACATTATCAGTCTGCTAGGGAAGAAGCATAATGCCTGGGTCACTCACTCTTTGTAAAAATTGGATCCCCAGAGGATTAATAATTTATTCATGCATCAGTTTGTCAAAGTCAAGAGGAGAGACCACTATAGCCCCAAGCAGTATAGGCTTGTTGCTCTACTTTTCCAAACAAAAGGACAAAAATCTCAGGACACAGAAAAAAATTATATCAAGTATAAACATGTGAATGGAATCAACAGAATAGGATATTGAGAAGTTTCAGCTTCCTGTAATAACTGGCTTTATGTGATTGCTGTCAGGAGAGCCACTAGACAATATGATAACCCTGAGCAAAGAAGAAAGGTGCCTCTCTTGCCTCCAGGTAAGATGCAGCTCCACTCTGAGGCATGTGGCTTGATGAGCCTGGTCTGGGCAGTTTTATAGCCCTACTTACCCCCATTGCCAAGGGCTCTTGTGCAATAAACAACATGTGTAGCTCTCCGCAGCAGCCCTGGTTGCAGCGAGTATAAACTATAGACATCGTATATTCGTTCATTCGGGCTGTGTCCCATCCCACTCCAAACTCCATTCACCCTGTGGAACTTATTCTCTTTATACAATTCACACCTGAGTTATTCTAACACTGTAACAATGATTTTAGGTCTCTCTTTTAGCTGTGGATGAAATGCACATGAACTTACCCAAGATGAAGAAGGACATTTACTGGGACGATTCTGCTGCTCGACCACCGTATACAGTGGCAGCTGCTGACTACTGCATACCCTCATTTCTAGGGTCAACAGTCGAAATGGGGTAAGTGCATTTTTTAAAAGATCATCAGTATTTAGAAAGTAAGTAAGTCTGATCTTTTTTTTTGCCCTGGTCTTGAAGTTACTTTTATTATAAGTGTCAAGTTTTAAATATAACAGTAACCTTTGCAAATTTCAGATATAATTAATATGCCAAAGGAAATTATAAAGAGACTATAGTTTTTGGTTTAAATATTGTGTGTGTGTGTGTGTGTGTGTGTGTGTGCGCGCGCGCGCGCGCGCACTCACACACATGTGTACGAAAGTGTTTGTTTAGGGGTCATTTGCATTTTACCTTGCTTTTATACCACAGCAAACTTTTCCAATGGTTGTGCAACTAACCTCTTTTTTCCTTCCAACTTGAAGAATAGTTTAATTATTTAATTATGTAGTCATTTATTATTTATTTATGACTATCATAATTAAGCGTAATTTTTAACAAGTATTTATTTATTGAGCATGTACCATGTGCAGGCACTGTGTTAGACTACTTGGAGACAAGTGAATCTTAAGGAATGAGATGAATTTTATCATCCGTTTTCCCTAAGATTATAATTCAATCCAACTATGTTTAGTATACAAGTCAGTCTCCGTTCCATGGTTTTAACATAACAATCTGTCCCTGTGTACTATGAGCTTTAAATAGATGGGCTGGGGCCTGCAGTAAATCATGCACAGTTCTTGAATAATTTTATTAAATCTGATAATGTATTTGATTTTGGAGAAATGTGTGAATGTGGGAGAATTTAAGCATATTTGCTGAAGACAGATGCCACAGTTTCTAAATAACTTAAAAAGAAGAGTGTGGACAAATTTAGAAAAATATGAAGAACCCCTTTCAAAAAGAATTGTAAAAAAAGGGAAAACTTTGGCAGAATTTTTCTTTTAACTTTTGGTAGAACTATGTCTCCTTGTTCCCTGAGGCCAGCTCGAAGCAGATTTGAGTGTCCCGTAGCTAAGTGTGACCCCTCTTTTCCCTCATCCACAGTGTCCTCTTTCCCTGTCAGGATATCTAGCTTCAGACCTGTTCCTATAAGGCTTTATTCTTAGCCATGTGTCTCTTAATCATCATAAATAGTGGTTTGTGATGTTCTTCCTCCAAAGGAGCCTCTAAGGCTGAAACACTTTCAAGACCCAAAGAAAATGAATGGCAAATAATAATAATAATAATAATAATAATGAGAGAGAGAGAAAGAAGGAAGACAGATGACAAAGTAGAATTTCATTAGTGTGGCAAATAAGACAGTTTAGGAGCCAGGGGCTTTGCCTTTTTGTCCTCAAGAACACCTTAGAAAAGGTTCTTACTCTAGGCGACACTTGCTTCTGCTTCTGGATAGCCTGCTGAGCCTGGACCCTCCTGCCCAGGGCTTCTTCCAGGCCAGCTCATCCCCACCCCAGCAGATTGCTCAGTCTCCATAAATAGTGATTTCCTGTTGTTTGCACTTCTCAGCATTTTGTAATGCATTCTACAGTGGCAGTTTCATGGATGTCTGGCAACTTTTTCAATTTTTAAAATTAACAGATATTTCTCTGTGAATTTGTTTTTAGATAATTAAATATGCTTTAACCTTCCCCTCGATCCCCATCATTATTTAATGCATAGTATTTTAAGACTTGTAAAAGAAAAGAGACCAGCACCATTGATGAGGTCAGGAAATTATTGTGATAACTCTATTTAGACTGCAAGTGCTGCTTGTGCTCCATTTCTAATGTTCATTTAGTAGTTTTAGCAGGATGGTTAAAATTATTTTTTGGTCTCAAGATTTTTGTCTTGATATGCATATCCATCCTAATTATCATAACCTTACATTTCTATGTAAGTGTCTATGTTCTTTAGCAAATATTAAGTATGTATTTCTCCTACTTCTAAATATAGAAACATTGAATTAGGGATTTCTGAGACCTAGGAGAAATTATGTAAGCCAAACAATTATTGAGAAGATTAAATGAGATTGTAAACATAAAACACTCTAGATATAACTATAGAGCATTATTATTACCAACTAGTATGGCTCTTTTATTTGTGGATGTCAAACTTATGCACAGAAAAATCAAATAAAGCTAGGCTATTTTTCATATTAAATTTTCACCCTGAAAATTTGGGACAGAAAGATAAAATGCTTGAAAGAAAAATAGGAGATACAGTATTGAAGAATGGAAGCAACTTAAGTGTCCATTGATTGACAAATGGATGAAAAAAGATGTGGTACATATATACAATGGAATATGACTCAGCCATAAAGAAAAATGAAATCTTGCCACTTGCCACAACATGGATGGACCTAGAGGGTAATAAGTCAGACAGGGAAATAAGTCAGACAGAGGAAGACAAATACCATATGATTTCACTTATATGTGGAATTTTAAAAAACAAAATAAACAAACAAAACAGAAACTAATTCATAGATAGAGAGCACAAACTAACGGTTGCCAGATAGGAGTGGAGGTTGGGAGGATGGGTGAATTAGGTGAAGGAATTAAGAAGTAAAATTGCCAGTTATAGAAATAGTCACAGGGATATAAAGTACAGCATATGGAATATAGTCAAGAGTATTGTAGTAACTATGTATGGTGCCAGATGAGCACTAGACTTATTGGAGTGATCACTTTGTAAGGTATTTAAATATATAAGTGTCTAATCGCTATGTTGTACACATGAAACTAATATAATATTGTATATCAATTATAATTAAAAATTTTTTAAAGGAAGAATGCAGCCAAAAGTTACCAGTTATCAGAGATACCTCTTCTGATTAAGATGGCCTATTTACTAGCATGACAGGGACAAGCACAAGCAAAGGCTAGAGTCTATTAGGGGAGGTTTTCACAAGACATTTAACTGGACTTCACTAGAACCAAATGATCAAAGAAACCAATAATCAGAAGAGCACTTGATCTTGATTTTCTGTGTGAATGAGGACCATTGACAGGGAGCCTCACAATCCAGGAAAAGTTGCTGCAGGAACACAGGCTTTAGAAGCTAGTGTTCACAAGAATGCCCTCTTTGATCCATTAGTGTCACTACTTTCCATGACTGTAGTATTGGACAACATGTTTCTGGTTGTCTGTGACGAAAAAAAAAAATTTAACTTAAGCAAAAAGGGGCTTCTTGGATCAGATCTAGATACTAACCTGGCTTTGGGTGTGTCTGGATCCAGAGGCTCGCAGAATGTCACCAGGACTCATGAATACCCTCTCTGTCTCTCAGTTCTGCTTTTCTCTTTGTGGCTCAAGTTTCAGGCAGGCTCTCCCCTCTTGATTGTAAAATGACAAGATGGCAGCCGGCAGCTCTAGGTATAGAAGCTATCTTCTCAGCAAATCTTGTGAAAAGAGGACATCTTTGTTCCAATTCTTAAAAGTAACATACTGGATTTGCTATGATTGGCTGGACTTGACTAACATATCCATTCCTGAACCAATCACTATCAACAGTTAGACTCAATATTTTCATTAGCCGAGTTTGGTTCACGTGCCCATCTTTGGACCACTGAGTTGGTCAGCCCCAACCAACCATAGGTGATATCTCAAGAAAAATCAAGGTGTTAATACCAAGAGAAGGGTCAATAATTTGCTGAGCTGGCAAAAACAATAGGTGTCCTCTAAAATTGTAAAAGATGATTCCTAAGCATTGGATCATTCGCTCACCAAATACAAGGTCGATATCAAGTGATCTATTTGACTGAGGCTCAGGGAAGAGGGAAGATAAAAGTAAGGATATATTTAATTTCTGAGTTTAAGGTGGGTAATTCAGTATATTTAACTCAGAAATTAAATTTCCCTTATCTTTTTTATATCAACATTTTAGTTTCAGAATCACAATTCCCATGACCCAGAAATTCTAAAATCAAGGTAATGCCCTTCAATAACTCAGCAACCTGAGAAATTATTCTGCCTCATTTTCCTTTCACATTCAGCACACTATTCATCTCCACATAAAAAGGAAACTCCTTGGAGACAATTCCATTGTTCTCTACATTCAGGAACATGTTCAAAAAATTGCCCTATTTTCTCTGCATGTACCAAATATTCATTACTGAAATAAAGTAGGTTTTCCCCCCTTTTTTAAATCTCAAGAACAAATTTCAAATATTGTGTTTTCCCTCGTATTGTCACATAGGAAACACATTCATTTGTTCAGGTAAAATGTTTTTTAAGGCCTACTATGTGGTAGGTTCTATGCCAGATGCTAGAGATAGGCAAAACAACAACAAAACAAAACAAAACAAAGAAAAAAAGACACCCCTTAATCTCACAGACATAATGCGGAGACAAGTTATAATTTGATAAACAAGAAATGCTCAGAATCTTATGGGAGCAAAATGCAGATACATTTCGCCCAGCCTGGTGAATCGGAGAGGGCTTCTTAGAGATGAGAGCTCTAATATGCATCCTTAAGAATGAATTAGGAGTTAACACACAGATGGGAGAGTCATAGTGGATTCAGCAGAATTCCAGGCCAATGCGAGTAAAAGAGAGAAAGGAATAATAAGTAATATTTTTAGAGTAGCAACTTTTCAAAATTTCTACTTTATTGAAGTATTGTTGATATATAAATTGTAAAATACTTAAAGTATACATCATGATAGTTTAATATTTATATACATTGTGAAAGGATTCCCTCCATCTAGTTAATTAACACATCCATCACCTCATATATTTATCTTTTGGGTAGGAAGTCAGGGTTGAGAACATATAAGTTCTACTCTCTTAGCAAATTTCAATTGCACAATATGGTGTTATGAACTATAGTCACCATGTTTTACGTTAGACCCTCAGACCTTATTCATCTCATAGCTGAAGTTCGTATTCTTGTACCAACGTCTCCCTATCCCCACCCTCCCCCGCTTCCCCAGGTCCTGGCAACCGCTTTTCATGGTTTCTACTCTCTGTTTCTAGTAAAGTAACAATTTGATATGCAAAGCAGAAGAGCCAAGAAATGTATTTGGAGAGGGAGTTAAGGGCTGATTATAGAGAGTTTTATAGTCTGGGTAAAGGGCTTCAGCCTTTTTCCAAAGCTATTAAATGACATGAGCACATTTATTTTTTAGATAGCTTACTTAGCCTAGCAGCTGACTGAAAGATAAATTGCTGGGGATAAGACGAGAAAGCCGGGGAGACCAGTTAGCAGGCTGTTAGTGTAGTGTGTCTGTGTATGATTTAGATAGGAGAAGATAAGGGCCTGAACTGGCAGCATTACAAGGAATATAGACAGTGGAGATGGCATAAGGGACAGATTCAAGAAAAGAGGAGCTAAGGATGACTGGGTGATTGATAATGAACAAAGGATGATAGAGGGTAGAGAGTGGAAGCTGTTGATGAGCTCCCTTTTGCATGTTTTGAATTTGAGGCTCCTGTGGGTAATTCACATGGAGATAGCCAGCAGGGAATGCGTTTGACTATTATCAGTACATGATCATTAGAACCATGTGGGAGTGTCAAGTGAGTGCAAAAGGTAGAATACCACCACTTAAAGGGTGATCAGAGGAAAAGGAGTCCGTGAAAGTCAGAGTAGAAATGGTTAGTCCGGATACAGGAGAAGAACTCGGAGAGTTCTCTGTCCTAGAGGCCAAGGGTGCGAAGTTTCAACATAAAGCTTGAAAAACATCATAGGAGTTTGTATTTTAAGGTCATTAGAGACATAAATGAGAATGTTGGGCAGAAGCTAAATTGCAGTAAGTAGAGGAGTTAATAAGAGGTGAAGAGATCAAGAACTCCAGTGTAAACTATTTTAAAAAATAATCTTTTTATGGAAAAGTTCAAACACATACAAAAGTAGAGAACAAACCATAATGAACCTCCATGAACCCATCATCCACCCTCCCTTATCAAGTCGGGGCCAACGTCGTTTTGTCCACACTCCCACCCAGCCTTACTCTCCCTGACACTGGGTCATTGTGAGGCAAATATAACCATAATCCCATTTACTAAAAAATGAAACTAAAACAAAACTTTAAATTCACAATAATTCCTTTATTCATTAACAGTCTGCAGACTACTTTTTTGAGAAGTCTGGATTGGGGGGAGGAGAGAGACTGGATAGTATCCAGTGACTGTCACAGAGTTGAAGGTAATAGCGTATTTTTTTTATTTGTTCTATAATATTTTATGACGAGAGCGCCTTAAACGTGTTTAATGGGAAAGGGGAAGCTGCCCTCCCCCAATCTGCCACCATTCCTTAGAATTATTTTCACCATCTCTGCTGAATTTCACTTTATGCCCCAGTCTTGTTTCGACAGATCCATGAAGACCCCATATGGTATTTGCAGATCCATGATAGACCCCATATGGGACTGTCAACTGTATGACTTAGCATCTCTTTCATCAGAGGACACACAGGGAAATTTTTATGTCAGACATTAGTGGGAAAAAAGAAAGCTTTGCTTCTTCTGGACAACTCTTACACTATTTATCTTACAGACTGAATGTTATCATTGATGATGGTCTCCTTTTTATTTTGGCTGCTGAAAGCTGGAAACCAAATTCATAGCCCACCTTTAGTAAATCTGTGTGGTTTGGGGTCATGTATGTCTAGGTACTGTGTCTGCTGGCCTCATCTTCTTATTGCTCCTTATTCTAGCTCTCCTACAGTAACTTAATTTTATATACTATTGCATTGTATGTATTTTTATAAGTCACCTCATATTCTTTATAAGATGAAGTAAGATGTAGTAAACAAACAAAATGATAAATGTTCTTGCTCTAGAAAAGGAAGGGAAAAAGACAGGCTAAGCAAAAGGAGCCCACCAGAAGACAGGGAAGACACAGGAGCAAGGGGAGTGACAGAGCAAGGTCCCAGAGAAAACATGGAGGATGGCAGGGGCTGGGACTGGTCACAAGGAGTTGGGCTTCAGTGCCCGAGCTAGAAGGAAGGAGTTCAGGATGGATGTAGTGAGGGGTGGTGGGGGAAGATGGTGCCTCAGCTAATGAAGTGGGAACCAGTGTTCTCACCACATCCAGTCATCATTATGTCTTCATCCAAAGAACGTTTTGACAAGGGCCGTCTTTCTCTGTCCAATCCCAAACCAAAAAGATTCTGTTTTAAAAATACGTTTTATAATTTCTAACACTAAATGAGTGCTGAATCTCCGCCTCCCAATTTTTGAATTTAAAAATCAACTTTAGAATGACTACTTTTAACGAAAAAAAATGCCAGCTGACCTTGAACTCTAAACATATCCGGGTATTGTCTGAAATGAGTTGCAAATTTTATTTGAAGTTTCTTCTTCTATTTTACATTCTATTCATATATATACATATATACATATATATACGTATATATACATATACATATATACATATATGTATATACATACATATACACATATATGTATATACATACGTATATACACATATACATATGTATATATGTATATATGTGTTTATATATGTATATACACATATATATGTGTATATATATAATTGTTTTCAAATATACATTAAAGGTCTCTTTGATTAGCAGTTACGAGTACTTCAATAGTAAATTTAAGGGAATACTGAATTAGGATGTTGATTTTAGGGGCAGGAATAAGCATGTTAACTTGCTAATTTCTTCCATGAAAAAATACTAAGTATGTATTACAACATGCCTTTTCTTTACAAAAAAACATCCTTGCCAGCCAGCCCTTTACCTAGACTTGCAAAGTGAGGAGACGCTCTAGAGGCAAGAGTTTAGACCTTTTCCCCAGTCTCCACGCTGTGGTGGGCCTTTCAAACTTGTCTTTCCTGCACTGCACTATTAAAGAAACTAAGGAGGAAGTTGTCCGAGTGCCAGAAAACAAGCCAGGCATGAGACAGCCAGCCACCTTCTGAATTCTTCAACCTTTTGTTGGGGGAAGAGGGAGTAACAATTACAAAAGACTCCCTCCTAAAGGCTTTTTATATACTTTAAATATTCCACCATTTTAACAGAGTTCTGTGGCTTTTACCATTAAACATGATATTAACTAATGTTCCCTCAATAAATTTAATTTAGAAATTAATTTAAGTAAAAAGGCCAGTCGAAAATCTGAACCAAGCACCCAAAACAGAAATGTTTTTATAAACATATCTGTCTTGAGCATTTAATAAATAGTTTTGATTATTGTATAGCTAGTACTCTCCACTTAATAAACCATCCTATGAATTAGCTGAGCAACAAAAAAAAAATCTTTCCTATTTGAACTCTTTTTCCCATTATCACACCTGAGACGATTTCAGTTAAATGCGTTTAGTAAGTTTTTTTGTCATAATATGGAACACTTTGTGATCTGATATTTTAATTAAGGCATCTTTTCATTAGTGTAACCATGGAGACACTATGAACCAAGATGAAGAAAATGCCCTCAAGCAGCCAGAAGAAGAGTTGTCCATAAGATGTACAATAGGAAAATACACCCAAGCCCTAAAATGAAAATGGGTCTTCTTTGGGCAGGAGTAAACACCTAATGCTTGATAAAGCTCACTTTACCAAAACAAACGTAGAATGCTTAAATTCAAGCCAGCATTGCTGAGAATAAATTTCTTTTTAAAACAAACAACAAAAAATAAGGTCCAGGCCTAGCCCATCACAGCAAGCTTGAGGTAGAATACTTGTCTTCACATTATACCATCGTGAGTCACTCCAAAATTTTTATAGTTTTTTTAAATACTTGAGATTATCCATTAGCACAACTGTTTAAGTTTCTGAGGAATGAAAAAAATGGGAATTAAAGACCTGAAGTCTCATAACTCCTTTTAATCCTGTCTCGAAAATCAAAACGGCCAACAGTAGACTTAATAATCCCTTAAAGGCATTGGAAAAGCTCTAATAAAATATCCATCCATAGCAGCTAAAGGATTCAAAATTCTGGAGAAGAGAGGCTGTCACTGATTACGAAATGGTCACTCAAGTGTGTCATAAGGGTGCACACATGGGACTGTGCTCATTCTAACTATCCTAATCTAAAAGCATGTTGCTCAGCCTGCAAACCCTAAATGGCTGACTGCGATCCATTTAAAGAGCACTGTTTTATTAGACATTCTGCCATGATTCAAATATGTCAAACGTCCTCGATCTTAAGCTATGGGTCTATGAAGCCAATTAAGAACCCACTTAGCAAAAAGGAGAAATGTTCAAATTTTTGTAAGAGTTCCTTCTAGTTAGGAGTTGAGGAATTTACTTAAGATTTATCTGTTACTATGAAACTACAATGAGTTAACCAGAAATAATGACTTTTACTTATCTATCTTCATTGAAAAATTCCGACAATATAGAGCAATAATACGATTACTTTTTTGGCAATTATACATATATGTATTTAATGTGCACAAAGCATTTAAGATATAGGTCAGAAGTATTCTTAGTGATATTAGTTCAAATATATCAAAATATGTATTTTAGCAAGGCAAGATTTTATTAAAGTCTGGTTAAATATACTAGATGGATGTTTTATTTAGTAATCCTTTCTTAGCCAACTATAGGCAAATATTTTAGCTTTACAAGAAAATCTATAGTCTGATCTATACTATTTCATGCTTGTGTCATGAACAACCAAAAATATCTTGAATTCTGAATTACTGACCTCAACAAAAATGTATTATTGGAACATCGATTTTCACTTAATGTATCAGAAAGGAAGGAGAGATGGAACCTCCCAAGGAGATGAATATGCATTAAGTTTATAATTTTAGAACTTACTCAGGGATTCTTTCATATGCTGACATGTAGCCACCATTGGTGCTCTTACCTTCTAAACGGTATGAGAGATATAGATGGCTTAATTTCTTTTTCTAAAAAAAACTCCTATAGAACATAACAGTATTAAAAGGCGAGGGACTTTACAAACCCCTACTTTGGGCCACAATTTCTTTTTGTGTCACCTAGCGGAGACCAGGTGAGCATAACCAGGGTGGTAATGTGAGGCTAGACAAGCCTATTCTTTAACCAGATTTGCCATAATGCTTGGTCCAAACTAGCAGAGAGGCAACAAAGAACAGGAGAATAACCAGCTCTTAATGCAGCTTTCTGAGCTAAGCACACCTCGTGTGATGTCCCACTAGCTTGAAACTGTCCCCAGCCAGGGAGTAGAGAGGGCTGGGTAAATACAACCTTCTGTCCACTGGATTTTTCTCACAACGCTTGGTCCCAGACCTTCCAGATCAGCGTGAAGGTTACCTTGCCTATCTTCTAAATCCTTGACTACAGCAGTGACAGTGATTCTGCATTGCAGAAGGTTAAAAATAACAGCATTTGCCCCTAATGGGTTTGAAGAGTACATTTTGCCTTCTCCATGAATAAATGCTCCCTAACACGTGGAGCCTTTGCCCTGATAGATTTTCAGACAAATTATCAGCTCCCTCCAAGGCAGTTGCTTGACTTTGAGTACACTAGCAATTTGCAAACAATAAATTTGATGTGAGAAGTAGAATTCATATTAAATATCATTTTCCTAAATTCCTCCTTTCGATCCTGTTAAAATGACCTCTTATTATTTGAATGTAAGTTGTCGAAACACCACTTTCAAAGTGGCACAGAGAAAGAAAGGCAAGCATCATCCAGTTTTATCCTTCGGTCTTTTGAAGCTCTGTATTTACCTCATCACACACACTAGAGAAGGGGGTTACTTTGCAAAAAGCTTGTTTTGAAAAAAAAATACATGTGATCTTTGACGTCATCAGGGCTGTTTTGGCCCTTCTATATTGAACATACCTAAGGAAGTCTGAAAGCACACTGCCATCTTCAGCGGTCCTGTCTCCTGCCTCTTCTTTGTTCTGGTAACAGGAGGCAAAAAGTGCTCTTCTGCACCCCTCACCAGCCCAAGCATCTTTTCAAGAGCCCTTAATTAAATCACTGCTGCTTGTGCCCTCAGATTTGTCATTGGCGAGGAAAACTGTGGGGTTGTTGGTTTCGTAGGTGCTCTATAGATATTTTAAAATGTGGAGTCGTTGTTTTTCTAACACGAGATTAAAATAAGAACACAGACATCAATCTAGACAATGATCTGACCTGTAGAAACAATGCATGCTCTTCCTTTTTCTAGACACGACTATAACCACCTAGCCCGGCTGGTTTAGGATAACCTATTCTCTCTCCCCCATCCATTCTTTCAAAAATTGCTCCCTTTTAAAAATAGCCCTGCGCATGGCGCAACCTTTCCCATGCTCACTTTTTCTATATTTCTGAATTGATTATTTATATTGTGTACTGCAGGGTTTGGCAGTGTCTGCAAAGGGCACAAAACACAATATCGAGAGGCAAGGACAGGGCAGTCCCACCACCTGATCAGCCCTGTCTTCCTACCCTTGAATAATCCAGCTTCCTCCCATCCTTATATTTCCCCTCCATTCACCCAATACCCTAGTGTTACCTTAAATGGCTGTAATAGTCATGCCTTCTAAGGTGTTAGTTGTTAGGTGGTGGGTATAGTAGCATGCTTACAGATCATTCTTGGAGAAAAGGCATGCACTAGCATTTCCTCCAACCATGTTCAAGAAATCAGTGATGATTTGGGGGGAAAAAAAACTGAAAGTCGTTGAAAGACTCCTTTTTATATCTTCTATTCTTCAAGGCTTGTCCACATATATATTACTGCTTTTGGACTCTTGAACAACCTGTAAGGAAGGTAGAGTAAGGTAAACTTGTCAGCAGTTTACCAAGTATGATGCTAAGTCATGGAGAGGTTAAGTGGATCTCCTAAGGTCACACAGCTAGTTGGTGTCAGCCTAGGCAGCAAGCTCCCCAAATCAATCTTTTTTCTTACCACAGAGGCAGTTCTCAGACTCCTTCTTCTGGTCACTGATGGCTGCATGGCACTTTCCATGGATGTCCTCCTATCTCTAATTATCTGCCTATCTCAGCCCAAGTGAATTCCAGAATATAAGACCTTGCTTTGTCAGCTGACCTTCTCTAATATATAGCAGTATAATGAAAGTGTTGACATTCTATCATATAATGTTTCTCCTCTAATTGTTTGTGGGCATTTTTAATAGTATTATATTTGGGCCTTAGAATTGTACTAATCCTATACTAAGAACACACTTTCAACATCAAACAAGAAGTCAAAAGTCTATAAGAACCTGAAAGATACATGCAAGCCTCCCGCCTGGGAAATAATCTTTTCAAGTGCAGCGGGTCCTTGAACAATGTCATTTCATTCAATATCATCTCATTATAACCTTTATGAGATGCTGTGGGAACCTGTCTCTTGTTTATATCCATTAGCCTATAGTAAAATTGGTTTCCTTACCTGTCGTTTTCTTCAAAGACGCAGAACCTATCGATGATGTTAGATGAGGACTTAACTGTATTCTGTTCTGTATGCTCTAAGCTTTAAGTATTTCGTTCTTAAACCACAGTTCCTGCTGTCATATTGGGAGCCATGACTATTGGAGAAAGTAGATGGGCATTGTGTGTTGGCAATGAATCCTTCATGGGAAGTTTCGTTTAGAAGGAAGTTCATTAGGTTTATCCTGCGGGGGGTTCACACTGCTCTTAGCAGCATAAAGACTGGAGGGCTTCCTTCGTCACTTCAGCATGAGATTCATAAAACTGCCCCTCAGATCACAGCCCACAAAGTATTCTTCCAAAGACTCATTTCTAGCCTAACAGTGTGAAAAGCTCTGACTAATCATATTGCTTATTCAAAGCATTTCTGTTTGACAACTCTCATCAATGTTGCTTTCCATGTAGTTTTTCCAGTTTGGACACTACTATCAAATGACACAGCTCTAACTAGGCCCTCCTTCTCAAAGATGGCCCAGAGCTGCCCACTGCCTCTAGGATAAAGTCCAAATCCCTCTACATGGCACATAAGGGTCATCATAACACAGTCCAGCTATCCTGTGTATTTCACACAAACTGTGCATGTCCTATTCCTTACTTTCCTGTTACCTTATTTGCTCAAGTCACTTCTTTCACCTGGAATACTTTGTCCTCTCTCTGCTTGTTAGATTCCTGCTTTGTGTCAAAAGTCTAGCTCAAAAACTTATTTTGTCCCGAATTTAGCATTTATATACATGCTCTCTCCTTCCTTTTAAATTATATTATACAGTACTTACTGCAACAAATTTGTTCATGGTGCATGCTCAATAAATTTGGTTGGGTAAGTGGATAAGCCTCATGCATCCATACTATAGTTTCCTGAGGCAGGAAGGTGCAGTGGGGTCTCACTGGCAAACCTGCCCAGTGTCAGAACATTAACAAGAGCACTGGCCTTTTGGCAGTTTGCTCTTTGCAAACTGATCTGTTGTCCTCCAGTTCGTGATGCAGGGCCCTAATCTCGTCGCAGTTGAATGTACTTATCCACCACATTGGTGCATAATGAGAAAGTTTTTTCCTTAGGATTCCTGAAGTCTTGAAGAAATAATAATACGAACATTTTTTCCTAGAAGATTGGGTCATTCTTACAAGGCTGTGTAGTTTCAAAGGAGCTAAGAAAAAAACAAATCTTGAACAAAAAGTCAAGATCCCAAATGGAGAACAGAGGCCTGTCCCCTAGAGAGACAGGCAGCTCCACCTCAGACTCCCAGAGCACGTCGGTGATGCAATGTTGGTGAACAGCTGCGCTCACTGCACCTCTGGTGTCTTCCCTAACTACATGGAGCCCTGAAGTGTGACTGCAGATGTGACCTAATGAAATGCAACGAGCAGGGTCACCGAGGCTGTTGAAGCATGAGTCTGCGTTTCTCAAGTCGATGTAACAGAATCTGAGCCGTGCCCAGCGGAGGTTGGGCCAGAGGCTACCTGGCAGCCAAGGGCACTGCTGGGGCTTTAGAATAACAGCATGAGGCTGTAATCGGATGCCATCCTGGAACATTTAGCCAGTTAATCATTCCAATCACCCATGTTTTATTCACGGACATAAGGAACGACGTTTTCTTTTACCACTCACTTTGCCCTTTCAGGTTACACCAATATTACGTTGCCCTTACTTTTTCCTTATGTCAAATAAAATGCACCTGGCATAGTTAAAGCACCTTGTCACCATGGATGTCAGCACAAACATTGGATCAGGCTGGCCTGATCACTGTGGCTCCCAGAGCCAGCAGAGGCAGGAGCAGGTCTTACAACCCAGTAGCTCTTGCTGTTATCTCAATTATCTATTTTATTTCAGCCTCAAAGGAGAAGATTAAAAATAGTAGGATTGTTTGTTTTATGTCTTAAATGTTAAAAATTCAACAGGGCAGTCTTTGAAATAGCAAACCCATCAAACTTACTCACAAAGGAAGCCCAACCACAGTGTGGGTCCTCACCACCTCAGTGGACGTACTCTTTCCACGAGGCTCACATTTCTTCTTCACACTTTGTATCAAGGTGATTAAAAACAGAGGCTTTAGAGTCAGACTTCTGGGTTTGGCTCTCATTAGCTACATAGCCTTAATGAATCTCTCTGGGCCTCAGTGTCTCCATCTGTAAAGTGTGAATAATAATAACAATATCAAATCAAGACCACAATGAGACACTGCCTCACACCTGTTAGAATGGCTATTTTCAATAAGACAAGAAATAACAAGTTTTAGAGAGGATGTGAGAAAAAGGGAAGCCTCATACACTGCTGGTGGCAATGTAAACTGGCATAACCACGGTGGAAAACAGCATGGATGTTCCTCAAAAAAATTAAAAACAGAGCTACCATATGACCCAGCAATCTATTTTCTGGGTATCTACTCAAAAAATTTGAAAACATTTATTCGTAAGGATATATGTACCCCTGTGTCCATTGCAGCATTATACATGGTAGCCAAGACATGGAAACAACTGAAGTGTCCTTCAATGGATGACTGGATAAAGAAGATGTGGTACATATACACGATGAAATACTGATCAGCCATAAGAAAGGATGAAATACTGCCAATTGCGACAACATGGATGGATCATGCGAAGCGAAATGAGCCAGACAGAAAAGGATAAGAACCACATGGTTTCACTCATGTGTGGGACATAAAACAGAAAGCAACAAATGAACAATCAAACCAAAACAAACTCATAGACACAAACAATAAAAGGGTAAAGGGGGTCCAATTTATGGTGATGAGGGGAGATTAGACTTTGGGTGGTGAAAACACGATGCGATATACAGAGGACGTATTGTAGAATTGTGCAATTGAAACCTATATAATGTTACTAAGCAATGTCACCCCAGTGAACTTAAAAAGAAACAATACCGCTCACATGATGCTGTAATAATTAAGTGAATTAATGCATGGGAAGTCAGTAAATGTTAGCTCTTATTTGCACTGTCTTGAATTTAGCTATGATTCCTTGTTTAGGGGGTTTTTATGGGTCCTGGGAAAACATGACTTTAGTTCATCTGCAATAAGGAAGAAAGAACATATACTATATCATTTTTTAATGTCCAAGTCTCCAGATCGGTGATTCTCTGTATCATTCCAATTTTAGTATATATGCTGCCGAAGCAAGCACATAGATCAGTGATTCTCAAAGTGTGGTCTAGGTACCCTTGCAGGTCCCCAAGACGTAAGATTCCAAGACCCAAGTCCTTACGGACAAAACTCTCTTCTTCCTGTTTTATTGAGAAATAATTGACATATATTACTATATATGTTTAAGGAGTACAGCATGATGGTTTGATATACATTGTGAAAAGATTCAGCAGACATTCATCTTCTCATATAGTTATAATTATTTTTAAAAAAGAAAGAAAAGAATAAAGGGAAAACTGTTTTCTCCTTGTGATTTAGGACTCTTAAGACTTACTCTCTTAACAACTTCCCTATATATCATATAGCAGTGTTAGCTCTAACAAACCATTTTTGTTATACTAAGATGTCATTTGCCTTTTTCATTCTCATTCTTTCATGAATGTACAGTGGAATTTTCCAGACACCGCATGCTATGTGGTGATGTCATCACTTAACTGTTAATGGAATGTGTGTTTGTACATTCTTGTGTTTTTTATATTCCTCAGTTATAATTTCTAATAGAGAAAATAGCAATAGCTATAACCCACATAAACAAACCTCTTTGGGATACCCAATAATTTTTAAGGTTTAAAAGGATCTTGTGACCAAAAAATGTGAGAACCTCTGCTAGACTCTTTCAAGTCAAAGTCACCCTCTCCACCCCATTTTATAATCTTTAATGCAAAAATGCCATTCTCATCCTTAACTTTGAGACTCTGCTCCCAAAGTTAGGCCCCTGAAGCTGCTCTGCCTACATTTTGCTGCCATGTGTTTCAGGCTGTCTGGGTCCGATTTACCTGGTGAGGATTGGCTATGGGATTATGAGAAGCACGGCCGTCGCCATTCCATGATTAGGAGAGTCAAGAGGTTCCTGAGTGCCCACGAACACCCCTCCAGCCCCAGGAGCAGAAGCTACAGGAGGCAGGCCAGTGATAGCTCCACGTTCCTTCCTCAGAGCGACCTCAGCCCAACCAGGGATCTGCTGGATGTGCCCTCGAGAAGCCGCCACCGTGCCTCAGCCTCCTGGAAGCAATTCAGCTCCCCAGAGGTGAGCCCCACGCTGCACTCCAGCCTGGGAGAACTGTCCACAATCAGGGAGACCAGCCGGACAAGCACATTACAGAGCCTGAGCCCGCAGACCAGTGTGAGGGCCTCCCCCACCAAATTGCCACAAGTCCCCGAGGTACTGGTCACTGCCCCAGGGCCCACATCAGATGACCACCACCATGACTCCACCGCCTCCATCCAGAGCTTTGAGTTTACTGGGGTTCAGCCAAGCAGTCCTGGACAGCAGGAGGACCCTACAGGGTTGATCCTGTTCCCCTTGGAGAAGGGGACACCTCCTCGAAGCCCCAGTCTCCAGACTGTTTTAGCCAAAGCTGAGAGAAACATCTTCAAGTTTGCCCCCGAGGCAGAACCTGATGAGAATGCCGAGTTCCCTAAAAGGTGGAGCCTCCCTGGGTTTCTGGAGGCCAGCCACACCTCCGTGGCAAGTCTAAGCCCAGAGCCCACGAACCCTGAGCCGGCTCTTTTACTTGACACGGAAGCATCCTCAGAGACCAGTGGAATCAACTTTGTGGCTGGCTCTCAAGTCTTTCCTGATGTGCTGTATTTAATGGAAAACCTGGACACCAAGGAAACAGATATCATAGAATTTAACAATGAGCAAACAAAGGACTCGCCCAGTGGAATGCCAGAAAGTTCTAGGACCTGATATCTAGTCTAAATTCTTCCTTTCCCAAAAGTTCAGCATTAGTTCCGGAACATACCTGGGGGCTAGCCAAGTTTTTTTTTTAAAAAAAACAATCATACTGTATAAGCTATTTAAAACTTTGAAGGGCATTATGATCCTGACTTTTTGAGAACTAAGAAAATCAAGCACATTCACATCACCATCAGAAAGTGCTTTCGTGGATGTTATACAGACCATAGTGATGTATCTTAACCAAATAAGAAATCTTAAATGTGTATGTGTGTGTGTATGTATGTATGTATGTATATATATAAGTCATATATATATGTATATATATGTGTGTATATATATATATGTGTGTATATATATATATATATATGACTTATATATTTTAGATTGTTAGCTTTGGAAAGGGCCTTATAGATCATAATCCAGTCTCCCAGTTTTACCAATAGGGAGACAAAGGATTCTCTGTTTTGTTTTTTTCTTTCTTTCTTCTTTAATTATAAAGACAGGAAGATGAATCATATAATGCCTCAGAAGCTCCTTCCTAATTATGGTTCTTTGGGGCTTTCTAACCATTTCGCCCCCACTTTTTAAACTTCTTATCGGTTCCAAATTCTTACGCTTCATCAGCATGGGAAAGCTCCATCTCTCTCCAATTTGCTTTTCTGCTTTCAGGCCTTCATTTTTCTCTCTTCCCTCTTTGTTCTCCCACTCTCGTGTCCTTCCCTTCTTCCTAGTCTTGCTCCTTCTCCGGTGACTCTAATCTGTCTCTCCTTTCAAGTCATAATATTTTCTCTTACCAACTCAGTTTCTTACTTTCATACTCCTTGTCATGGTTTTTCAAATTATGAGGCACCGGCAAAACCTCCTACAGAGCAACCGAAGATGGCGACAAATGCAACAAACTTTCAGCCCCACGGTGGCATGGGTGTGGGAGTTGATGCTACCCTGCCACACCCTCAGCAGCTGTGGCCATTTCTTTCTGCATCCACTCTTAGATCTTGAATCTTGGAGAAAACTGAAGCCAAGAGGGGCATGAAACTTACATAACCAAATGCTGTGGAACCAAAGAATAACAAGGCTTGAATATTTAACTCAAATTCTTAAAGCAGAAATCCCAGTCATGTCACAACGTGGGACCAGTCACTGTGTCTGCCAGGTTGTTTGAGACGAGGTAGGATATTGGAACTGGGTGGACAAGGGGATCCAGGACTACATGATGGGAATGGGACATCGACTAACTCCCTACAAGGAGCTCTTGGGTGGCTGTTTGTTGTGGGCTCTAATTTTGTCTGGAAGGCTATGTTGTATGAGTATTGCACTCACTATTTCCATCATATGATGAAGCTTGACTACATACGGCTTAAGAAAGAAAATAACCCGAATAGCTACCATTTGTTGAGAGCTCAGTGTTCCGGGCAGCAGCGTGTAAAGTTCACAGATGACCTCACTAATCCTCTCAGGAATCATATGAGTTGATACACCACTGTCTCCATTTTTCAAGATGAAGAAAACAGAGGCTTTGGGAAACTAACGTAATTTGCTTAAAACCACATAGCCAGGAGGTGGCAAGGCTTGGATTCAAACAGGTTTATCTGACTCAAAAGCCCATACTCTTAACTAGTGTGCTCCCTCACTGTGCTATGGTGTCTGCAAGGCCCTGCCAGCAATTTGCCCAGAATTCTGGAGGATGCCCCAAGGGAGCCATGCCTAAATCTCTCCAGCTTTGGAGGCCTCTCTGTTGAAGTCTACCTGTGTCTTTTATGAATGTATGCAGGAGGGCGTTGCTCTGTCTTTGAGTCCCAACCACAGTCCTCTTCATTTTTTCTGAAAGAAGAAAGTTGGCAGGACCCTCCCTTTCCCTCCCCAACTCCTCCTGATGCACAATGTTGTAATTAGCACCTTTTTACAAGGCAAAGCAGCATCCAACCGGGTCACCCCAGCTGCATGACAGGAGTGACCTTTACTTTAACTGACATTTCTCCAAGGACGAAAAGGAAATAATATTGGAAGAAATGCTATATGCCAACGGTTCTCTATAGTTAACAGTGTTAGCACCTGGGAAGGCACTGATACTCCCAGACTATGGGATCGAGTCCTAGTATAACACTTCGAAAAGGTAGGAACCTTAACCCTCTCCCAGCCTCTTAATGCTCTTCTGGATGTTTCAACTTTTTCTTCTCTTTGGCTTTATCTATTGCTCAAATTCAAAGAAGTTCCTACTTAGCTGCTTTTGAAATACAATCAATTTTCGTTCCTAAATTCAAGGTGATAAATTATATACAAGTGGAATCATACATCTTGTGGAGAACTAAGACAGTGTTCATTTATCTCTGCTTCCACCCATCCCTTATGCACTTTTGTCCAGAGAATTATTCAATTTCCTCAATATTTCATCAATATTTGTGGTGGCCTCCCATTTCCTCCTTGCACTGAAAACTGTATAACGATTCATCCAACAACCTCATGAGGTTGAATTCAACTATAAATTTGAGCAAGCGATTGCCCAGATCAGATGAAGAAATGCCGTTGCTAGCATGAGAGTGCAACTTACATAAGGAGTGACAATAATATATTACACTAAACATCATATAAGAACTTGTGCCAGTAAATTGCTAAACCACGGAGACACCTGATCCAGCTTCAGCTTTTATGTCTTACTTCAGACCAAACAAATAAACCATATCTTCTAGAGAAATAATTTGGCATTTTGTTTTTTATAGAAGAGATTTGTTAGTGGAAAATAGTTACAGTGGGTCTGATCAGTGTACCTCCTCCCCGTGGGCCAAGCAAACTCATGGACTGCCCCGCTTTATGAATTCCCTAGCACTTCCAGGAGAATAACATCAGGGATTTGGTAAGGTCCTGGATGATATCACCAGCTGGACTTTTCTTCATAGTGATTCATGGAACATTAAGCAACTACTGAGTGTCAGGCATTCAGCTAAAGCCGAGTGGGTAGGAATTGGGCCCCTCAGAGCTCCCTCATCCATCCGTCACTCTTCTGCAGGTCTAGGGGATAACAATGCCCTCTGAAGTTCAGCAGGTTGGTTGGTTTGTATATTTGTTTGTTTCCTTTCATCTCCAGTCCTGTTCTCCCTCCCAACTATTTTGTTTACTGTAAAGCCCTTTGTTTGTATACATTCTTACAATGTGTGGATTACTGTTTTATGTGTCTTTAACTTATGTAAATGTTTTTATATTATAGTTCTCATCTGGGGTTTTTTTGTTCCTTTTTTTTCCCCCACTCACTACAATGTTTTTAAGTTGCCTTGTGTACATCTAATCCATTGCTTCTAATTCCTTCTAATACTCTAAAATGTCTTACTTATCTATTGACTCCATCCCCCCTCCACAGCAAGCACCCTCAAACGTGTCCCTTTATGGCCCCATAGGAGAGTTTCTTTGGGGTGTAGACCCATGAGCTGCACTGGGTCAGAGGGTCTGAACATATTTAGCCTGACCACATATTGCAGCTGGTGCTCCAGAATAACAGCATCGACTGGCATTCCTCCGGCAACACATCGTATCTCCACTACCCTTCTCCCTGCTCCTTGCGTGCTACCACCTAGATTTCTAATTTTTCCAGTCTAACAAGTATAAAGTGACACCTAATTATTTATTATGGACATTTATTTGCCAATTAAGCATTACTGATTACTGTAGTATGACATTTATCTGATTTACTAATGACATTAAGCATCTTTTCATATACTTTTTAATTCTGTTGGAATTACTCTTTTGAAAATTGCCTTTTCAAATTCTTTGCCCTTTTATGTAATGGGGTTTCTGTACTTTTTCCATTGATTTTCAGGCATTCCCTCTACATTTTAGAATGATAATAGGTCCTTGTTGATTTTGGACATTGGAACAGTCTTTTCCAGTCCTCTGTGTGTCTGTTAAAAGTGTCCATGGTGTCATTTGTTGAATAGAAGTCTTCAATTTTGATATAATCAAGTTCCTCAGATTTTTTTGTTTTATGTTTTTGAAGTACTGGATAAGAAATCCTTTCCCACTCCTATGTCATGATATTATCCTACCTTTTTTCCTATTATCTTTTCAACATTAGGTGAGGATCCAGTTTTATTTTTCTTTATAGAGTGAACCAGTTTTCCCATAATACTTCCCTACTAAAAAACCAGTTTATAAGTCCATGTATTTCTCGTAAATCAGATGTACTGATATGAAATAAAATGGTATCTGAGTGAACTAAAAGATAGGGTGGTATGAATGGAAAAAAGAAAACCAGACCTTAATCTCATAAAACTCAAGCTCCTCCCCAGTAAATACAAACGTACTCCAAAATGCATCCCCACTTGTTATCTTTTAACTGGCGATTCCCCGCCTCCCTTTTTGGTGCCCTGAGTGTGTAAACTGTTGCACTTTTCTACGCAAAAGCTCAATAAAAATAGGCCTCTCTTTGATCAGGCTGATACTAAACTACAAGAGTAAAGCCTGATACATAAGGATCTCTCTCTTGCTAAAGAAGAGATAGTGATGGTGTTACAGGGTTAGTTCAGGATCCTTCAACGCTCAGAAGAAAGCAGGATTGAATCCAGAGAGGTGGAGGCCACCATCAAACTATATTTAGGGCCGGGATCAGTGGAGGTGGAGGTTTTATACCAGGAGACTGGCATCACTTGTTCTTGCTGGCTGAGATCTGCCCTAGCTCTGGGATTTTCCCACAGTCGGTCTTTACTCTCCTACAACAGGCTGTGCTCAAAGATGGGTGGGTGTTGGGTGTTTACTGTCATGCTTGAGACATTTGCAGATGGTTTCAAAAGAGAACTTGTCTCTTCTTCTCTTCATTCCTCAAGAAACGGAGCCCTCTGAAATGTAGCATTTTTTGATACTAATGAAAATTCATTATTCATCTCCATGGTCATTGGACCCTACAAACTCCAAAGGGAAAAGCACTTTTCAAGATTAGAAAACACTTTCAGACAAAGAGGCAGTCATATTTTTTTTTCCCAGTAAAATTGGATTTCAATTATTTCCATCACTAAAAAATGTGAGAACACAGGCAAGTTCCCAAATGACACATTCACCTCTCTTCAAGTTCGTCCCTCCTGGCTCTGATTCAGAGGCTATGCACCCCCTGCTACTCTGCCATGGAAGAGGTCCAGATTTAGCTGCGGGAGGTCAGGTGGGATGATGTCTTTCTCATGGGTATATCGGAAGTGGGGCAACCACGCCCCTTCCACTGAGATGTAAGCTTGTTCAACCAATATCCCTGTGCTTAGGACCATGCCTGACACATCTCAAAAAAATACTAGATGAATGAACTCTTGAAAGAAAGAATGAATGAATGAACCAAATTAGATTTAGATCCAAAGTTAGGAGACCTGAAATCCCAATTAAATAAGACTACAACTTTAGCTGTGTGGTCTCAATCAAGTTACTTGAACACTCTGGGCTTTATCTTGCTCAGCTATAAAGTGAGCGGTTAGACTAAGTGATTTAAGGTCCCTCTCAACTGCTGTTCCAATCACATTTCTGGAGATTCTGCACATGAGAGAGGAAGGAAGAGATGGTTTTGATAACTATTGAGAAAATAGACCCAAACAGCAGAAAGAATCAAAAAGAGGGGTGGTATAGGAAGGGCAGAATTAACACCTATAGGGTACTTGAGTGTTTTCATATATTGCTTTACTCGATCCTTAGTAAGTACTATCACCCTTTGTATAGTAGGCAATAAAGAAGTTAAATAACTTGCTGAAGGTTTCACAACAGTTAAAATTTTAATCTAGGATTCGAACCCAGATCTATGCTCATTGCTGATTCAACTATTCCACACTGCGATCAAAAACCATCAACCAGGACAGGGTAGAGATTTCTGTCTGCAGAATACAACAGATTAGCAGTCAGTCACGATAAGCACTCAGCCAGTGCCACCGACCTCTCCTTGGAAGGCTGGCGGGGCGCCTTGGGAAGCCACCGTTTATTGAACACCTACTATGTGTCAGGTGCTAAAACAAGTGCTATGCATACATTATCATCTTTAATTCTCATAGCAAACCGTGGGTGTCTCTATGTTGATTTTGAAGATAAACAGGAAGCTGAGGTTCAGGAAGTGAGATGGTGTACTCATATCACAGAGCTGATAATTGGCAGAACTGGGATTCAAATTCAGGCCTGCGCAGAAACCATAACGCAAATGTGCCATTTCCCGGAAGGATAGCCCAAACCTAGAGCCTATTTCTCTATAAACACTTCCCCAGTAGTTACACCTATTCTCATGATCCCCTCCTTCAGGGGGAACAGCTTAAACTCAGGATAATATAGGATCATACTCTGTCATTAGTCAAAGCAGGTTTGGGTACCTTAAACCAGTCTGCAGAGCCAGTGCAAGACCACCAATTCCTTCTTCTCTATGCACAGGTGAGGTGTATAGGTACATCACTCAGAATGCTGGAATCACATTAAATTGACCTATTCAACTATGTGAGCTTGGCAAAGAAAAGAGAAGCACGTGTATACGCGCATAAAGAAAAGACCCTCCTTACACCCACCCTTATCCCCAGGGAACATACGCCTCAGAGTGAGTGGGAGAGGGAAGATAAATCCCACTCAGTCAGCTTCAGTTCTGATGTGCTGAGTGGTTCTGGTATTTAAAGGCACTACACTAGAATTTTTCAAACAACTTGGCTCCTAAACACAAAAGCCTACCATTTCAGCTGTAAAATCTTCACTGACTTTTAGCATCCAGGCATAAGGATTTCCTGAGAAAGACAACTTATGAGTGCCCAACATGGTACCTTCGTAACAGATTTTCAATGGCAACTTTCACTTTACCAACTTTCTCATCATGTGTTGACTGCAGGGCCTAACCCCTGCATGATGTCGCTGTGATACATTCATTACCCAAGGATTTATACCGGGGCGTTCCAGAAGTACCAGTTTCCATGAAGAGAAAGTACAATAGTAGAAGTGCTTAAAGCTGTTTTACCGGATCTGGTTTTTAGGTCCTTTTTTTTTTTTTAACATTAAATAGAATAATGTTTACTAATAAGTTCTTTTACTTAGCATTTTGAGACAAAATTAAATATACAGCTACTGGTCTGCAGTGGAAAACTGGTGGCTGGTAGTCTGAATCTGATTTTCTGATAGCTCTTGCCTAGCCGGGTTTCTCCAATTTACCACAGTCTCCACCACTCCCTATCACCCTACACTAGGCCTGCTTCACTAAGTTGGCCCTAGTGGGTATGTTGAGTTTTCGATTCTTTTACTAAAGCTTCACCAGCTCCATGGAGACTTCAACCACTATGAGTTCCCCGAACTGTTCAAAGAGGAAAAAAATAAGTTGCAAAGCTAAAGGCCTCAGGTCATCTCACTACTTATTACTATAATCTCCCAGCAGCCCCACGCTACAACTCAAATACGTTAAACGTGGATTCTTTTCTCTTTCTGACTGCTTCTCTGGGTAAACTGTGCAGTCTTAGTATTCTCCCTGGCTCGACAGCGCAAATCATTTGAGATGCGGGGACTCTCAGCACTGACCTTGCTTGACCAGGCCCCGTTGGCAGCAGGCCTGGCAGGGAAGTCAGATCCCAGACAACCCAGGAACAGCATGTCATTTCTATGTCATTCCCACCGGAGTAACTCGAGCCTCTCCACTCGGGTTCGTGTAGCCACAGCTGCTGTTCGCAATACCTGGCGGGCCGATTGTCTCTTGCCATGAACAGAGGTAGCCCAGAGTCTGCTATTTCCAGCCATCAATCTCAGGACCCATCAGTCACTCTGAGGTCAGCTCCAGAGCAAGTGGCATGAAGCTCTGAATAGCAGGGGCAGCTGCACAGATCAGAGAGATGAAAGAATATGTCATTTTTAAAAGCCAGTTTCACCCTCCTAAGGAAAGAGTGAGTCAGTAAGCAGAGGAAGAAGAAACAGCTAAGAGTTGGTGAACTCTGTTGGTGTGGGGAAGAAATGAGTTAGGGAGGAGACCAAACCTGCTCACTGCTTGGGAAATAAAATCTCCAAAAGCCATAAGGGACCAGAAGTTGATAGAAGACAGGCCGTCAGGAGATACACCAGATACAAACAGCAAGAACATTCCTGTGTGTGTGTTCGCTCCCAGAAGGGCACCGGCTTCGTGTGTAGCTGATACTAAATGCAAATTCACTTTCCTCAGAATATACTTCAAGGGACACTTGAACAACCTGGGGGAGGAGCCCTGAGGAGTTGGAGCACAAAGAGTAGGATGCCCAACATCTGATCAGAAATGACTCTCTCTCTCTCCTCTGTCTCACCAGTATCTGTGAGATCAATGCCACCTCCGTGCACAGCTTTTGCAAACCCCACTCTGTTGTTACTCCATCGAACACACAGTAAAATTTGGCTATAAACACAGCTCCTAAGATGCAGAGTTGTCCAAAGTATGTGGTGACATCTAGAACTAAAAACTGCTGATACACACAATCCCGTCCCCCCTGGAATCGAGAGCAGATGGAGATCGCACAGGCACCATGCCACCCTGCATCCATGACACAATGCCAGCTGGGAACCGGGAACACACCTTTCTGATGTATTTTTCAGCAGACAGCGTGTACTTCTGTTGGTCAGTGGCAACGTTGATAATAAGACAAATCAACAGTCTTGTCTAGTCCACAGTACACCAGAGGTGCAGAAGGCAGGGTGAGCTCTTGTTTTTACTTTACAGTCGACTCATAAAACCAAACTTCAAACGTGGCCTAATCAACCTTTCTCAAGAGGAGAAGCTTCTGAACATAAAGGGTAAAAATGTGAACTTTTGGAATCAAATCGCTCGTTCCAACACTGGCTCTACCACTGCTTGTGAAAAGTGACTTAACCTTCTGTGACTTGGTTTCCTCACAGATAAAATGGGGATAATAGTAATACCTATTAGTGTGAGTATTAAATGGGTTAATACATACAAAACTCATAGTACAGTGCCTGTCGTATAGTAAGCACTTAATGTTTGCTGTCATTATTATACCACCATTATTAAATGTATGGTGACTGAGAACCAGGGCCCTGGGTCCTATCCGGGCTCAGACACGTCCTAGCTGTGTGGCCTAGGGCAAGTTATCTGATGGGCCTTAGCTTCAATTTTATCAACAATAAAAGCCTTGAATGCCAGTACCTTCCTTATCGGGTTGTTCTAAAAATTAAGTGAAATGTAAAGCAATTAACACTGTCTGATGCAAAGTTACAACTAATTGTTCACTATCTTTATTATTAGTTAGTGAGAAGGGCCTGACTTTTGAGCAAAAGTAATACTTGAATGTTTAATGTTACGTCCCTGAAATGTACAAAAATGACTTGCTGGGTCAAAGAGCTAAGTGTGGTAATTTCTTAAATACCCTGCCGTAGACCAAGTTGATAAAACAGTATGTAAGCAAACTCCACATGCAGAAGCAAAGGCCAAAAAGGGGGACAAAAGTGGGGGGAATTCTCAAATGACCCAGCCCAGCTTGCCTCCAGGTGACAGCATTTCAGTATGTTGACCTTGAAAATCCCCGGATCAGATCTTCCAGTTTAACCCATCTAAAACCGAGAGTCTGAGAGATGTTCTCTGATGCACTTGAAATTTCCTCTGAGGTTGGAGATTTGGGACATAGGAATGTCTGGATGGTAATCAGGGCCATGCCTAGGGTGTGCGGGGCCCCTATCTATGTAAACAGTGTGAGTCACCCCAAATCTGTGTGTCCTTTCTGGAGGCCTGATCTCATGCAAAAAAAAAGAAAAAGAAAAAGAAGGAAAAAAAACCCTACACTGTCCCCAGGAGTGATCCACTCACTAGACAGGTCCCTCCTGGAATCAGGACCTGACAAGCTGAAGGACAACCCTATAAGCCTCTGGACCTACTGCCAGGATGGCATCACCAGCCGCCACCAGTTCCAGCACCTGGGAGGGACCTGAACTCAAGAAACTTTAGAGAAAGGAGCTCCAAAGCAAGGAGGGAGTTGGTGGCAGGCGCCATTCGTCCCTGGGTCTAAGGTTATAGAGGGGAAAATAGAAGAAGGAAGCATGGGGTGGAGTAGGAGGAAAGGGGAAAGGCAAAAATGTGGGGAGGAGGGCACGTAATCTCCCAGGTCCACTTAATAACCCCAGTGCATGGGTGGGCTGCCTTCTCCTTAAATTCTGGACAGAAGGTCCAAACATCCGCCTATAATCCAAGGGTGATACCAGATTGAGGTGGAGGACAGCCCAGTCACGCATATTTTATTTCTGAAAACTTTCGTTAACATTTAAAATCTCTTCCAAATAGGTTGTTTACCAGAAAGAATCCAAGAAATCGGCAGCTAAGAATCTTATTCGGAGGGAAAACAATACAATAAAGAGTGTATTATCTGAAATCAAGGAGGTGATGCAACAGGCCCCTCCCAGGTGTGCTCAGCACCTGGGGACATTAGTCAAGCTGAGGGGGCAGGTCAGGATGGGGACAGAAGGCAAGGCTGCCTCAATGGGTCTAACACACCAGTCGGAGTGGAACTAGGGAACTTCAGACTCACCACATCTTGGGGCCCCTCAAATCCAGCTGGTCCTCTCTTTATTAATCAATGTGACATTATGCCACAGAGTCTCTTCATTGGCAGGACACTAAAGAACATATCTGGGAGGCTGCTGAGAGCACACTGGTACCAGGCTGGTTACAATAAATGCATTCTCATTGAGTCTCCATGTCACCGATCTGCCTGCCAGTGCCTAGAAACTTGTGGTGGGAAGGAAACTTTGGTGTCACCTCGTTCAGTGTCCAATTGTGTGATAGAACTCTCTCTACACTCTCCCAGCCAAAATCCATCCAGCAGGAAACCCTCCAATGAAAGACCATTTGCCTCTCCCAAGGTGACCCACTGCAAGCAGAAATATCACACTCTACATTGAGCGGAAAGCTGCCTCCTGGTAACCAGATCCCACTGGTTCTCCTTCAGCCTCTGGGTCTATATCCAACTAGTTCATCCTTCTCCACACTCAGGACCAGCCTCAGACCATTGAAAAATGCCATTATCCTGCTTCTATATAAGCCCTCAAACACACACACACATACACATAATATCAAGACATTGACACACACAATAATAGCACACACACACACATCAGTTTTCTTGAGACCAAATCTTCCACAAACCAAGAAGTATCCTCATGATCTTGACACTCTCATTACCCCATCTCTTACTATGAGGCCAGTAATCTCACAATGGCCTTATTCAAACATGTGCCCAGAAGCAGGCATAATTCTCCCTTGTGTGTGTGTGTGTGTGTGTGTGTATGTGTGTGTGTGTGTGTGTGTTTCACCAGTGCACAGTAGAGCGGCATAATCAGCTTCCTTGTTACAGACACTTGACTTCTATTCACGTAGCCCCATGATGAGGGGATCATGCCTGCGCTTTCACCACTGCACCCCAGGGACTGGGCCACTGTCTGGCACTGGAGTATTCGTTAAATAACTGTGTGACATTTTGAGAGTAGAGGCTGATTTTCTGTTTTGTTCTAGTTGTAGTAGTAGTCAGTGTTGGTGGTGGTTGTTACCAGTCAGGAGGGACAGTTTTATTTTGGGTATGTTAAAGCCCATCCAAGTAGACATATCAAATATGACAACTGAATATGCAGACAAGCCCAAGGCTTAGAGAAGAGGTCACGGCTGGAGAGAGGTCATGGAGTCACCGACTCACGAGGAATGAAGCCACATTGCTGCATGAACTTGCCTAGGAATTCAGCTAGTCCAGGACCTCATCCTCTTTCCACGGGGCCTGCCAGAGCCAGTGACCAGTGGAACAGAGAACATCGGCCTCTCCCCATCCCCACGCCTTCACTCAGTAAGCAGAGACCTCAGGCTCATTGACCATGCCTTTCTCTATCCCCACCATCCCCACCCCACGCTGAGGGGATAAGGCCTGCCCCGCTGTCCTGCTGGCACTCCAGGAGAAAGATCTGCACCAATCGTGCATTCTTGGGAGGGACGAGGTCAGCTTCCACTACTGCCAGGGAAAGTCAGCCACTTCCACCTCTAAAGCTGATTTCTCTCTCGGCGCATGGCTGCAAACTTAGAGGTCAGCAAACGAAGGGGCATTTCTGTGCTTTTCCCTCACATCCAGCTACCTAGGACAGGTGCACCATATGGGAATCCTGGAGTCCCATGCAATGGGGACTCCCTGGGTCAGGAGTGCCCTCTGGTGGTCACAGCAACACTGACGCTCGTGAGAGTAACACCATCATCTAATTCGTGATCTGAACAGCACTTACCATGAGCATCTATCATGAGCCAGACTTACACTATAATGGCTCATTTATCATGATCCATTTAATGCTCATTTTAACCCTATGAAGTCCTACTGTTCTGCCGTTTCCCCCATTTTACAAATAAGGAAACTGATGAGAGCGGTTAGGTGACTTATTGAAATCACAAAGAGATTGGCTTGTCTCCTCCTGGTCATCTACCCCATTCTAATTCCTCAAGGTAGACATAAGCCATATCATAAGGAAAGGGGGAATTTAAATATATATGTTTTCCATTATGAAAGTAAACCCCTTGGAAAAATCTGAAAGAAAAATAATTCTCCCATTATCAAAACTACTGTTAGTATTTTAACAGATCTTGTTTTTTTCTTTCCTTCTTTTTTTTTTATAACTGTAATCCAGGTGTAATATAAATTCACCATTGAAGAACATTCTGGAAGATCGTTTTTCCTTTAAGAATTTTCTATTCTTACATGTGATTTCCACATTTTTTAGTCAAAGCAACAGGTATTTGCTGGGACATTCGGGAAGAGTCTGACCCAGAGTTTCATGCCAGAGGTTCTGTAGTATCCCAGACTGCCCCAGTGTGCTTCCCAGAAAGCCAGGGTTGCTATGGAGACTGAGTGTGGACATGAAACCTCAGGACAGATCACAGAGACAGTTCGGTGCACTGCCCTCAGGGCACATGTCCCAGGAGGGGACATTTGGGAACTTGTGGCTGACTCACTTCCAGCAGAGGTTAGCACAGAGGCTCAGAGCATGGAAAACCCCATGGCAGCCATCCACAGGGCCTAGGATTCCTGGTAAGGTTTTCTCTGGCTGCCAGAGGGACCCTGTTATGTGGCAGCCCTCGCCAAGAATCTGTTTCACTTTCGTGCACTGTGCCTCCCCCTGCCACAAGCCTCTGTCCAAGATTCTCCCACCACCAATGCAGTCCCTGTGGGGCTGTGGCCTCTGGAGTCAGACTCCCAATTCTGCCACTTAGTAGCTCTGTGACACAGGGACCACTTAATCTCTCAGACCTGTTTTCTCATCTGCAAAATGAGTATAACAATTGTTCATACAGAGCTGTTAGGAGAAGAAAATGGACATTTAGTTGAGTACCAAACACATAGTAAGAGCTCAATAAATGGTGGCTGTTGTTCTAGAAAACTTCATTTAGATGGCTTGCAAAGAAAGGCGTTGAGCAGCTTTCTGTGCAGCGGGTAGCTGGACACCACATCTAAAAAACTCGTCACTCCAAACAAACAGAGACTCATGGACATGGACAAGGGACTAGTGGTAACTAGAAGGGAAGGGAAAGAGGGGAGAGGAAAATAAAAAAATAAAATGTTAAAAAAATTATGTATATATAGTATGAAAAAAATAAATAAACTGGCATTTTAAAAAAATCAAAAATAAAAAACTCATCACTCATCTGGAATGTCCCAATCCCTTCATCCTTTTAGTTCTATACAAGTGCCAAAGGAACAAGGAGACCGCCTGAGTCCTCTCCCGCTCCTCCTCACCTCTCCCCTCTTCCCTGCGCCATTTCCCAAGAACACAGGGAAGACTACACCAAGGGTAATACTCAAATTACGTAAAGACTTGAACTAAAGTAATACTCTGCCAGCCGCCGGGCTCAAACAGTGTTCTGGGAGCCTCCTGTTGCATCAGGAGCTACCACTTTATTTCCTGAATTATGTGGAGGTCAGGGGTCCCAGGAGGGGGGCCGTGGAAGCTGGAGCGATGAGGAGAAGGCTCTGGCTGAGGGCTCTTGGTATTGACATGAAGTGCATTGACATTTTAACAGACAATATGGCAAACCGTCATGTATCTACTCATTTATCCCCAGTTGAGACCCTGAGAAAGTAACTGTGGGACTCTTGTGATGAATACAAGGGACCACAGAATGAAGTAAGCCCATTTGGGGCTCATGCTCTGCTTGCAGCATGAGTGAGTTGGATGAAAGGGCTTTAGAGCCCAGGAGGTTGCTCAGTGTTATCCCATTCCCATCATTCCTTCTCACATGCCTTGCTGGTGCCAAAGGAAGAAGAGCCCCAGAAGCTGCACGATCCCGAGTTAAACACCCTGGTGAATTCCTGAGGTGAGCGCCAGTGCCGACAACCACACAGTACTGGGCTCGGAAGAAGAACACACCAACCTCAGTGTTGCAGACCAACACCAGCCCCTCACGCTCCGTCATTCAGTCATTCGTTCCTCTAATATTTTTAAGCTCGCATTAGGTCCCAGGTGCTGTCCTTTGGGCTGGGCATACAACAGTGAGCTGCACTCATGGGGCTCAGCCTAGGAGAGAAGCCAGACATAAAATTACCATAAAAGTCGATAAGAGCTACAGGGCTGAGGGTGCTGAGAGAGCAAAGCAGGGCACCTGATGGAGAAGTCTCATTGCAGGAAGTAACGCCTAAGCCAGGACCTGAAGGCCAAGTCCAGGAGCTGGCCAGATGAGGTGGAGGAAGGGCAGAGCAGCACATGCAAAGACCAGAGACTGGCCGAGCCATGAGAAGAACAAAACGATTAACCTGAACATCAATATAATCATTTTGATGTGTCCAGTTTGAAGTGTAGTTAATACGAACACATTGGCCTGGCTTCTTATTTATGCTTTGGAAAGAGTATAACCCTGTAAAACTAAATTCCCAAGCCCAAGGCGTGGGCTGCCAGGGAGAACAGGTTAGGAGGCAGTGTCACAAGGGGCTAAGTGTTGGACCTTGATAGCAAATAAACTCAGGTTTGAGGATATATGGGAACTCTCTATACTTTCTGCTCAATTTTTCTGTGAACGTAAAACTGCTCTAAAAAAAAAAAAAAGTTTATTAATTAAGAAAAGAAAAACCAGGTTTAAATCTAGGAAGTTTGGCTCCAGGGCACATCCCTTTAACCACTATGCTATACTAGCCCCCAAATTCTAACGGAAAGAAAAATCCAACTTTTGATAAATGTTAAAAAGAAAAAAATACGTACATGTAAAGCGATACAGAGAGATTGCTTACGGTTCAGGTTTCCAGCCCTTCCTAATCCTTTCTAGAGGCCAGGCAAGTTTTCGAGGCTGATTAAGCCAACTCCTGCCTCACGTGTAGTGTGTGATGAAAAGCACTTGACGTGTGGCGTGAGGCCAGCATCCCCAGGGTCCTTTGGTCTGGAAAACAGCTGTGAGTAATCTGGGGCAACCGGAGCAGAAAGCTTTATCAGCTGGCCTGTCCCAAAGCTGCTGGGCAGACTATCTGCTGGTGCAGCTATGCCTCTAACTGTCCTATTTTTAGAGAAAGGCATTCTTTCCAAGCTCTGCTTCTGACAAAGGAGCAAGCCAGCTCTGTCCCAAGGCACGGCCCGTGAACAGCAAGCCGCTTCCACTCATTTGCCTGACTTAGGGCTCATTTTCTGTGGGTTTGTGGACCACCACCCATAGCTTTTGACTAAAGAATTTATAAAATGTTTTACCATTCCTCAGCTGGGGGAATCCTATGTGATATTGCTTTCTGCCCTGGGAGGAGGACATAAGACATTGTCTTGCTCAAAAAATAGCATCTTGTCAGCATTTCAAAGAATACCGTCCAAGGTCCGTTGAAAGCCGTTTTTGTTGTAAGAAAGCAAATATCTGCACAGGAGATCGCATGATTAAGTTATGTTTTAATATGTTGTGGTGGGAGGAGGAGTTGGGGTAGTGACCCCGAAGGCTATAGAGTTGTTCCAGTCAGCATTAGGCCCTCCCAACACCAAACCAGGAAGCCAGGTAGGGCCCAGGAATCGAGAGAAACAGCCCTAGAATTGGCCTGGGACTCAACTCACTTGAGCATCCTTAAGGACTCTTTGGAATCATCCCAGCCTACTAGCTGATAATAACACTAAAAACAAAAGGCTAATAATATCATTTTTCCAAGTACCTTCTGTGTGCAAGATACTTGAAGCACATTATCTTATTGACCTCCGGACAACCCCCGGCGGTGGGTGTTACTGTCATTTTGCAGGTAAGTGATCTGAGGCTCAGAGAAGTTGTTTAACTTACCCTGGTGAATGGCAGAGCTGATATGCAAACTCAAATTTTTCTCACTCCAAAGCCCATGCATTGTCTTTCCATTTGTCATACTGGCCATTCCAGGTTTCTTAAAGGGGATACACAAAAGGAAGGCTGGGTCAAGGTATATGCCAATTTAGTGTTCCAGAACTTAAACTAAAACACAAACGACAATGTTTTTCTCAAGCACGCTCTCCCCATTTGCCCCACCCCTAACATACATTTGCAGCTGTGACACAACATGTTTAGTAACACGAAGTCATGCAGTGGGAGGTCCCTACTGCCAAGCTTGACGGGAACTCTAGGGACCATCTGGTCCACCTCTCTTATCTCCAGATGAGGAAAAGGCAAGCATGAGAAGTTAAAAAAAAAACTAGCCCAAGGTCACAGTGCAATTAGAGAAATTCAAGCACAGATCTTAAGAGTCCACGTCTGGGAACTTGCCCACAATACTACCCCCACCCATCAATATGACTCGATCTGGACAGGATTCAGCCAAGTGTTCAAACTGAGTCCTACTATTTGAAAGACACCTAAGATAGGGCAATATGGAAACAATGCCACTCCTTCCGAAAGTAAATGGGAACAACTGTCCAACAAGAGAAAATCGCAGCTCATCCTGGTGGGTTGGTGGCCTTTCAGAGCCAGATGTCCTCACATCCCCGATCTACTCACATAATCTACTCACATAACCACATCTTTCGTCACCCTCTCACATAAATATACTTCTTGAGGAGAGCATCACAGACATCTACGAGCAAAAACTTGCAGCTGGTGGTCTTTCATGAACTCCAGGGTCCCTGTTTCTCCAGGATGATGCCTACTGGACTTAACTCGGATTGGAGAAATCCTGACAAGATAGAGAGGCATGAATGAGTGAGCGTGTGGTGTCAGTCCCATCCCCTTTTTCAATTTATCTCATTCCAAAGTCAGTTCAGCAGTGGGTGGGAGCATGAGAGGTGACAGTCAAGAAGAGGCGATGTCATAACCTCCGGCTGTACCAAGGTTCCCTTACCTCTTTATACCACGAGGATCTGTCCTTGTTTAGTGGCTGCTCATCACTCACCAGGCTTTTTGATGGCTCATTAGTTCCCAAAGTTATAAGGTTGCTCCATCAATTCCAGGAGATTCTAAGTTGGCAGCAATTTTAGTGATGTGGCTGGAGCTGGCAAATATTGACATTCCTTAAAGACGTGAGGTGGTACCAAGCAAATCTTGATAAGAGAGAAAGTTTGCAGGGGGAGGGGGCAAAGTTAACATTTATTAAGCTTCTACAATGTTCTGGGGATTTACTGTCATTTAATCCTGTCCATGACATTGCTATTATCCTCATTTGACGAATGTAGAAAGACTTTTTAAAAAGTTCAGCCACCTCTCTAAGGCCATACAGATAGGAAATGGCAGAACTAAAATTCTTCTCCAGGTCCACCTAACTGCCAACCTGCACACACAAGATGTTCCCATGGCAGACACTGTTGGTTTTCTACCTAACCTTTCTTTTCTTCCTTCCTGATAGCACCTGGGTTGCATCAAGGCAGCAATGTGCCCAGCTCCCAGAGGCCAGAGAGTTTAGTAGCTTCTACTATCTTCTAAACTCATCTCTAGCTACTGTGCCTGATGCTTGGCTGCAGCTCAGAGTTTGTTATCTCATAGAAACCATCTTACGCACAGTGGTCAGTAAGACTGCAGTCACTGTATTGTCATGGTACTCTGTTGTTCTGTGGGTCACACCAACTCGTGTTGATTAACCTGAGAAACCATCATTTATAGCTCCGTTTCTAGTGGAGAATGCATTATAAGATCTACCCACCCTCTGCTCCTTCCCATCCCTAGCCAAAAAAAAAAAAAAATCTGACAATTTGCAAGAGACTTCATGAGTCCTTCATAAGGTTTATAATCAGTTCAAGTTACACAGGTGCAGACTCAAAGCTGCATTCTCGTTATCAACTGTTTACTCACTAATCTGGAAGATCTGGGAATCCCAAGAATACCAAAGCAAATTCCTGAAAATATAGCTAAATATGAGGTATTTCTATGTTATCCTACCCGACTTTGTGAAGTTGACTGAAAGATTTTCCTACAACTGAAAAAAGCGTATTCCAGACGAGAAGACAAAACACTAGCTGTCGCGGCCACTTCAGGATTACAGCGTTGCATTTCCTTGATAGAGGGCTGGTTGGCATCGGGGAAGCCCGGTGTTTCTCAGCCTCGACACCACTGACATTTTGGACCAGACAATTAGTTGTGGAGTCTGTCCGGTCACTGTAGAAAGATAGCAGCAACGGGGCCCTACCCACCAGATGCCAGCAGCACTCTCAGTGTGACAACCCGAAGACTCTCCCGACATTGGCAACTGTCTCCTGGGGGGCAAGAACATTAAGAACGACTGATAAAGACTGATAAATTAGTAGAACCTATTTACTTATGGGGTTGCATTAAACCTGACAGAGCCATGAAACATCCAGTGAAGCAAGCAGTACTAATTTGTGTTCCTTCCGATTGCAAATCCACCCCACATAAAGTAGGGAGCAGATGGTCACTGAAATGGCCTTTGGCTGTAATCATGGACAAAGCCTATTATCTGGGCCACCAAGAAACCTAGTTTCAGAAAGGATATCCCCTGATTGCTGGTTCCTAGTAGAGATTGTGAGGCAGAATCTCCTCAAGGACTTTTCCTGAACTTGGTTTCTTTCCCTCCCACTCACACTATAAAAAGACTGTTTTCCCCACTTCAGCTCATTTCCTCCCCAACTCTCTATCGAATGTGTGAGTGATGGAACTCCTTCAGGGTTCGTGTTTCATTTCACTGCTCACTTTTGAAGCTACCTCTTCTCAGAATAATTGTCTGGGCTCAGCAGTTGCTACTGAACAGATTCCAGCAGTTGAACACTGAAAGAGAATCTAATTAACTTCAGAATGTTTGAGATTTCTCCAGCACCCAGCTTTACACAGGTCCACAGAACAGGCTGAAATCTCAGGGGAAACCCTCAGCTTCCACCCTGGCATTATGCTCAGGAAAGTATAAAATTGGTTTATCCTAGAGGTCACCAGAAAATGTGAGTTCCTTTCTGGGTTCTGTGTACATATATATCTGTATATGCTGAATCTCAGAACCACTCTCTTACTTCAATGATGATCAATGGTAGAAAAAGAATTTATTTACTCACGAACATATATTAAGTCATTAGCCACCAGCAATTTGAGTTTACATTTTCAAACCGAGAGTAATACAGAGTCATTCATTCATTCATTCATTCATTCATTCAAATACTCCAGGAGGGCAGGGAATTTTGCCCATGGTTCACCACTTATTTGAATAAATTAATGCCCTGTTTGTTTGAGGTAATGTCATTAGTAGTAAGAATACAGCAGTGAACAGGATTTGCATAATCCCTGGCCTCAGGGGGTTTACAGTCCAACAGGGGAGTAAGAGAACGAAGAAATAAATCAGGCAATCAAGAATTGTGGAAAGAGCTAACATGGAGAGAAACTGGGGAATGGAAGGAAGCAGCCTCGCTTAAATAGGGTCGTCAGGGAGACCCTCTTCCAGGAAACAGCATTGAGCTGAGGCTCCAAGATGAAGAATTGGCCTGAAAAGGTTTTCAGGGACCACACACACATGCACACACAGAGACACTCTCTGCTTCAAGGGAACGGTTCAGAGCTGAGGGAAAAGACTTTAGCACTGGCCACCAGCAGTTGGAGTCTAGGCCTTGAGACTCAGTAAAAAAAAGGTATTTTCCAGAACAATTGTATTTACCATGACACTGGGTTATATAAATGTCAGATCTTTAACTACTAATGGTGCTGGAGGTGATAGCAAAACAAAAGACTATCCCTGGGCCTAACCTTGGACTTACTTCCAAATGTATAAGTTTTATGACTATTTGTTATTTAGGGGGAAAGAAAATTTTATGATTAAAATGCCACTCAGAAAAGTGACTTCATTATTGTTGATTATTCACTATCTGAAACTATCGACCTACTCCTCTTTTCCCAATGAAACCCTTATTTTTATAAAGTGAAGCTACATATATATTATAAAATATAAATTTATATATTATATATACATTATAAATATAATATAATCACATATATAAAACTCAAGGTTTTTACCCAAGGTACTATCTGTAGCAATACTGACAGGGGATAATAAGTTAAATCTGTTCTTTTCTATATTTAGTGCTGTCTTTAAGTATTTAAAAAAAATTTATGTGTGCAAATCAATGCCTACTTCAATAACCAGTTAGCATCAGCTCATTTATTTCTGCTTGCTGAGGACCTACCAGGTACCAGGCACTGAGGTAGAGATGGACAGACACAAATGGGAGAGTGTCCCGGCAGACCTCTGGCCTGGTGGAGATGACAGTCCAGTGGGGAAGATGGGCAGTCAACAAACGTTTAGAGAGGTCTGACAGCACATTATAAAATCGCTAACCCAGTCTGAGAGGTCAGGAAATGAATGACATGTAAAGTGAGACAGCAATAAGTAGTAAGAGTGAAGAGAGGCTGGTGAGTGGGGGAGAGCATTCCAGGTGGAGGGGCTGCCTGTGGGAAAGCCCCGATGGGGAGGAAGGTTGGCACATTTGGCGAACCAGCAGGAGCAAGAGGAGGAGGAAGAGGAGAGTAGAGATGGAGAGATGGGCAGCGGCCAGATGCTAGAGGGTCCTGTCAGCCTCATGAAGGATTCTGGGCTTCATTCTACAGGAACCAGAAGCCCCTGCCAGGGTTAGAGGTGGGGAGTGACAACACTTTGCATGGATCTAGGAGGAAAGCTGCAGCTGACAAGTGGGAGAGGAGTAGAGTGGGGGTCAGTGAGGGCATGATGGAGATGAAGAGCAGAGATGAAGAGGTCAGCGCTCTTTTTCTGAAGCCTCAAAATCCCAACCCGACGAGCCATGAACATTGGATGGGGGAATGTGAGCGTGGAGCCCTTTGGAAACCTGCCAGGATCTCCATCTTTCATGTAAAAGGCCTTCTCAACTCCTTGGTTATCCTTAGCCACCTTCTCATGTTTAGGAGCTGGCATCAAAATGCTTAGAGGAAGCTCAGAGTGTGAGGGCAGTTTGTCAACTAGTGTGACCTAATTCCAGGAAGAGCACCCACCACATACATACGCTGACAGAATTGTGCACTTTGTAAGATCAGGGTCCTCTGTCTTCTTAGCCATCAGATCCCCTGCATCTAGAACATAATGGGTGCTCAATAAATACTTGATGTTATTATTAAACCTCTCCAAGCCCATTTTCTCATCTGAAAATTGGAAATTAAAAAAATATTTATCTGGCAGGCCTTGCGAGAAGAAATAGTATATGTAAAGCTCCTGGCACAGTGCTTAGTATTTAGCAGATTAGTTATAAATAATAACGAGTAGCAATCATTATCATCATTGCCATTTCTAGGGATGACATCGGAACCGCTGCTTCATGACCATTTGTGGTCATCACTGGCCACGCTAAATATAGAGGCAAAGCATAGTACCTGTTGAGAGGCTAGTTATTATAGTACAAATCAACAAAGCAAGGAGAAGACCCAAGATAATAGCCCTTGACATTCAGCATCTAGAAAGTCCAAGGACACTGGATTCAGTCATGACTGAGTGGAAAGAAGGTGGGTAGTGACTGCTGCATCACGAAATAGCTCTGTAGGATGGCCATTCACATGAAATACTTTTCTATTGCTCTGTTCAGTAAAAGCATTGGAGGACGCTAAAGGGTGTGCCAAGCCTCCCTTCCAAACATGGACACTTCATCCAGAGAGCAGGCAGGCCGATGGATTGTTTCTTCTGGACTCAAGATTTTAAATTTAAAAGGAATTTATGTCAATAGCTTAAAAAAAAAATCAAGCTACGAGAGGGTACAAATAGAAAAGTCAGCATTCCTCTTACCCCCCAAAGCTTCAGGCAGATTCCCCAGAGAAATCACTGTTATTTCTCACAGACACTTTTATGCATATACAAGAATAGATGCATTTTTTTTTTTCCCAGATGGGATCATAAAAAACTTCTGAAACATGCTTTTTTCTCTACTTTATTTATCCTGAATATTTTTGCATGTTAATATATGTAGTTTTACCTATTTTTAACAACTGCTCTATTCATTAATATAATGTAATAGATAAGCCGCCAGATCTGGATGCTTAACGTAATCAAAGTTTATTTCTCGTTCACCTAAATCCAACTTGTAGGGAGTGTGCATATTGGGAGGCAGGAAGTGTTCTGGTTCTAGCACTTATGCAGGGATCCAGGATAAGCAAACCCCTGCCAACTTCCACATGTGACTTCCACATACTTGGTGGCTTCTAAGGTCACTCTGGGTGTTGATATCCAGCTAGCAGTTGGGTAAAGAGTGTGGAGGAAGGTGTGGTTTGTTTTAAATGAGCCTGGCCTAGACATGACATATATCACTTCTGCCCACATTCCACTGGCCAGAATTAGACTTCCTGCTCTAGACCGGTACCAGGAAAAATGTCTTGGTTTGGACCGCTGGTTCCTACAACCCAACATCATGGCAAGGAAGCACAAACCTCTGATGGTCCGTTAGCTACATCTGCCACAGATGCACCGTAGGAACATATCATTTACTTAAGCTTTACGACACTGGCTTTCTTCCTCTCTTTTTTGCTTTTATACGTGTCTTTTGCTGAAGGCAAATTTTTAAAGTGTGGAAAACCATTACCTCATAAATAGATAGAGTATGTACACTGTTTCAGACTTGGTGGGGATCGGGAGAAGATACTATCAATGAAAAGGCTTGAAAAGATGCATATCTTTGACCCAGGGACACTTGTAAGGATGTTTCCTAAGGAAATTAGTGAATTACTACTTATATTTTGTGTACAAATATATTTATAATAGTGACACAGTGTAAGCAACCTAGATACCCAACAATAAAGTCCCATTTAAATTATGATTCAAACAAATAAGGAATACTATGTAAGTGCTTGTAATAATTACGTAGATACCTGCAAACTTAAAAATATGTGTTATGATAAAATATAAGACACCTAAAATAGTGTAAAAAAATTGTTTAAAACAAATCAATTACTTAGAGCAAAAAGGTTGGAGGACATATATTAAAATGTTTATAGTATTTATCCTTGGGTAGTATGACTATGGTTGTTTTTGCTTTCTTCTTTTACACCTTTATGTAGTATCTCAATGTTTTATCATAAAAAAACAATGAAGCTATTTTCAGTTTGAAACAAACATTAAAATACGTAGATGAAGTGTATTGGGGCTTAGGGGATTGAAAGTGAGTGTGAGTCAGACTGGCCTCCTGTGCCCTGCCTGTCTATTGGACCTGTCACTTAACACTCAAGTTGCTATCAGAAGCACTTTTCTCTGTTGAAGTGACTGCCTTTTGTCACGCCATCTCCAGGTTATAATGGGAGGGGAGGATAAGCCTCAGAGCAGTCGGCAGCAGCTCTGTGGGTTGGTGGTTGGGGCTCGCCATGCCTCCAGCCTCCGCATGGGGAACACCATCAGGGCCCTCGTGGCCTTCATTCCTGCTGACTGCTGCCAGAACTTCGTGGTTGGAGACCTTCGGGAGATGCCACTAGACAAGATGGTGGATCTGAGTGGGAACCAGTTACGCCGCTGCCCTGTGCACGTGTGCTCCTTCCGGGAGCTGGTCAAGCTCTACCTGAGTGACAACCACCTTAGCAGCCTGCCTCTGGAGCTGGGGCAGCTGCAGAATCTACAGATTCTGGCCTTGGATTTCAACAACTTCAAGGCTCTGCCTCAGGTGGTGTGTACTTTGAAACAGCTCTGCATTCTCTACCTGGGCAACAACAAACTCTGCGATCTCCCCAATGAACTGAGCCTGCTCCAGAATCTCCGGACCTTGTGGGTTGAGGCCAACTGCCTCACTCAGCTGCCAGATGTGGTCTGTGAGCTCAGTCTCCTTAAGACTCTGCATGCTGGTTCCAACGCCCTGCGTCTGCTGCCAGGCCAGCTGCGACGCCTCCAGGAGCTGAGGACCATCTGGCTCTCGGGTAACCTGCTGACAGACTTCCCCCCTGTGCTGCTTCACATGCCCTTTCTGGAGGTGATCGATGTGGACCGGAACAGTATCCGCTACTTCCCCAGCCTGGCCCACCTGTCAAGCCTGAAGGTGGTTATCTACGACCACAATCCTTGCAGGAATGCACCCAAGGTGGCCAAAGGCGTGCGCCGTGTGGGAAGATGGGCAGAGGAGACACCAGAACCTGATCCCAGAAAAGCCAGGCGCTATGCTTTGGTCAAGGAAGAAAGCCAGGAGGCACAGGCACCAACCCTGCCTCATCTACTTCCTCCATCCGACTCCTGAGAGGCTTCAGTGGTAGGTCGACGCCAAGAACCCAACTCCAGCATCTTCTGGAGACCTCTCCACTAAAGTGACAAAGATTGCTCTGGGATATCTGGGGTATCTCTGCCCGTGGGGGTTGATGGAGTCAGATAAAATCCCTAAATCACACCAAGAAGAAAAATTTCTGGCAAATAGTATCTCTCCCAAAGGGAAATTGTGTGATATAAGTAGCATGACAACTCTTTGCCAGAAAATCAGCCTCTCCAAGAAGGTATTTCAAAATACTGAAGAGTAAAGAGTAGTTGGTCATGATGCTCAGGAGCTCCTCAAATTAAGGTACCTTATTTGTTATAGAACTCACCTAAAAGTTCGGATGGCCTGTCTCCAGCCTTTTATAGGATATATTTTCTACTACGAGTGACCATAAATGGTATGAAAACATTACTAATTCAGGACCCTTTCTACCTAATCGGTCAGACTCAGACTTTGTTGTTACAAAAGCACAAGATAAAGTTTTTTCTAACGAATGCTGAGAAGACCCCTGATGGAGAATGTCTCCTGGTGGAGACATTTAAAGAGACATAGCTGTCACTTTAAACATGACTGGTTTGTGCTGACTTAGCTCATTTTCCCTGAAAGGTTTGACCCAAGGTCTGCTCTCAGTTGTTCACCCTCACCGACAATAGAAGTCACCTAGAAAGCAGAAGCTTTGGCAACGTGGTCTCCTTAAAACCAAGCCCAGCTGCAACCCTTGGCTGCTTCCATGGAGCAGAGCTCTTCTGTTTATTCACGTTAATGGACCTGAGCAGAACTGAATCCCCTTCCATGAGGGAAACCACATGTTCAGATTCATACCAGGTTAATGGTAGTAGGTGGTAAATTTAATCACTTGAAACAAGCATTTGGAAATTTGAATTGCAGGTCGTGGTGTATATAAAAAGCTTCTGCCTCTTTAGCCTCAGTATCTCTGCTTTTGTTCTGATCTGTTTTGATTTTTGTAGATAAGGTCTTTTGATGGTTAGTGTATAAAGCTAGGTATTTCAGCCACTATTTTTTTTTGGAGTATGTAAATTGTGACCATTTCTTCTTCCCATGAATACATTGACTTTAAAGAAAGTGCTGTCAGTGGGTGATTTAATAACACAATCCTTCATATTCTTGAACGTTGTCAGCAACGAAGTGTCATCTTAACTAGAACATAGTATAGTTAGCTTTTAAAATGTACTTTTGCCATAAAAAAGCATCTTAACCCAGCAAAGTTTGGTTCTAAAATTACATGACACAGCAGGCTATTTTCAAGTGTCTTCCTACCACAACTATTTCTCGCTAAGCCAGAGGAAATCTCCTTATCATCACCCCCCAGTCTGCAGAATATCTGCAACCCACTGATTTGATTGCCAAAGGGTCTCTTTAACCATTAAATGTAATCGTTGGTCAAACATTTAACTCAAGTAATGAGTCTAGATTTCTGAGACAGCTATGATTTATAGTCTATTTTCTCATTCCTAATGATTGAAACCAAACCATCCTCAGTTGATGTTAGAAACCTTCTGCTAACAGAACTGCCTTCTGACCTGTATCTACAGCCAGCCTTATTATGGCTATGACTTTCTTCTGACCCTGCCTTATCCCTCCCAAGATTAATGGTTATACCCATAAAACAAAGTGAAGCCATGTGATCTATCTATACAGAGTTCTAATAAGCTAACTGGCCTGAATCAAATGTCATATTATAAACTATTTTTGCTTAGCGAAGCTGTTTTCTTCTGAAATAATCAATACATATTAAGCATACATTTCCCAAATGATTAAAAATTCACCCCTGATTTTACTGTCCAAAAATGTTTTCACTATAGGGTTTTAATCAATTTTATGAAATAACTCTGTAAATACATGTTTACATTTCCTTTACCCTCTGAGATGTTTTCTTGAAATTCTAATACGATTAGAAAGTTAAAAAGGGGGAAATGTTGAAGTAACTATACTCATGATTTTAAAAGTCCTGAAACCCAAAGTAGTATGCATCAAGAGGAAAATCTCTGCCAGTTTGTATAGAATTTTAGCTTCCATTAACACAAATGCCAACTAAAATCTTTAACTAATGAATTCTATGGAAATAAAGTTTTTCTATCCTAAAATGCAACATCACCGTAATTTCACACTTAAAAAGTGGGCTTGTGCCCTAAAAATCAATTAGGCTCAAATTTTAACTAAAAGCACATATCATACAGTTATCTGGAGGCACTGTAGTATAATGGTTAAGAGAATGGCCTTCAAACTACCAAAGTTCAAATCCTGGCTTTGCCATTTTCTGGTCAGTTACTGTCTGTGCATCTCAGTTTTCTCATCATTAAAATGGTAAGTATCTCTCAGAGCACTGTAAGGATTAAAGAAATTACCGTGCATAAAGTGCACAGAATAGTGGCTGACAGGTGACAGCTAATGTTTATATACCATGTTCTTTTATTGTTATACCATGCAGCACAATACTTATTTTTATCCTATAATCAGTATAATTCTTTGAAGGAAAAAAACATAAAGGGCAATAGACCAAAAACTTTTTCTCTTTCAACAAAATTTTCAGCAACAGTTACTATAGTCTTGAATATAAGAAAAAGTACAATGTGGTCAAATGCTTCTCTCTGGCTTACCTAGATAAGAAAACACAAACATGATTACCAAGGATTCGCTTTTAAATTTCTAAATGAAGATACTGTCCTTTCTCTGTTATTCTAGAATTGGCAAAATCAAGTGCAGTGAGTCTTCACTTAATGTCAATAGGTTGTACTTTAAATGAAACGACGCAACGAAACCAATTTTACCATAGGTCAGTTAATATAAATAGAAGTTCCTACAGCATCTCATCAGTTACAATGAAACGATGTTGAAGAAAAGTTACTTGAGGAACTTTTGTACTTGAAAACATGACTATTCCTTGGCACTAAACGGATGTGTCATGAGGGGTACGAGGCATGAAACTGAACACATGGGTGTGTATCTGCTACATGCTGTCATTATTTAAAAAAAAAATGCATACCCCTTGCAATTTCACTACCACAGAAAGAATATTAAAACAAAGTTTAAATGTTTTTCCCTTCTGGACTATCCACTTCTGGGGAACAGATAACAGGTGATATTTATCTTTGAATCTCCAATGCCTACTACTCCTCCACCAAGTCACCTGAATTTTAGAGATTTTATCATGCACCCAGCCAACAGGCAGGGGACACTACTGTAGGTCAGGTACTATCCTCAGGGTCTGGTGTAAGTTAATTCACATAACCTTTTCAATACCCCTTTGAAAGAAGTGTTATGCACTATTTATAAAAAATATGAGGAATTTGAAATCACATTTGCCTTATTCTTCATACTGAGAATCGGCAGACTTTAGAAAAAGATTCTGTACAGACTATTCTGTTGACTTTTATCAGTCAGGGGTTAGGGTCCTGGCAAGAAAATGCATTCATCCAATATGGTTTACATGAAGAAACCTTAACAAAGGAACTATTAGTAGACAGGATTAAGAGGGGTAAGGGACCGATACTGAGGTGGTTAATACTGACGCACACAGTCAAGAGTCAACAGGAGCAGCTCTCACCACCCATATGGCTGAATGAACAGGAAACAGAAATGTTACCCACTAAGAGCTGAGAGCTATAAGAGGGGCTGCCCAGCAAAACAATAGTAGTGGTAGGTCTCACAGGGATGCAGCCACTTGCAAAGAGCAAAAATGAGAACATATTTCCTCTCCTCATATCCTGCCAGTGCCTCCTGAGTTAAACCACAGTAAACCAGTAAACAGGGAATTGTGAGACACTTGAGGGCAAGTCCCATGATCTCTAAGCAGGCAAAGAACGGATCCTGGCTTGAGGAGAGTTAAAATAACCAGCACACATATTCTCCTTCAAAAAACAGAAAAACTGGAGACTACTAGGATTTTAAAATCCTGAACATCTAGACAATTTTTATGTATCAACTATTAATGTATATTCCAAATCTATTTCTGTATCACAAAAGTCTGGTGAAAATAAAGACCACTGCTTCCATATTTGCTGTTTATGAGTAACAGAAACTCCACTCTAAATTAGAGGAATTAGAGAGGCCTACATTGGACTCTCACCTCTGAAACTGGGAAGATTTTAAAATTTAACTTGGAATAGTCTAAGGCTATGACAACTGCCAGGGCTTCAAAGGATATGAATTCAAAGAATATTGTTGGATTAACAAATAAGGTCCCATGTGTCTTCTTTTTAAATGAACTTTTAACTGGTGTAGCCTTAAGATCTATGGAGAAAATGTCCAAGTACACTTTTAGATTAAAATCCTACTCCAGGATACCTGGTCCCTCAGGATAAATGTTTATTTAAACTCACCTCTCCTACTGAAACCTCTGCAGGTTTTCTTGGTCATGACATGGTCACCTGGTCCATTTGAGTTATGGGACGAAAACAAATGTAATCATGTGTGATAAAAGTATTTTGCTTCTAAGTGAAAAAAATATCAGTATAATTCTCTTTAATGATTTCAGGAAGTTTTTCCTTTTTGTGAATGTTGCAAGACATAAACTAGTATCGCAACGAAGAAAACCATTTTCTTCAGTTTTAACAGCTTCTATAAAGTCTTAAAATGTTGAGACAAACTTTTAGGTAAAAACAAAACAAAAAAATGTTGGTTTATTAGTTTCTTTGAAAACCCTTTTGCTCCTCTCTGGAATAAAATGTCTTCCCATGATGCTAGCTCCAAGATACCCAGTAAAAGCTCGTGCAGATCTTTCTCATTTTATTTCTTGCACGTTCTGCTGTATACTGATGTATAAATAACCTGCAAATCTAAATTCACCATTAAACTCAGTACATACTTATACCCATCTCCATTCTCTCTCTAGAATCCATCTGTCGAAAAGAAAAATACAAACAAAAAAACCCTAGCAACAAGCAATAAAAATGCTTACATCTAATCATACCCATTTTCTTTAAGAGAACATTACCCTATAAAGCATCAGAGGTACCTGAAGAAGCTTGCAACAACCAACATTTAAAATGACTCTTTCAAAACATAAAAATAAAAAAAATAAAATGACTCTTTCAAACTTAAAGTAACAGAAACCACCATCAGTTTTTCCTAAGACAGACAGTAGTTAAGACTATACAGAATTAAATGAGTACTAAAGACTATGGTACTTTCACTAAATAAAAATAAATGGTTAGTTAATAAATGTTATGTATAATTGAGAACCAAAAGATTAGTGTTAGGTTTATCACATTAGACTTGGACTTATATTAATCAAGATGATTATTTCATAACTGTATAAGGTCGATCACTAGTTAAACTGGAACAACTCTACTGAAAGTACAATCATTCATTCCCATTAAGTAGAGTTACGACAGGGCAAAGATCACTTAGACAGTAAGAACTAAGGAATTGTTCAAATTTTTATTGGTAAACAGTATGAGAAATGAACTTTTCTATCAACTGAATTTTATGGAAAAGGAACATCAAATAAATTAGACCCATGTTAAAATAAAAGGTCAGCTAAACGTCCAAACTTAAGAAGAACCACAGACAAACTTCAATTCCACAGTCTTCTTTAAGAAGTCGAAGTCTTTCAAATACAACTTTGTAATGAACTGGTCCGGAGCATAACAGCATATAGGAATGCTTAACAGGGGTGGTGATCAGGGACACGTTTCCTGCAAGGATTACACAACATACACTTAAGAAAAAAGTTAATGGTGAAAATGAAAAGCACAACTGTAACCAAAGGTTTATGTTAAATGCAAAACAGCTAGAATCCTAATTTCATTAAGACCATCATAACCCAATTCTCTAAAACAAAATGTTTCTACCTCATAACTACCATCCTTCAATTATTATTTTATTAGGAAGGAAACATTACAAAATCTGTGGAATATGAAAGCCTGTAGTTATTTAGCAGTTCTCAACTTCTCATCCAAACATCCTACTTAACAAATATGTATTCTCCAGAAAATGGTAAATTCATGTTTTCAATATTATGTTAGGAAATTTTACTATATTAGCTCAAAGACAGTTGTAAAATGGCAAGGCTTTGGGGCCTCTACATGGAAATCTCTGGATCACTATTCTAAATGAAGAAAACAAATGCTAATAGGTAAGCTGGTGATGGGGCTGAATAACTCACTAAAGTACGCCAATAGCACCTCTCGTATCTTAGATGTTTAACTTTTATTCTCAGGTAACCACATAGTGAATCCCTCAGGAAGGGAGCATGGTAGGTGTACTAGTGCAATTTTTTCCTTAATGCCTCTTCAAGGAGCTAGGGCTTGAGAAACACTGCTTCTAGAGGCAAGCATACCAGTTAAGAGAAGCAGAAAAAGCATTAAGAGGAGACCCAAAGAGCACACTGGGATCATATAGAGATAAACGCTTCCAACCTTGGCAGCTTATGGAGTACGACTAAAGGATGCTAAAAGATGTCAATACAGAAAAAGTTATCAAGCAGCTGTCACAGGGCACTGACTGATCTGGAAAACAAACCTGGAGGTCATTAACTAGTATGTAAAGAAGTCCAAAGCCCAGTATATATTTCTGACATATTTAATAGACACAAATCTCTAAAACAGTGTTACCAGATCAAGTGAGGTATTATATAGTGTATATTTCGAATGTGACTGAGGGTGCTGAATTATTGTGAAGATTTCTGAGGGTGAGTGTGGCTGTGAAACCTTAACCCCAAGTCGGAAAATCTTAATTACAGAACTTGATTTTCTTTTGCCATCATTCTGCTTAAAGACAGTAGAAAACATTAACTGCATTTAACCTAACCATCTTTGGTGGCATTGCTTCCAAGAAAACTTGCTGTCAACTTCTTCCCTCACCAACTTTCCATTTCAAAATATGAGTGCTCTGCATTACCCTATCCTCCCAGTACCAGGAGCAAGGAATCTCTAGATTTTTCAGCCCAGTCCTTTTTCCGGGACAGCACAGTAGAGTTAAATATTATTTCATCTGTTCTCTCCAAACCAAATCACTACTTTCTACTGTTTCCTTCCTAATAATAGTATTAGGATAGCTGGCACTCATAGAAGCAAGCCAATGAAATGAGTACTGCAAGGTTCTGCACAAAAAAAATCCTCTGTAACTAAGTCCATTTTAGGTGTAATTTCCTAGTAGCATTCCTACTTCCCTCCTGTTACTACAGATGAACTCCGGGTACCACTGCCTAAAACCAACTCCTGCTCTTGTTCTCTTCTCTCTCCCATAGCTACTTAGTGAACAGCTCCCCTCTTCTGCATCAATCATTCCCTCTCTAGGAAATTCCTCCACTTAAACAAACTGAATTTTCACAGTAAAGACCCACATCCCCTCCAATTACTATATTCTACTTCTGTTCCCATTCTCAACATCCACTTTCTCCAATTCTTCTGCTCCTGCCCCACCTCCACTCCACTAAAACTGCCTGTTATGATTACCAATGGCCTATTACTAAATCCAATTTTTAAGGTCAATTTTCGGTCCTTATCTTACTTGACCTATATACATAATTTTGACAGCTGATAGCTCCTCCTTCCTAAATCCTTTCTTCATTTGGCTCTTGGACACATATTCCCTTGGTTTTTCCTCCCTGGGGACCTCAGTGGCTACTCCATACATCCCCAATCTCTAAAATTTTATATTATGAGAAAATTTCAAATATATATAAAAGCTGAGAGTGTATCATTAATTTTCATGTAATCATCATCGTTTTAATAATTATCCATACTTTACATACCAGTGTCATTTGCTGGTTGCTCTGAATCTTGCCCTTGTAATTGAAATTCTCCAGTGCTCAGTCCCTAAAACTACGTTCCTTCTTTAACTACATTCACTCTCTGGACACTCAACCAGTCTAATGGCTTGAAATACCACATATAGGCTGACAACTCCTAAATTTATAACTACAGCTCCAACTTCTCTCCTAAACTACAGACTCGACTACCTAACTCAATTATCAATAGACATCTCAAATTATCCCAAACTGAAATCCCCTTCTTCCCTCCCAAAGCCTTTCCCAACTCAGATAACCTTATATATCTTTTATCAATCCTCACCACCTTCGCTTCTATTTCCTGGTCCAAGCCATCATCCTCTCCCATTTCCTGAACCACCACTAACAGATAAAATAAATGGTTTTGGTAACTACCGCATGGGTTTAGGAACTACTACAAAGAATTAAAATTAACTAAATTCTCAAAAGTTAAGATTTTCTGGCTATTTAACCATTTTCGTGAGTTTTTAAAGAATCTGACATCTTACAAAAGCTGCTGGTACAGGAACACGTAACTCTGCACATTATCTGCTTAAGATTGTGCATATGGAAAAGTACACCCAAGACAGAAAATGACTTGGAGCCAACCCTTCACAGTAAAAGAGTCAATTCTTACTACTATACACCTCTGCCTCCCCCAGGCTCTCTGGTTCCTGACCTTTCCAAGCCTGGCTCTTTTTGTGCCCTTTCAATCCTGAGCACTAACCTGTGTCAACACACCCTGCTCCCACTAAGCTTTTCTGGCATAAATCTAAGAGTTGTGATTACATATTTTAAATAACTTACATAATACTTTTGCCTAAGCAAAAATGCTATATTTTCTATCGATTACGGCTATTGAATATACGCAGCTAGCTACCTTTGTTTCTATGTTAATTTTTCCTCAGAAATATTTTACAAAGTGCTACAATACCTTGGTGCTGCTTTGATAATGTTGTCCACACGTAAAATCACCTCTGCTGCTTCAGCTGCACTCAGAAGTACTTGTCGTTTCACTTGGAAACTTTCTGTTATACCTAGTATTTCCATATCACCAATAGTACCTTCCTTCATGTCTATAAAGAAAAAGTATTTACTAAATAAACTAGTTTTAACCAGAATATTGATATATCTCTAATGACTTATAACAAATAAAATAAATGCTGTTAAGAAAAATAAAATTACAACACCTAATTACTCAACTCTAGCCACTCGAAAAAAGTCTTTTAGACAATCAAAAGGTTGACTACTAATTATTTTTATTAATGGAGGGCAACTATGTCAAATGAAAAATTTATTCCGAACACTAGATCTCTTATCTATATATGTAAAATTATTACAGAAAATTTTCTCACCACTATTTACCATGGATTCTTAAGAACTGAGAGAATTTAGAAGTCATCTATTTTTCTTCTTGTGAGAATCCTAATTCATCTCCAGACAGATGATTATACATCAGCTTTCTCTTGTCCTGTGACAGGATTGTCTATCCTTTAAAACTTTTCCTATAATGTCCTGGGGATAGTTTGTTGGGAAATTTTTCAATCTGAATTAAATCTGCCTTTTTGGCCACTTTTATCTATGTATGAGGATCTGCACACTCAAGAATGTCTCAGCATAAGTTTATTGTGCGATTAGAGTTAATACTGATTGTATAAGAAATACAGTAAAGTTTACCCTTATTTCAGAATATGAGTACTGTTATTTTATAGTCATAACGTAACAAACTAGTTACAAATCTAACTAAATTTATACCCTTTATAAAATATCAAAGTTTGGCAGTGTCTAGGATATCAAGTTAAACACTGTTCCAAGAATATATAATGGTTACAAAAGCAAGGGCCATAGGAGTCTTTTATATGGTTATTATGAGAATTCATCCTTCAAAAAAAAGTAAAGAACTTGGTAGAGTCACTCTTAACAACTACAAGGTTCCAACTGATTTCTTACCCAGTCCAGCAGTTATAATGCCTTCACTATGGGCAGCTCGGAGCTGTGCCACCAGATCTGCACTGTCATAACCTGCATTGTCAGCTATAATAGTTGGCAACTATGATGTAAAAGAGAAAATGGTTAACGATCTAGTCTAGTATAATTTACTCCTAACCAGCACAGCTTTTTAAAATTATACATTTGGAAACACTATAAAATCTACTTCCTTTTAATTACTGCTCATATAGAGAGAATAAACTCCAATTGAATTTAAAAGTGGTGTGAACTAACCAGTTCTTTTTCTTAAAGCAACAAAATAAACATTTCCTGACAAGACAGAAAAATATATTCACTTAAAACCTATCAATACCAACAAAACTTAAGTTCAGACCTCTTATTTTTATTAACTTACCATTCTCAGTGCTTTAGCATAAGACTCCATTGCAACAGCTTCTTTACCTGGTGTTTTACTGGCAAGCTGTGTCACAGCATGAGCCATCAGCATCTCAGAACAGCCTACAGATTAAAAATCCAATAAAAATCATTATACTTAAAGACACTGAATTACTGACTTCCCTTAAGACATGTAAAACTTAAGTGCAAAGGCAATACAAAGTTTCTATAAGAAACATTAAAAGCATTTACGATTTATACCATACTTTAAGAAATAAAATGTTTAATATTTTCCAAATGCTTACCTCCTCCATAAACTGTTCTAGAATCCTTCACAGTTTGGGCAAGAACACAAAGAGCATCATGCAAAGATCTTTCTGCTTCATCTAAAATTTGCTGAGTGGCACCACGAAGAACAATAGTGCAAGCCTCACCTAATGTTAAAAAATATTATGTCCCAATGAGCATTTAATTATAAAAGATAAAATTTGCCTTCTATTATTTGTGTAGGTGTTGGTTATATTATTTGGTTTTGAAAGCTAAAGTCTTCCACTGTTACATATTCTCTTCACTAACAATTAATGTCATAATAGTGTTAAGTTACCTAGAGAACAACTATGTTGAAAATTCTCTATTCACGGAGACAAGATTATGATAAGGCTGACCACAAAAGAGATCAAAATTAGCAAACATCATGCTCCACGAGAATTAAGACACAGCATATTCTAGTAACAACAGTAACTGTTTCCTTCACTTCAACAGAGCTTTGCAAAGATTTAGAAACCTAAAACAGGATCTACATGAACACTCACCAAGGGCTACCCCAGAAAAGTGAATAAGCTTGTCTTCTCCAATCATGACTTCCTCAATAAGCTTGCAACTTCCAAGCTTCACCAGTTCTGGGTGGTCAAAAGTAGATGCAATTTCACCACCTATGAATATAAGTGTACATTAAATGCATGACAGATTTAAAATTTGTTTAACAAGCAGTAATGGACATTTTTTTAAGTTGATTGCTTACTATGGGTCAAGCATTGTTGGATGTACCTCATATGAACTGGAGGATTAGTCTTCACAACAACCCAAATGATAGGTTCCACTATTATCTCATTTAGAAGCGATAAAATTGAGGCAAAGAGATGTTCAGTTTCTTATCCAAAGTTATATAGCTTCAACAAGTATGGTGAAACCGAGATTCAAATCCAAGGAGTCTAGCTTCAGACCTATATGCACACTATATACTACTACCCTCCACCAAAGGTTAAACTGAAATTTTAACATTTACCTCTAAAGTCAGAATTTAAATTGAGATTCTCTTCTGAATCCAGTCTAGAAGACCAGTACTGTTATGATCTAATTTCATAAAATGAAACATGAAAATATTTGACTAGCATTATGTCAATAGATATACGGACTTTAGGAACAGTTTAAAATAGTAAGTATTTGATAGCTGTGAATTACCATAACTGAAATGTCAGAAAGCCCCTGTAAGGTCTAGAAAAATGGGAAACGTATACTGAGAATTTCCCAGAGCAAACTTAATGACGCATCAAAAAATAAGTTCATTTTATTCCTTGTGTCTTATTTCTAGTCCTGTTTTCCATCTTCCATACTACGAACTGAGAGGGTCAGCCATTTCTTTTCCTGGTCCTTAATTTAGCAAAAGTTAGGTTTCCATTTTAAAATCCTTTTCTCTAGCTCATTACTCTCACTTTTAAAAAAGTAGATTCCTCCTATCACAACCAATCCCTTTTATCCTACTCCTTATTAATAAATCTGAATAATTGAGGCTTTATATGTATTTTTCAATACATTTTCAACACATTTATAAAAAGATCTCTGGTCTTCCTAACTCTACTAATTTATACTCATAACCTGTATAGCTGAAGCTCTTTTAGACTCGCAAATTCTTGAGACTGCTTTGTTTCCTAGAAGTAAGACAGAACAGATGTTTGGGACATCACATCCCCAAAATGAGACTAATCTGGCTTCTGAAAAATTTCACTTATCTTACACTCACTCATTTATACCTACTTACAAGATACTTAACACTTTTAAAAACCAATTTCACACACTTCAACAACATATAAGCTAATAAAGATGGGAGCCACTACTAGATCAACTTCGGTTAGTGTGCCTGATCAGTAAATTTTCTTCTGAGTACATGGCAATTTCATGTATGAAGTCCTTATATCAACTTATCCCATGAATGTGCTATAATTCACAATTCTTATGTCACGTCTTTAATTTCACTGTATTGAAGGAAATACATACAAACAAGCATATTAAGTTTTATCACCTTAAGCATCCAGTATGCAGTGGGGTTTTTAAACACCACCAATTTAAAGCAGGTAAACCCACTTCGAATTGATTAATGAAAGGAAAACATCTCTTTTTAGGTCAGAAGATTATGCTTCTGATTATTAAAAATGGCTTAAGTTATTCTGAGATGAGACCAATTCTATCCTCTATATTAATTAGTATCCTTTCATTTCTTCTATAAATGGCAGTTCCAAACTGAATTCAATATTTCTAGTGACTTTAACATCTCAAACCCTACTCTTATTTTTCATTGCCAGATTCCAAACCAACGTTCCAACCTATTCATTCATTTTCGAGAACCTGAATGTTAGAGGATAAAGGTTTTTGTACCTAGTTTTTCGAGGGCTACTTAGAAGTTACTTTAAAAACTGTTAGAACAGAAAGTAAACAAGTTGTACTCTGTTATTTTGATGTATATATATCTTATTAGTAAACGTAAGTTCTAGTCTACACAATTGAGATTGTATTACTCATTCCTCTACTAAAGGGTGTTGGAACGTACTAACTTTTCATCAAACATTGCTGGATTGTTTCATACTTGTTTCAAACATTTCCTACTTTCAGAAATTTTAAAATATTAACAAAAGCAATATTTAACTATCTGACCCACTATTACAACTGTACAATCGTACAGGGCTCAAAGCATTAAACTACTCACTTAGCACTAGAAATAACTAAATGAACAAACTAGGTAAGACATAAGATTCCTTTTTTTAAGCTCTAGTTTATATAGACTTTATGTTTAGAACAATGGTCCTGTGGGTTCGAGAAATAATGTAGTATGTTTCTTTAAAACACAATAAAAAGAAATCTGTATCAATGGCAAGCCTGGCATACAATTTGGTACGTTAAAAATAATGTAACTAAACAAAAAATATCCAAAAAGTATAAGCCAGATTTCAGAATAACTGTTTAGAGTCTAAGTTCCTTAAAGGCGTTTCTTTGTATTCTCAGCAATGAGTTACATATACAGCTGATCCTTTAAAACAATGTGGGTTTGAAATGCACAGGTCCACTTATAAATGGGCTTTAAAAAAGTGGACCTGGGCAATGCAAACCATGTTGTTCAAGGGTCAACTTTTTCCATCGTGGATGGGAATCTATGGGTGTAGATGGCCAACTACAGTTGTTTTTGCAGTCAAGAGAGGATTTTCAACTAAACATGGTGGGAGATTAACGCCCCTAATCCTTAGCGCCCCTAACCCTCGCAGTGTTCAAGAGTCAACTGTACAAACACTCAATAAATCCAAGAGTGATTACTATGTTTGTTTTTTCCCCATACCTGTGACAAGAGCCAAGCGTTCCACACCTGCAAAGTCTGCATGTTCGATAGCCATAACACCAGCAGCCCCAAAGAGCTGTTCCGGATAATTATAAATTAATTGTCTGTGAATAAAATACATTGAACACAGTTACTTCACAAGCTAAAATACATTATAGACTAAAAGAAGAAAAATTTTTATCTCACCAGTAATCCAAGAAATGCAAATCAGAACAAGATAGCATTTTTTACCTATATAATAAATTATAATCCTAGTGCATCCATGCTAGTATTAAAAACAGATGTTGTTTTTTATATTGCTATTGATAAACTGGAAAAGCAATTTAGTAGTAATGCATCAAAAACCGTATCAATGTTCACATTGATTTAATTCCACTCCTGAGAATCTACATCAAAAAAATCAGATATTAAAACATGTAAGAATTTTTAAAGAGAATAACAAAACTTGCCAATGACCTCAATGTGCAATTACCAATTATAAAAATTTTGTAATTTTTAAAAAACATACACTGTTAGATTAAAAAAGAGAGTTACAAAAGTTTATAGCATATGATCACAACTAAGTGAAAAACAAACTTGAACGCACACACAGAATCAACTTTATAATAAAGGAAAGAATTTGTGAGTTAAAACCTCAGATTCTGGTTCCTTATTAAAATTTTCTATTTTCAAAAATGAGTAGATACTATTTTTACAATAGGAGCAAAACAGACATCTATTTAAAAGTTTTTAAGTTTAAAAAAGTCGCCCCCAATTTTTTATAATTATAATAATGCATTGCTAGGAAAAATGTGACTTAACAGATTCACAGATCACATAGAATTTAGAAACTTACTTTAAAAAAGCCCACAAAACATCTGGCCTAAAACAATTATTCTTCATCAACATTATCTTTTAAATTCAACTACAGTCTATTCTTTGACTGAAATGTTTTTATTTTCACCATTCAAAACAATCCATAAAAGCCTTAAGTACTAACAATATAGAATACAAGGGAAAGGTTTACGCATATTTTTTCATACAAACGAAAGCCTTAAAACTCTTAATACTTTTCAACTCTTCACTCTTGTTTCATGTCTATTCTTTTAGCTTTTTGTTACTTCAAACTCCCATCATTTAATATGAAATTAACTCTCATCCAAATATATGTATACTATAGCCAAAACTATTAACTGCCAAGTCAGAAAATTTACTGTTTTAACAGTTTGGTCAAGCATAAAAAGGTGTAGTAAAGTATAACAACATAAAATATCACTAAATCATTGTAATGCAAATGCCTTGCTGTACAATTATATTGACATTTGGAACAAACAGCAGCTCCTAAATAAGTCACTAATTCAATATAAGGTATTTCCATAAGCCTTTTTAGAAAAAAAATTCTTTCTTAGGTCGTTAACAAATATTGTTGGCAAGAGCACACACAGACCTGTTAATAAAGCAATTTATCCCATGCTTGAGAATACGTTCAACTTTTTCCTTCATTTTTTCCTTTTCTGCATGTTCTATTTCGGCAACTTTTGCTGTAGAATCAACTCTTACCCGGGAACCAAATATCTAAGACAGAAGCAAGCATAAAAATTGTACCACTTTCATTACTCTGTATTTAAACACTTTTATGTAAATACACCAAAAAATGTTTATATTTATATATTCCAAGCTTTTTAGTGCAATTGATTCCTGGCCTCAGTTTATAACAGCTAGCAATTAGAGTTCCGAGAAATATAAACATACCTTTATTTTGTCTGTATCCATACCAGTATTTGCGATAAGAATTTTAGCATTTTCAATTCGCTTTGGTTGATTTACTCCAATTTTTTTGTCCAAAAGAAAGCCTACGACATAAGGGTAGTATTTATTAAATGCTTCAAGGCTGAGTTAATACATCTTACAAAGTTGTCTGAGTTATCAAATTACTTTCAAAGAATGCATTTACAATTCACCAAGCTCCTAGACCCTTTTATTCCGCTTTCATAGTAATCATAAAAATCAATTTAGCGGGTCATTTAAAAATATATATACAAAATAGAAAATGAGTGCACAGAACAATTAAGAACAAACACAGTATTTTGAAACTTTTATTTCAGCTATACAGTATACTACATACACAGGTATACATATAGGTTGCAGTATAAAAATATTAAGTCCACTTCCATTAGCTTAAAAACAACACAGGAGAAAAGAAGCTGTGAAGATTCAGATACATGGAGGTATTACTGAACTTTTAGAAAAACGGAGGCTTGTGATAAAATGAAAAATCCATGGACAATGGAATCAGACAAACCTGGCCCCAATCATACCCCTGCTGCACACAGCCTATTTGACAAATTATCCAACCTTAGTTACTCATCCATAAAATAGGACTATAACCAGTGGAAGAGATATTAATTACCAGCCTAGGGCTGATTTAGAACTATCACAGGGACACAGTATTGCCTTTCTCTCCAGCTTTAGATAAGCAGGTACCTTTTATCTTATTAAGCCATTATCATTTTGGCTTTTCTGCTCTATTAAGCTGAACCAAATTCTCATTCAGTGGGCCAGTATCACAAGGAATGAGATTTTAAGTAAAATCCCTATTAGAATGCCTGGCACAAAACAGACGTTCAAAAATCGTACCTATCCTTATTTTAATTATCTTTCCCTAACACCAGCCCCTATTAGAAATTTCTACACAGTCCGTGCATACAAATTCTACCAAGAGTATTTTCAGAACTGTCACTCCCTTGACACAAATGATGGGCAGCAAAACCTGGACTCTCATTGGCAAAGTGGAAACTGTAAAGTACGATTTATTCCTTTTTTCCCTTCTCTACAGAAGAGAATGCCTACACCACTTTCTATAGGCTATTTTGTAAATACAATGTAAAGGTACTTGGAAAATTCCTACTTCATGACCAAAATATACCAGTACTAGGGAAATAGTAGTTCACTAAGAGTCACCACTATTTAAGAACTATACCCTCAACACCTGCCAACTAAATGATTTGACTTAACCCAGACCATTGAAAATAGCTGACCTCTAGTAAAAACAAAACAAAACAAAAAACCCAAACGACTATAATTTCTCTAGAGACTGCAAATATTTTTAAGGTAGAAAGTAACCTAAATATTATCAAAGAAACGCCAGGGTGGTATAAGAAAATGAAGCACACTCAATATAAAAAATGAATTAAAATGACAAAAACGGTCACAATATAATTTTTGTCCTTAAAGACAAGCTTTGTTAAGCGTCAGTAGTCCTGACTAAAAACAGGATTCACTCAGTATTTAGCCCTCAACATCCCATCAAAGCTTTGCCCCCTTATATTCAACATATACACATACCTTCATCTAAATAGGAATCTGCCAGACTTCCTCCTAGCTTCTTGATGACGTGAATTGCCTCTAGATTACCAGAGCCTTTCAGTCTGAGAACAGCTTCTACAGCTAACTTAGTAAAGTGATCTTTGTGATGAGTAAGAAGTTTTGAGGATAATGTTGTTCCTGCAATATTCATTAAATCTTGACGGAATTTAACTTCATCGGAGCTAAAAAAAACAACCAAACAAAAAAACTCACGACTTTCTTAAAATGTATAAATTTGCTTCTTTATTCTCAAAATGCTTTTCAAGGATGTCAACTCTATTTTACTTTTCAAAATTTATTCATACTCATCTGTCAATATACATAATTCCACCTCGACCAGTCAGAGCTCACATGAAATTAAACCTCATCAGTAAGCAAGAAATCCAAATTATACTATTTTCCCTCACCAAAATGGCAAACTACTAAAAAAACACAAGCACACAAAGAATACCAAATGTTGTCTAGAACGTGGAGAAACAGGTACTGTTATATAGCTGGTGGAAGTGTGAATTAATAAACTTTTTCTGGAGAATTATTTATAATGTAAATAAAAACACCTTAGAACACACGCATAGCTTTGGACCCAGCAATACTTGATACATTTTTTGGAGTAACAAGTTTGTCATACTATAAAACTAAAAATTGTCAAAACACAAATCTCCAACTATAGACAGGTAAACTATACCGCAGTAATATAATCAAATGCATACCTCAATTAAAAACATTGTACAAAATACTGACACCCGGAAATGTGCTTGTTATTCAACTACACTGAAGGGGCTAAAAAATCCTCTACACATTGATATTATTTTTGTTTACTGTGAATCTATAGACAAAAACTGGAAACCCAAACTTTAATTTTAGTGGCTACCTCTGGAAGGTAATGTGGGGTCTTTCTGTTGGGGCAGGATAAGACAGCAGGATGATGTTTGGATATGGCTGTTCTTTAGACGTTGTGCATTGAGTGTATTTTGGAAAGAATGTTAAATGTTTAAAACAGTAGTATTTTGGTATACCAACCCATGATCAACTGCAGAATTCAAGAGAGCCTGTCTTGCCGCCTTGGTGGCTTCTCTCCAACCTGCGATGATGGTCTGTGGATGTATCTTTTTTGCAATTAAAGATTCTGCTTCCTATTAAGAAACAGCGGAAAACACTTGTCAAGAGCAAAGATGTAGGAAGCAAAGACTTACTTCTAATACTTAAAACCGCAAAAACAAAAAACAATAAAATAAGGTTAAAGTTGCTCAGATAGTCTTACCCTTAGTAATTCTGCTGCTAAAACAGTAACAGAGGTAGTGCCATCACCAACTTCATCATCCTGAACCCTTGACATATCTAGAAAAAAATGTAATTAACTCACTTATAGTTTATTCCGCCTTTTAAATTGCTTCTCTGTAGCTTACTGAATTCTACAAACATACCCATCAATCTAAATCTCACTCATTTAGGTTTCCTCACTTGACAAATTCTTTGGCATTTTTTTGGTCTGAAATGCAATAGTTTTACTATCAATAATTACATGGCACTCCAGAAGCCTTTATTTTAAAGTGACAATAATCAATTAAAAACTGAACAGCTACTCTAAAGTATAATTAGTCAACATAACTTATTTAAAAAACGTTTCAAAATATTAACAGAATATATCATCTTTAGACTCACCAACTAAAACTTTAGCCGCTGGATTGTCAACACCAATGTTTTTTAGAATAGTTGCACCATCATTGGTTACCATAAGAGATGCATCTCTTCCACTGCTTAACAGAATTTTGTCCTAAAAGGAATATATTTGGCTCCAGTTAAGATATGAATGCATCTTGAATGCATGGGTCAATCAGTACTCTCATATACTGTTAATGTGTAAATACCCTGGAATGGCTATTTGACAGTATCCATTAAAATTTTTCAATGTGTATACCCCACAAGCAAACCTTGGTATCTACCCCTAAAAACACAAGAACAGGGAAACATGAAAAGGTTGTTTCAACAATGTAAAAGCCAAAACAATGAAAACTAAGTGTTCCTCAACACAGTCATAAATACAAACTATAATCAGGATGCCGAATATCATTTGACTCTTACAGAAGTTCACCATTTACAATGAAAAGAATTTTAACAAAGCAAGCTACAAAAAAAACTACATATTACCAGTACATAAGAAAATATGCAATACACAAGAAACACATATATTTACATAAGTGAACAAAGAAATCTGGGAGATTTACATCCAAATGGTAATAGTGGTTGTCACTGGAGAGTGGAGTGGGATTGGGGATGGTGATCAAATGGGACTTCAGCCATATAGGTACTGTTTTGATTTTTAGTAAGGAGAATAGATTCATATCTTACCTGTGTAATTAAGAGTTGTTTTAAAGATTGAAAAGCATCAAAAAATGTTATTTACTACATTTATTTCCACTAAGGGCTCTAAAAGAATATCAAAACAAAAATTCCCTGTTTTCTTACCATGCCCTTGGGTCCCAACGTGCTCTTTACCAAGTCTCCAATAGCAATGGCACCAATAAAAGAAGACTGGAATAAAAAAAATCAGAGATTGTCAAAATCAATTTTAGTCTTAAAACTGAAAAAGTACAATTGTATTTTTAAAATAGGGAGAACAAGGCTTACCAGACGAGCTGTCTCTGCTCTCTCTTCATCAGCTCCAGCCTTGAAGATGTTAACAGGTGCAAGGGAAAGGGATGCCTAAAAAGGAAAATCAAGAATCAGTTTGTATGCCAATATTCTTTAACACATATGCACAGATGCCTTTCCATTAGACTTACAAGTAATATCTAACATAAAATTAATTTACAGAATAAAGTACTTTTTCAAACAAATGAAGCTCTCCATCATTGGGGAGGGTGGCATTTAAGGCAGAAGAAGAAACTTCTATAAGCTGTATAACGCGACCTTGCCTTTTAGATCTACAAGTCCTCCAGGAATAAAAACTATACACTAAAGAGAATGACTGTTAAGGATGGCAAGACTAAAGTTGATTTTAATCCAACGACAGGCAGGCAGGCGCTGTAGGCCACCCACGGGACAACCGCCAGGCGGATGAGAGAACGCGGCGGCGTAGCTTCCACCAGGCCGCTCCAACTCTGCCCTGAGAGAGGGCGGGGCTTGCCTCGTCGACCCGCCCGAAGCACTAGAAATTTCTTCGCTAGCGGTGAGCCCCAAGCCTGGGAGTTCTGGGGCTGTGTTGAGGCTGTGTCAGAACAAGCCGCTGGCCTGGAGGCCCACCCCTCCCCCTGCCCCACATGGAAGGCTTCATCAGCCGGCCGGGAGCAGGCCTCACGCCGCGGCTCGCACCATGTGCGGCGGGCCCGGGGAACAGACACAGGGACCCTGCGGCACTGGGAGGAGGAGAGAGGGAAAACGTGGCGGAAGCCACGACAGGGCATGGCAGGGCTTGGGCAGGTCGAGCGGGGCCAGGCTCACCATGGTTCCCAGGAGTTCGGCACAAACGCTACTCCCTCACGGCTCGCGCTCAGGACCAGAGGGAAGAGAAGCCGGAAGTGACGCCACACGCTCTACCGTGGGGGGCGGAGCCTCTGCCGGAGCGGTGCAACGGCGTAGCGCCTCCCGTGGGGGAAGGAAAGGAGTGCCATTTTGAGTCGAGCCCCTCGGGTCGTAAACGCAGCTCCCTCACACTGGAGGGGCGGGGCCTCGGCTCGCGTCCCGCCTCTGGGGTGCCCTCTGCCCTGGACGAGGGACGGGTAGGGCTGACATATTGCGCAGGGCTGGGCGGATTGGGAGTCGAACCTCCGAAGTGCCGGAGGTGCTGCGCCAGGAAGTTGCCATAGTAACGTAGTTAGGGCTTGCACGTTTTTGTTAATCGTTAAAGATTTGCCTTTAGGTACCACATGTACACAGTTTAAAGTGTTATATACTAATAATGAAAAACAATTCACTAACCTCATCACTTCCTCTCCCCAGGGACACTCAACGTTTTTAGCTTTGTCTTGTGCAGGGTTATTTACCATCACATTCCTAAATAATTTTATCGCTATTTTCATTTTAAATATTATTTATTGAGTATTACGAAGGAAGACTTACATTCCTTTTATTGAATTTTAAAATGCTGTTTTTAAATGGACGTTGACTGTCCAGGACAAGGACTTGTGAACTCTGATGGAGACATTTACTTTATCTTTGTCATGCTTGCTCATTTTCAGGTTTTTTTCATTTCATTCATCAACCCCTTCCCCAAGTAGTAGAGATGACTAATGTATAATGTCTGCGTAGAGATCAAGATCACTCGCAAACATTTCAGTTTATCAAAAACAGTTTTCTAGTTTCTCTGAGTCGACCCCTTAGAACAGTTAAAAGCAAAATTTTTGTGCTTAAAAAAAAAAAACTATTCGTTTTCTAACATCTACTGATTCCCTTTTCTCCTTGACTAACTGATCTATTAGCAAGCTTTTGAATTTTGGGCAATTATTAACATTGATAGATGTTTCCAATTTTTAATGGTTTCTACCTTCCAGATATACTCTAAAAGGGTTAGTTTACACCAGGTGTTGACAAACTATCAGGAGTCGAATCTCACCTGCCACCTGTTTTTGTATGGCTGGAGAGTAAAGAATGGTTTTTACTTTTTAAACGGTTGAAAAAAATTAAGACTATTTCATGAATTAAAATTATATAAAACTTATAATTTTGTGTCCACAAAGCTTGGCTGGAACACAAGCGTACCCATTCATTTTTATACTGTGCAATACAATACAGTTAGACAATAGCAGAGTTGAGTAGTTGTGACAGCTCGTATAGCCCAAAAGCCTAAAATATTTATAATCTTTACAGAAAAAGTTTGCTGAGCCTGGTTTACACTATTCCCAAGGCCCTTCACGAAAAGGGATATTCAGACTGGACAAATTGTTATTTGAAATCTACCAAAGTTTTGTGTTCTTTGTGGGAAGATTTGCTCTTCCTTCAGGAAATACCCTTCAACAGGCATATCCCAAATCGCACACTAGAATGAGAGGTCACAGTAATGAAAAGCTAAGATATCTGCATGATATTGAAAATTGCTGTTTTTATTGTGGGCAAAATCACATACCTAGAAAGAAATAAGTCCTCTGGCAGGAACTCTGTCTCCATCAGAGTTCACAAGTCCTTGTTCTGGACAGTCAATGTCCATTCAAAAACAGCATTTTAAAATTCAATACACGCCCTCCTTGCTGGGCTTTGGAGTGGAGGAAACATAGCCAGGGCCTTTGGGATGAGGACTGAGAGGCAAGCCCTGCCACCAGTAGAGATGAAGCCAGAGACAGCCAGGAGACCCCTATGAGGGATGCTCAGCAGTTTGTCCTTTCTTCATTGCATGTGTTTTTGTCTTCCTCCTTTCCTACCTCCTTTGGTGTCACCCTCATACCCCACAGGTTAACCCAGCTTCTGGAACCAGGCTGTGTAGGTTTAGACTTCAACTCTTCCATTTACTAGTTTTGAGATTTGAGGTGAGTTCCAATGGGCCTGCCCACACTGATCTATAGCAGTGTGAGAAATAAATGATGATGCTTTAAGCCACAAAGTTTTAGGGTGGTTTATTGCACAGCAATAAATAACCTAAACACTCCTTTGAATAGGCATTTATCCAGTTTCGCTTCCATTTCTTTAAGAGCTTCCTCACCAGTCTCCCTTCTTTATTAAGATGTCCTCTAATATATCTTCCATGTTGGTGTCAGAGTAATCTAAATTATTTCTCCAATGTTTAACATCCTTCAAATTTTCTCATCTCAAACAAACACCTCTTAGCAGTTGACAGCTACTGATCACTCTCATTTCTCCCTTCTCTATCTCCCCACCCTGCCTTTGTACCTCATGCCCATCACATGAAACCCCTTGCCACCACTGAACGTCATAATTTCTATACCCGTGTCTTTGCACATGCTATTCCTTCTCCCTAAAATATCCTCTCCCCTTCTCTAATCTTTGAAGGCTCTCATCAAACACCTCAGGGATTAACTCCTCCAGGCTTTTCTCTGAAACCTCCATTCACAGGCTGTTAAGTGGCCTTCCTTTGTGTGTGTGCCTTAATCACACCATCTGTACTATGAATTGGAGTGACAATTTTGTCAGTTCTCCTACAGTATATAACTATTTCCATTCTAAAGATATCAGAATTCTTCATATACAATTTATGTTTTAGGACTTAGTCCTCTGGGGGTGGGGAGAGAAAGGGCATTACTTCCATTAGAAGGGCTATTCTAAACTACAATTTTTTTTTTTTGAGGACAAAGATTGCTATCTTCATTTCTAGCGTAGGGCCTAGTTCATGTTCATTCCTTAAATAAGAACATGTGAACAGGTACTGTCTTTAAAGGAATTCAAAGAAAAAATAATCCAAAGAAATTTTTAAATTCTAGAATGAAATCCCAAATTTTCCAAGATTTGGTCTCTACCACATCTTAATCAATTGTGTCTCATGGTGTCTAGCACATAGTAAACACTCAATCATTTGTAGACTTCTTTCCCCTTGTTTAAATGATCTCCATCTTTAGTTATATCAAAATAGGCTTTGTAGTATCGCTCAGTGACTAAAAATAGGTTTGAAGACCCAGAACTACTAGTTTGAATGACCACGCAGATAAAACTGAGTCTGTCAAATACTTAAAATTTCCTTTCACTTTGATGAGACATAATCCTTATATGATCACTTTGAAATGGAAGTTTCAAATGTGTGAAATATAAATACAGTAAAACTTTAAATAGGTATCCAACCAAACTTTTATTGGGGTTTTATTGCAATCTACTTTCAGAAATAAGGGGACAGTAACCATAAGAACTCTGGTCAGATTTTATTCAACAAAGTAGTTTTTCATGAATGCTTAGGGTCAGTGTATATAGTCAGCTCAGCTTCCAGTATCAACTTGAGTACTTCATCATGGAAATTTATGCCAGAATGACAATAGTTAGGCATCGCAAGATCCTAAATCACCATTATTTTACATATAATTTCTAGAACAGTATACTAATAGTCTAAAATAAATATGATTTTTAAAATGTGTTGCTTAGCCCTTGTTGAACTAAATTCAATTATTAGCTTATTCTTTAAGTACTCCAGTTAACAAAGGTTTGATAGTACTTCAAGAACTCTGACTTTTCCAAAGATAAAAAATTAGTCCTTATTTGTTATGACAAAAATTAAGCTTAAAACACATTCACACTTGTCCTTAAAAGCATGTTTATATCATTATGAGATAACTTCTCACGCCTGGAAACATGGTTCATATGGCAAAAAGTCATATGCAAAGAACAACTAGAGGGCAATCCTCCCATCTCCACATCCTCCAAAAAGCCACACTTGGCCTCAGTGTAAAAGTTATATTTTATTGCCATGCTACAAAATGTTATGAAGTTGGCACTGATAGGGAGAAATAGAGAACAAATGGTGGGGAGGGACAGAGGGCAAAGGATGTTGTTAACATATACAACAAGGTTTTAATCAACAGTGGTAAATTTTGCCAATGTTAAAAATGCAAACCAAATTTAAAATGCTGATGTGAAACAGCATTAAAATACAATTTATGCATAGTACAGTATCGCTTATGTCTCTTATTAGAGAAATATGGAATGTTTATAAAAGAAATTAACCAGAGGGGGAAAAATTTATAATTCATATACAATTTGGCAATGGTAGTCCCACTGTTAGACAATTTTTTATAAAAGAAAAAAATTAAAAATCTAATAAGCTACCTTTATACAAAGTTGCTATATTTATGCCTTTATGTAGGAAAAAAACATTTATAATGCAAATTAGGACATACAATAATCTTACAATATTATACAATGTAATGAAAATAAAAACATAACACAAAATCTGTCCTTTATAAAATGTATATTTTGCATTTACTAATGCAAATGTGGCACACCGGTGACTACTGTACTATTAATACCAGTTCATGTCCATGCTATTATTGTCTAATTGTCATAGAACTGCAATTGTAATGATGCTACAAAAGAATTGTGTTACACCCCCAAAAAATGAGGAAGTAGGAATAGTGAATGGGGATGTAAAGAAGAAGAAAGATACAGTGCTGGTTTGGGCAGAGTATATCGTGGTATGTCATAAAACAGTTATTAATTTTTCAAGCCAAAAACATTTTCTATACATTCTGTAATTTCGTACCAATGCCTTTATTCAAATTTGGCAAACAACAGGGAAATGGTAATTAGTACCATATACCTCACATACCAGAAATATGAATGAGATGCCAATATATCAGTTACCTCTGAATGTTGTCTCTGATGGTATATCTATTTTAAGGATATATATATATATGTATATACATACATATATACATATATATTTACACATACACACATAGTACACATTGCACAAAACACTTGGGAATTATGGATTAGGAATAGCACAGGGGGAAGTGGGAAGTACTTTTCAGCTTGTTAAAACTTTTACCTTGAGGCAAAAATATGGTGGCACATTATTGGGAAATTATGAAAACATAAGGCCCCTGTCCCATTTTTAATAGAACAATATTGAGGTACATTTTTTTATGTTGTGCCACAGATTTTTTTTTTTGCGGGGGTAGGGGGAGTAATAAACACTAGCTTGACTTGTAACATTGAACTGTGGGGTCAATATCAATATCTATAAAAACAAAGATTGCTTGGCAAATTTTCATAAGTCCCGAATGTGATCTATTCTGGATATACTGGGAAGTGAAAAGCTTTTTGCTGAGTCTTCAAGAGTAAAGTGCATATCTCATCACTCCACAGCAGCAGTAAATAAAAGGAACTATTTGCCAATCTTCCTGGAGGGAGAGAAGGCACCATATTTTCATTTTTAAAGGAAGATGAAACTGGGAAAAAAACACAGTAAGAAAAAACACAGGTAATATCCATATCGGTTTCCAACCCTGGTCTGGGATAAAAGCTGTTATGTTCTATATGGATAAAAGAGGATTCTACTTGTGAAAAAACATATGAATAATGGTTATATTTCCAAAACCAAAAAGTGGGATCACATGGTCTATCAACAGAACAGAATGTCTAAAATTAGGTCCGTCTCAGAAAATCTGAAACATATGGCCACAATTATATCTCAATAAAATCTCTCTTTCTAAAATGCACCTAGTAATAGGTATGTTCTTCCAGGAATAGAGCTTAATGCCCATTACTAGACTACTGCAAAGGACAAGTAGTATCCTACTACATTACTTTTTATTAAATAGGAACACAGGTGATTTCTAGAGACATCTAGAAATTAACACCAGTTGTATGTATACATCTTCGTAATACTCATAGTACCTAAAATCAAATTCTTAGCAGACAAATTGGTCCCATTCTCATTTTTAAAGCACACAATATTTAAAGCATAAACTGCAATGATTATACTGGAGTTACCTAATATAAAAGCTAATTAGAATCTGGAAAGAAAATGAAAAGGATAAGATAAAGAAAGAAAGTATCCAACCTCCAAAATGAATAAATAGGTCAGCCCTTCCATTTGGAGGTTAATATTCTGTCTTGACTGCTTATTTCAGAGAAAACCATGTGTACTAATTCCATCACAATTCCACATTATAAAAATCATCACATAAATTTGGCACGATTAGCAATCTACTCAGAAGAAAACATAAATGCAACAATATATTAAGAATGGAAACTGCACGCCTGTACCACTGCTCTCTTTTTAGAGAACAGTGAACACTTTAGTAAGCACCAAGTTCACAGGAAAAAAAAAAAAGAAATTCTGCTATGCATATAAACCAATGGCACTGAAAATGATAAAGACACCTTTAATAATTTATTTTCTTTATAATGGTCCCACTCTATTGTTTTCCTAATCCATTCACTGTCCTGTAATCAGTTATTTATTGAACAGGTTGGATGCTATATGACTGAAACTTTTTCATGCTAAATTAACCTTAGTCATATCTGGTAGATCCAGATCATATTCTCAAACTTCCTCACATTTAGAGAAAATGGTAAAATATTTTGCAAGGTTACCTAACCTTCTTTCCAAAACTACCTCTCATGTCTTCTCTATAGAGTGTTTGGGAAACTAGAACATTCTTGATTTTCCAAGAGTTAGACATATGACCTCCCATCAGTTTCTATAAGCTTCAATTCATTTTAAATGCTAAATTACGACACAATCTCATTGCTACAAGACTTCCACTGTACCTGCTATGCTGGCAACAATCTTAACATTCTATTGAAATCAAAGCATAATCAAAGATCCAGCTATGAGTAAAAGGAGCACTACAGTGGGCAAAGTACAACTGCAGCTGTGTGACTGAGGGAATCACTTCTAAAGTGCTGGGGGGAGTGCCCACAGAGAAAACACAGTACCTTTAGGGAACTTTGCATGTTAAAAGTAGCTTCTATTTTTTTTTTTTCTCAGCGGCTAAAGAGATCACCTATGGACACAAGTAAAATTTAAAACTGAGAATGCTTTTATCAACTTGAAAAGTAAACACCATATAAATAAATACTGGACAAGGGCAACCCTGTTATAGAATAACAGTAAGTTCCAAATGAACCTTCAAAACCACGATTTGACAAAAATGCAAACTAAACAACAATGAACACATAATCCAATTTCAAAACTATATACAAACTCAAACATTTTAAATTGAAGAAGACATTAAACAACAAAATAAGACATCCCAAACACCAAAGGAAAAAACTGAAGGTAAATGGCAAACTAATGGCACAAATGCCTCCAGAAAACAATGTTATTGTTAATAATCCATAGGAGAGACATTTTCAAGAGATCATGGTTCAGATTTTTAAATGTTTTTGGATAAAGTGACCTGAGACTGATTCTTGAGCCTATTGTACTTTTGATTAAGATATCTGGGCATGCCCTTCAAATGACATCATGAGATGAATTACCAGAAAATCTTGTCTCTTTCCTGCCTTTCTACACACCAACAGCAAACCATATTCACGGACACAGGACTCTTGCTAGTAACGCTGAAGGCAAAGGAACTGACTGGTATATAAGAAGGTGCGGTAATTCTATTTCCTTTACATATGTTTTGGCTCAAGTCAAAAAGCCTACAATTAATGAAATAAAGGGTTCCTCATGTTACATGCTGGATGCCACATACCATGAATAGTGAATCTACAAATATTACTTTCAAAGCCTAGAGTTATCTGTTAGTAATGCACACTATCAAGAGGCTTTATAAAATGTTTTAAATGCCAACCATGACTTAGACATGAATGATATGCTTAAGTCCAGAATATTGATAAAAATCAACCAGCATGTCACTCACTTCGACTCTCATTTTAAATAGGCACTGTGAAAATGGGAATGCTGCTGTACAGTAATGAGTAGTATATAATGAAATTAGTGTTCTTTAATGAGTACCTGCTCTACATTAATTCCCTTTAAAGAAGCACGTGAAATATTAAAAAAAATTTTTATCAGTCTATAAAAGGAGTTAGTGTTTAGAAATGAAAATGAAGCACTTGCATCTTCTTTTAAAACTTCCCAAAGGTGCAAACAATGTAATGCTTTCCAGGCTCACATGGGCAGATCAGTACTATTATGTCTAGTTTTCCTAGATGTACCATCATCTCGTGGCAGTGCTTTCTGCAAATTTGACATAGCAGCAGTTCTCTCGATGTCTATCACAGCATACAGCTCTGTGCGCCTGGTAGGGGTCTGTGGAAGGGGAGTGGTAGGCGTTTTTGGAGTCTGAGGGTTGTCAGAGTCACTGCCACCTTCCAAGTCAACCTGTATATAATTGAGCTGCCTGTGTTCTAAACTTGGGCGCCTGATATCAAAGTTAAAGACTGTCGGTGTACAGTCCCGACGCCTTGAATATTCTATCTTGTGAGCACTTGCTGGCACTGTTACATTCTCTGTATTTACATAGTTATGCATTGGATCTAGATTATTATGGTAGCCATTTAGAGATGGGGTCTTTGGTCCTAAACTGTCATCTTCATCCCTACTTAGCTTGCGGGCTTCCCAAACAGGAGGCAAAGATGGTAAATTTTCATAGTTTAATAATGCAGTTCTTCTCTGAGCTGAGTTGTTGATATTCTGGGTATCTGAGGTACTGGTGGATGTCAGACGACCTCTCCTGACCCCTGAGGCACTAGGGATAGATAACCCATTTATATTTTCATACACCAGTTTGTTAACAGAGGGTGCATCTCTTCGTTCATCACTGTCATATCCAGTGTCCCATTCTGTGTTATTTGCACCACTTCCACTGACTTGATCTCTTCCAAGTTTCTCTAGTTTCTCTTTTTCCATTAATTGCTTTTGAACAGGGGTTGGTCCTAAGACAAATCTGACTCCTTCGGGTTCAAGAAAAACCTGAGGGTCCCTGTCCTCAATACTACTTGGTTCTTCTTTTGGTGTGTTGCTTTCAGCATTAGAAATCCTCGTCTCCAATGGGACATGCACATTTGTGCAGTTTTTCCGCTCTTCTTGCACACCTGTAGTGTTGACATAAGTGTGTACCTAAAGAAAAACAGGAAAGTGAATTAGTAATTTGCTTAAAAAATAAAAACAAAAAAAGTCTGACCATATCAGTTAATTTTGTTAACTTTCTCTCTAAAAATACTCTCACTTCGAAGTTTTGCACCTGTTTTTACTATTAAAAAGCGGGGGAGAGGAACGTAGAAATATATCTTCCTAACTTGATAAAAGAATTAAACTACTCTAACAGGCAACATTATACTTATAGTGAAACATGAGAAGCATTCTGTAAAAAAAAAAAAAAAATCAGGAACAGAGATTATCATTTTAATGTGCTTCTAGAAATTCTCATGAATGCATTAAAACATGATGCAGAAATAAGAAATAACAAGTATTAAAAAGGAAGAGACAAATTTATCACTATTTACAGATGACCTCACGATATAAGACAAATCCTACTAGATTTAATAAGTTCTAAAAAATGCATAGATAGAAAATAAAAACCACCTACTAAGAAATAATCACTAATATGATTATAAAAAGCTCAATGCTATTTTGGGGGACAATATAAAAAACATTTTGAAGGCTACACATAAAATTTGAAGAACTCAAAAATAAAATACAAAATTGAGGGAAATGTAATTATAGTAAATAAGAATTCGTGTACAAGGTAGAGAAAACAAAGAAATAAATTTTAAAATGACAAAAATCTCTTAATGATAAATGACCATATGGTTTACAAAATATAAGCATAACTAATTAAAACACAGCCAATGTTTAACCAAATACTTTCTTCCTCAAATGAAAGTAGAATAGTCAGGAATATTAAACAGCTCTATAAAAATATCGGCAACAAAATCTACTTTCCTGCTAGTAGTCCACTAATTATATAAACTGTAATATAAGCAGCATAAATTCTTAATCAACTGAAAGTTATTATAATGGGAATTAGCCATTAGTTATTTGTTTTCATCTGTAGATGCACCTTTCCTGTGAACCCATAAACTACTGTAATGCTTCCTTCAACACCTGTACATGTTTAAGCATATGTCTGCAAATATATACTATTTCCTCTGATTCTTCACTACACAAGTCATATCTATATCTATATCTATATCTATATCTATATCTATATCTATATCTATATATATATATATATATATATATATACACACAGTGAAATCTAAAATTCAAACTGACTAAAACGTCAACTCCACACTTTAACTCTACACAGTCATTATCCTGATAGACAGAAGCACATGCTTACTTGTTCCTCAGCCACAAGCAAAGGATGTGTAGATTCTTCACCTACTGAAGGCAGGCGTGCACTTCCCACAGAAGGATGTCTGCTTGAAGGATGGGATGAAGCATCTCCAAATGAGGGATATCGGGGATATCCATTAGGTAAGTTCTGAGCAGCAAACCCTGGAGCTGAGTTTTGTTTATTGGTTTAAGAAGAAAAAAAAAAAGCATGATACAGGGACATGGGAGAGAATAAAAATGAATGAGAATCCAATCTGCATTGAGAGAATAAAGGAAGGTGTTTCTGGCAAGACACAGCAGAAACCAGAGCACAAACAGCACCCTGCTCCATGTCAATTTTCCATTCACATCTTAGCTAATGTGTAACATTTAATGTTATAGTTAACATATTAAAAATAATTACAGCTAAAATTCAAAATACAAGAAGAAAAATGGGTACTTACTTGTAGGTGTTCGAGGTGTTCTGGGGACTTCCAATTCTGTCTGATGATTACTCCTTTCAACGACTGGCTCTTCCACCACATTTATACTATTATTTTGCATAATCTCTTGCAACATGTTAAATAATTCTTCTGCACGGGCACACTTAAAGGCAAAGATTCCTACAAATATAAACCAGAAGGGAACAGTGATTACCACATCTTTAAAAGATACAGGAGTACCTGTCAAAGAACAAAATTGTAAAATAATCATGCTGTGTAACAGTAATAAGAAAGGCCTTTTAAATAAATGTCTGATAAATTAATGACCCTCCCAAAAAAGTTCACAGAATAATTTTCATTTGTTTAAGGAAAAAGGCCCAAAATAAGGCAGACAAAAATAAAATCTGCACGCATACTTCACTGTGCTAACAGTAGGGGGCGCCTGACTCACCATTACAGAGGGGACCCTTTACCATCTGACAGGGCCTGGCTTTGTTACTGTTTAATAATTATAATTCTGTAAGGTAGGAATTACCATTTACCTCTGATAGAAAAAAAAGTTGATGCTCGACAGAAATAACCTGCCTAAGGACCTTCAAGTAGTAGGTAGCAAAAAAATCAAGCTATGTACCATTTGACTACAAAGTTTAGGTTCTTTCCCCAACAAGTTACAACAGTAAAAATACATAGTCAATTTACTGGGACTAATCATTTACTGAAAATCTTAAAAGTAGTATGAGTCAAAATTCTGCCCATAGAGAATGTGCTTGATAAATGAAACCACAGTTTACTGTATCTCTTTTCTTAATAATGCATTTAATTTTTTTTCTATCAGGAGAAAGTAAAATATTAAACACTGTATGTAGAACAGTATTTCAAATGTGACAATATTTGGAGGAAAAAAAATTAAAGACCCTACTTACCTTGTCCAGTTTGACACCGTCGACCACTTTCAAAAGAAAATAGGTTCGAATCATAGCCATAGCGTCGCAGGCAGAGGTAGTGCCATTTCACTGAGTCACGTTTGCGAGTGTATAAAATCAGTTCTGTGTCTGTAAGTTCCATTATGCCAGAACCTAACTCATTCCCATCATCATCCACATTAATGACCTAAAAAAGAAAGTTTAATCAGTGCTAAACTAATGCTCTCACTTGACAGTCATACACATTTTTCACTAATTTGTCAGGAAAATACACTGTTGCTGACTGATTCAGTTACTGGCTTCTATGTTAGTTCATTCATCAATCAATGTGTGTGTAGGGCATGGACTACGTAGCAGTATAATATCCGGTTCATACAGGCAAGGAACTCACATTCCTACTGGGGAGATAAGTTATATAAACAAAGTCAAAACCACAAAACAGTATATGATTAATTGACAAATGAGTACAACGGAGGCTGCAAAAGGCAGAACTGTGGCCTAAGGTTGTTGGAGAACCCTCCACATAAGAAGAGAAGGGACTTTAGCTGGGTCTTGGGTACAATTAGGTAGGAAATGAAGGTAAGAGGGAGAGCTGGTGGGTCAGGAATTATAGGGAATATCCCTGAGATACAGAGCTACAGCAGAGACAAAAAAGGTATGTTCCAGAGAGACCAAGATAAGACTGGCACAGAGTTCATGTTAAGGGAAGGCCTTACACTACTGAATTTCAGAAAATGGCCAGAGACTATGACGAATAGATAACACTTGAGGAGAATTTACTATACCCCTGAAACTGGGCAAAGCACTTGAGATGTATTTTCCCCATTTAATTCTCACAACACTCCTAAACTGCAGGTAATACTATTTTCTCAATCTACAAAAATGAAACAAAGAGTGATAATGTAACCTGTCCAAGGTCATAAAGCTATGAAGCAACAGGTTGTGACCTACACCTCAGTTTGTGTGACCCAGAGGCTATGATATATAGCAGACTGGGGTCAGAATACAAGAGATACTAAATGGCTGTGGGGATGAGTAAGGAATGGAGCATTTAGCTTCTAGGTAACAGAACACCACAGAAGTTTCAGAATGATGAAAGAGAAAGATTAATTTGATGTCAACTGCAAGAGAATCACGGAGATGACTCAAGATAGAGTCCAGTTAAGAAATTATCCAGGCATAAAGCCTATAAAATGGCATTCTGAAGAAAGTCATACCAACTGTGTAGCTAATATAGAGGACCAAAGGGAAAGTAAAAGAGGATTCCACGCTGTAAGAAAATATTGTCGTCATTTGTCAAAGCAAGAAAAGGCAGAGTGGACAAAAAGGGCAACAAAAAGGTTGGAGATAAAAGTAAGAAAGCAAGATATATTAAGTGAAGTAAAAGAATATCCAAATAGGCAGTGAGAGATACAACTCAACCAGTTTTACTGACCTTAAACTTGTTCCGATGGTTATCTGGGACAGTGTCTTTATCTGGACAGCTACAACAGCTACCCATGGCTTCTTTCAGAAGACCATGTGAGTGCTACATGAAAGATAATTTGGAAAAAATTATTAGATGTAGAACACGAAAATCATAAAATAGAAAAAGATTTTAGAAATCATCTAACACAAGCCCTGAAATTATTTTGATGAGGAAAATTAAGCCCAAAAAGTATATGGATATGGCTGGGGCTAGATTTCACACACCTAGCTGGTGAATTTTGCTCAAGAATAATTTTGTGAGGTATATTTCACAAATTTCCATTTAGTTTGCAAAGGTCTAACTATTTTAAAATCATCTTAAAAAACAAACCAATTTAAGGTCTCATATATAACACTATTTAAACAAAGATAGTCATGGAATTAACCCTTTATGGCTTATCAGAAATTTCATGTCCCTCTTTTAATAAACTTCCAAAGGGATGCTAGACTTCTGGCTTGGCAGGTATTTTGTTTTTATTACTCATTGTAGTATTTTTTATGTACTATACCAGACAAGAGTTCATTGGTAAATAAGACACAAAAACAAATTTGGAATATTTCATTAACAGAGAAAGACAACTCAAAATTCAAGCAGTAACTTAGAGCGAATTTTGGCAAAACTGATACAACATATCTATCTAATCCTTCTTTACAACAGAAGGTTACAGAGAAGAGGTTATAGGTGACATTAAGTGTTCAAGAACACTCCAAATGAACAAAAGAAGAGTTCAAAATATCACTAACGAAGAATCAGAATGAATGTGATAATATTTGAAAAAAGGAGAAGAAAGCAGCACAAGAAGCTACTAAACATTAAAAACATAAATCTGACTAAAACTTAAAATTCTTCAGTGGCTCTTTACTACCTTCAGGAAAGATTCAAAACTTGTCAGTATGACATGAAGTCCTTCCTATCTGGTCCCTAGCTACAGATCTAGACTAAACTCCTCCTTCTCTCTGCTTCAACCCTAACCAATCACACTACAGTTTCCCCAGAGCATCTTATTCTCTCACATCCATCTATCTGCTCCTCTTCTGCTTCTTGACTTTCTCAAGATTCAACCCAGAGCCCTGTGCCTTCAGGAAGCCTTCTCTGACTCCGATCAACTGGGCAAGTTATACTTCTTATGTATCCCGCCCAAAGAACCCTCCTGGGCTTCCCCATATCATAGCATCTTTCACACAGTTTACTTAGAAGAAATTGTGATAGACTGTCTGTTTATTTATCTATCTTCTTTCCTCCACCAAGAGCTCCTTCTCATCAGAGATGAACCTTATTTATTTTTGCATTTCCCATACTTAACATATAACACCTAGCACATAATAGGTGCTTTAAGTCTCCTGTGAGCTGAATGAACTGTACTAAACACACGTAAAGGATGTCTGACAGGTATGAGTAGTAAGAAGATAAAAAAGTATACCAGTGTATAAACAAAAAAAAAGTGATAAATAAAATAGAAAACTTAATTAAGACTCATTTGGATATTTTACTTTTATCTGCCAACTGAGTATCATGGTGTAAAGATGATTAAGTCACAGTACATAACTTGGAAGAGCCACGAGTCTAAAGGGAGAGATAGAGATGTAAACAGATAATACATTATCATAAACCTTGTATTAGAATGAGAACAGTTCTGTGGGCACAGAGAAGAGAGCAACTAACCTTATGGGTTAGGCAGGGCAAGGAAGCACTGCTTGAGCTGGTACTTAAAAAGGTGAGCAGAAACAATGTGCTAGGCCAAAAATAGAAATAAGTACTCGAGACAGATTACGGAGTATGTGCAAAGAAAAGGCCATGAAAAGTTACACTGCATTCAGGAGAAAGTGAGGCACCTAGTACAAGTAGAGTACAGGGTAGGCCGTAACACAAGCAGGGCCAAGCCATACAGTCTCCTGGACAACAACTCCAACCAACTTAAAGCTAGCCTGCCTCCAGTGTCCCCAACAGTCAGGTGGACATGACTCTATCATGGCATTTATCACATTCTGTAATATTCGTCTGCCTCGCCACCCACTTCGTTGTGATCTTCCTGAAGATAGGAATCTTGTTTTCTTAATTTTCTAGGGCACTAAGCATACTGCTTGACATAGCACATGCTACATAATATTTAATTTTTAAAAATAAAATTTTAATAAATTATAGGATGAGAAGGCAAAAGAATATTTTTAAAACTTTATATTAAAGAAGGATAATCGATAGAAACAAATTTAAGAAGTCTTCTTGAAATTACATGTCCATCCTCACCGCTGACCTCCTCATGAATATAAAGAGTTAAAAGAGTACTATAGTGTGGCTTTGGCCTCAAAAGATGATGCCTCAAAGGAATATTTTAAAACTATTTCTCAAAATAAGTAGAAAAATTATTCTTCCACTTGCACCTTCTTCACAGGCAACCTGCTAAGGCAGCACTTCCCGTGGTAAGGCAACCTACTTGGGGACTCTATCCACAGGGAATGTTTTAGTTCAGTATAACAATAATTAATGAAAAGCCTAACTTGTGACACAAAAGCCTTGTATGTCATACCAAGGATTTTATTCTACACATGATGGAAAGCCACTGAAGAATTTTAAGCAGGAAAGTGAGGTGGTCAGGACTTCATTTTAAATATATTCATGTGCAGCACAAACTTAAGTGGGAGTTTAGCTCAGAGGAAGAGAAACCAGGTAGAGATTATTGAAAGAAGAAATATGTTAAAAAACAAAAACCAGTAGGAATAAAGATGAAAAAAAATGAATTTAAAATATTTACAAAGACACGTCAGCAACACTGAGTGGCTGGCCAGGTATAAGGAAAGGCAGAGGCAGTTTCCAGTGTGGCACATGAAGGGTACTGGCTCCATTACCTAAGATCGGAAAAACTGGTAGTCATCAAATGGAAGTGATGGTAATTAGTTCACTTTTAGACATGTTATTTCAGATTTCAGAAAAAAATAAAATGGAAATATGCAAAAGAGAGTTAAGTAAATGAGTATGGGTTTGAAGAAAGCAAAAATATTGGAATGCATGTGGTATTTAAAGTCATAAAGTGGTAGAAGCAGAAGCCAAACTGTAGTGAGCAAGTAGAAGATAAGTAAGTAGCCCCCAGAGAATGGAAAGTACACTTTCAAGAACAGGCTGAAGAAGTGAAAGTACAATGCTCGGGTATGGATAGACATGGTTTCAAAAGAAAATATGATGCTTCAGCTGTTCATTGTTTTAAGATGACATAGATTTATGCAGGTTTGTAATCAGTAGGTCAGGGAAGATTTAAAAATACAGGAAAGAAAAGGGTTACATGATGGATCAAGACAGAGAGGAAGACTAAGGATGAATTCCAGGGTCCAGACTGAGAAGTTTGACCAGAGAAGGAGATGCGTCATCCTCAGGGGAAAGACGAAAGAAAATGAAGATGGGTGGAATATAGAAGAGAAAATGAAATGAATTAACATCTATTATTCTAATTTCCTTTGTAAAATAGAAGACAAGTGTGCAAAATGAGGAGAATGACAGGGTTATTCACTGAGGAGCTACTCAAGAAAGGCAGCAGGATTATTAAGTAGGCTGTGCTGAGAGTGCGACAGAGGCTGGAAAATAAGGATATGCCATTTTTTCTAGCTGTGCGCAGCGGTCCAGAGGGTAGACAGTTCAAATGTCCCAGGGTCAAAGAGTAAGAGGACAAGATTAAAGGATATTGGCAATACAGGGGTAGAAGGGCGGGAGTTGACATGATGGATCATCGGGTCTGGTCAGAAAAAAAGAGGGCTGGCAAAATGGGAGAAAATGGAGGCAAAAAGGAAGAGGAGGCCTCAGTAAGGTTGAAAAATAGGCTTAGTATGAGTGAGAGACGGAAACACTTCAAACAACAAGCAGTTGTGGTTAATTTCCAACAAAGAAGACGACATTTTTTAATGTGGAGTTTTCATCCACATCTCTGACTCCTCTTCCTGAACCACAAATTCCTAGGCAAGGGGAAAGGCAAGATACTAGATATTCTGCATTTATGACCACCAGACTAATATTTGAAGACCACATCTGAGTTATGTAAGACCTAATAATATGCACTAATACTGTAAACAGTTGATGAGAAACCATATGATCTCATGAGCTCACAGCGCCAAGTTCATAACTCAGCAAAAACACAGATAGACTTACAATGCTCCCTGAAGAGAGCAACTTAGGAAAGTAACTAGGGTACGTTCAAGAACAAAAGGTAGCTACTGTTTGGGAGAATCAATATCGCAACAAGTTGGCTGAATATTTTATACTAGTCAACATTGTCTTAGATTCATTAAAGCCATCTGTCCCTTATTCTCTGGGGCTGGGAGGTGACAGCAAATCAGGAGGCAAGATGACTTCATTCAAGAAAACATTAAAGCCTCTTGTTTAAAAATATCATTTGGGGACTTAATAATTTTTTTAAAGGTAAACTTCAACTTACCTAGATCTGGCCATTAATATTCTTAGCCTCTGCTGCAGCATCAGGAGTTTAATCATACTTCAAAATACCATGTTTTTTTTTGTTTGATGACATAACCTAGAAATAGCAGAAAAAAGTTGAACATTTACTTTTTTAAAAATAATAATTTTCCTTATGAGACTTCTGGCAGCACTGTTCAATTACCTACTTAAACTCAAACACCTAAAAATTTGATTAAATATTTTTAAAATTAATACAATGTATCAATATTATCATTAAGATTGCCTTTTCAAAAGAAAAAGTAAAAATGCAATACTCTGAGTTCTATGATGTTTGGATATTAAGACCTTTAGAAGTCACTAATTCTGGCTTCTCCACTATAGCTATGACACTGGACAACCTACTTCTCTATATTTATGTCCTCAACCATAAAATGAGAGGTTAGACCAAATCACCTCCAAGATTCCTTTCGAGCTCCAAAATCCTTTTTAAGCCAGTGGCTGGCTAATTCTCCACCTCCAGTCACTTTTAAATCTCACGATCACTCTTCCCAAAGAGCTGACTCTTTTTAGAATCACCCTCCCCCCACCACCCGTATCTTCCTATTCTAAAAGATCCTCTAAGAACCAAAACAGAGGAGTCAGTCATCAGAAAACAGACCCTATGAACAAGCATACCACAGAGTTACAAGACAATATAAATTATAGCAATCAATTACGATCTAGGGTTTCAAGAGATTTTAATACAGTTTTGAAAATTTCCTGGTCAATTTATTCACTTTTTATAGCACAGAAAAAAATCAAACTCAAACAAAGGCACTGACATTTACTAAATAACTATACCATATCAGGCATTATGTTAAGGGTTTTGTGAATTGCCTCATTTTAATCTGTATTATTAGAGTTAACAGATATGATTGATATCCAAAACGAACATTTCCAAAACCGCAAACCCACCCTCAATCAAAAATTTCAATTCTGAGATTTCCAACCTACATATAAAATCAGTGGTTTAGCCACATGTCTGCTATGCCCCTCATAAGCTGTCGTGACACCCCACGTTAGGATGGGCAGCTACCTAGTACCTCTTCCTCAGCACACCCTTCTTTTCTCCAGAAGCTTAACACACATCGCGCTTTGTCTCTAGCTTGTAAAACTGTCCATCTAATTGTACCATAATCCATTTCTCTTATATGAATACATATTGTTTATCCATCTCTCTTTTAAGAGATTTCGGCCAATTACCTCAGGAAAATCTCTCTTCCTCTTTATTCATCCCACTTATAAGCATGCCACAACTCCCATCCTGAAATTAGTTTAATCACAGTATATATGAGAATGAGAGTAATCTATCTATATAACTTTGTATCAAGAAAAAAATCTTAAGTTTTGAAATGAAACATATTAAAGAATCAGTGTACCAACCCATAAAGCTCTTGAAAATATTAAGCCTCCATTAGAATTTCTGAAAACTTTTTATTCTGTTCTATCTTCGGACCTTTTTCTTTCCATTTTTTTATTGAACATAAAATTGGTCATCTTACCTTCTTTTAGATATAATTTAAGTAACATTAAATATATTCCATAATGTGCAATGAATGAGGCAAAAGAGGGTGGTAGCCTTCTTACCCTCCTTTAGATATAATTTAAGTAGCTTTAAATATATTCAATAATGTGCAATGAATGGGGCAAAAGAGGGTAGTAAAATATCCTGGAAGTCACTTCTGCTGGAGAGGGAGGAGCTTGCAACAATAGGGAGGTGCAACAACAATGGCTGCCTGCCTCTTGCCTATACCCTGGTTATCAAAAGCACCAATCAGTGATCCAAGCACAGATCCCTGCTATTTGGACAAAAGGGTCTTTTTGCCTACCCTGGCTCCCATAAGCTATGCCTAAGCTGCATAGGGCTGGGAGTAGAGGATGGGTAGCTGCCACTGTGCTAAGAATTGAAACTGACTGAGATTAATCACAATTTACATTCAAGCCTTCTCCTGGCAGTTACAAGTCTTCAGTAACTCCAAAGTTCCAGAATAATTATACCAGATTCTGCCAGTGCAACGGTTGTCTAGGTAGGGAGACAGAATCCTGATGCCTCCTACTCCATCTTCCCAGAATCCTCTCCAGACCTTTCTGAGGATCAACATATATTCAGTTTTATTGTTTTTAATTACTTTGATTATTAGCACTGCCAAAGTATTGTAAAGTTTTTGCTTGTTTTTATTGTTTTTCAGTGCAAATATCCAGCATGTCAGTTGTACCAGGAACTAAAAGACTTTATATGCCTCATTCAAAAGGAATCTTTGTCCAAGAAAGTACATTCTGAGTTCCAAATAACTGATATACCATAGCACTCTTGGAATGTACACAATTCAATGCCCTGCAGGTGTCCTGACACTGATTTTGGAACACAGATGCAATAGATACTCTCCATGACTTCTTAACTCTCTTCAGTTTCTTCCCACTAATCAAAGTCTTAGAACCAAAAGGTGACTGGAAGATAAAGGGAGGAGGTAGTTATAGCCACTATATGGATCTATAATCTTGTTGTAACATGGATGTTTTACTATAAAACAGGTATTTATAGTAGAATCATATAACTGTGATTTTATACTCAAGAATACAATGATTTTTACCAGGAAAATTATCAAGTAGCTAAAAAATTATACAAAATACAATCTATTTATACTCTATTTTTCAATAGCAAACTGATTTTAACACCCTCACTGTAAGCCAGACACAGATTCATTTGGAATCTCTCAATCCATACAACTGCCCTATGAGGTAGGTACTATCATTTCCATGTTCCAAATGAGGAAACCAAGGCTTGAAGAGGTTAGGCAGCTTACCCGAAGTCAATAGCTGATAAGAGGAAGAGCCAAAATTAAATCAAGATCTGACTCCAAAGCCCAAGCTCTTAATAATAATACATGTAAAAAGCTTAAAACAGTCCTTAGTATATAGTAAGCACTTAGTAAATGTTAGCTATTGAAATAATAATGATGATTTATTTATAACAATGTTGGTTAAACTTTGGCAGTTGGTTAAACTTTCTGTGTCTCAATTTCCTCATTTATACGATTAGGACACCTACTTCACAGAGGTATTCTGAAAACAAAATAAATTCTGGCTATAAAGATGTTTAGAAAAATATACAGTGTTTAAAAAGACAAAGTATTATTGTATCACACTACCAGTAAAATCCTGTCTCTTGTATCACAAAGAAGCCTTTTGCATTATAAGTACAGAATCCTAGAACTTAAGCACCATCCTCATAACAAGAGTTACATTAATAAATTTAGTAAAGCTGTCCTAAATTATTCCAATATGATCCTTGCAGACTGACAAGCAGAAAGAACACTGAACTCTATTCATGAGTGTGATTATAAATTTGGTGCTCAGGAAGGTATATTTGCTCTTTTAGTTGACTAGCACTGAGGGTGAATTTGGCCTATACTACAGTAGTTCTGTTCAAATATAGCCAGGACAGAATATCTATAGTTAGAAGCATAGCAATATAACCTTAAATTTTGGCCACAGCTAACTGCCGTGTTTAATTACATTAAAACAATGAAGAGAATGGCATTCAAAAACCTTGTTCTTTGCGTCAATGGTCTGGCTCCATTGTTTTTAAACTACTGGGTAGTTTTTTTTTATTGGTACACATTAGTTTTGTTTTTTTTTTTTTTTAAGATTTTTATTAAAATATACAAAACATACAATATTATATTAGTTTCAGATGAGTTTTCTGTTTATTCTTAACACTGCTAAGGCTTTTTCATTATTTATATTATTCCAAGGAACAAGAGTTTTAAAAAAAAAAGTGAAGGAGGGTGATTTCTCAGTATATTCTGCTAGTCATCTAGATTGAAGTCGTCCTGTGAAAAGGACACCTGCAACATAGTTTTCTTGTTAGTTGAAAATTTACAGTACAAATGTATACACAAAATCAAAAAAGTATCCAACTATTTTTAAGTATCTATCCATGAATATGGTTATATCTGCATATTCCCAAATATTTTTCTTCCTTTAGGTTTTTTATTCTACTAAGGGCAATGTTTGTGAACCACTTTGCAATCCATAACCCTCTATCCACACAGCCCCCCTTTTCTTAAGTCTCAAAAAAATCAATTACATTACTTACAAATCTCTTCAAAATCTGGTACTTTATTTTCTGGAAACTCTTTATGTCTAATCTAAATTCTTTGTACTGCAATTTAAACCAGATTCCTCTCATTTCTGTTTTCTCTGTAAGAGACAAGTAAAACCAGGATGATCACGAAAGATTAAGCACATGCTTATGTTTATTTAAACTGCCATCAATTCATTTTCCTATAGATAAATCTAAAATATTAATAAAGTAACATTTCTGTATTTCAGACATAGTTGTTTGAATTAAACTAACAAGTTTACTTAGTAGATAAAAATGATTTGTAAAAGCTATCAATATTAAGGAGAGAATAAAAAATAAATTCATTCTTTTCTCCATCTACACACTGAAGCACTCGACAAGTATTTTCTGAGCACCAACTCTCTTTGCCAAGCACCGAGTTAAATGCTAGAAATAAAGATAACAAACACTTCCCTTAGTCTAAGCTTACTGCTCAGTGAGGCAGACAGAAAAGAATAAGAACACATGGCAGAGTTGCAAACCCATGTGCCAGTACCATCAAACATTTAACTTGGTGTAGAAGAAAAAGGAGAAGTGACAAGAGAAGCTTCCTTAGAGAAGTCAAATCTTGAAAGATGGATGAGAGTTTGCTAGGGCAAAGGCAATCCAGGTCAAGAAGAGTGCATGCAAAAGCACAGAAGTCCAAAAGAGCATGGCTTGTTCCAGAAGCAGCAAGTAGTTCCTTATAGTTGGAATGTAGGGTATGCATGGGAAAACATTAGGCGATAAGTGGGAAGGTAGGCTCAAGTGATTTCATGAAGGGTCAGTTCGCACTACGAAGGGCAATTCACATTTTCCTTTATAATCAGAGACATCACACTAATGACTAACCGAAATACTTTCTTAGAGAGGCAAAAAAATCTAGAGTACATACAAGAAGAACTTCTAATTTCTAAGAATACAATTAATGGTATTTAATTGTATGACACCCAAAATCTAGCCTATAAGTCACAGTATCAATTTACAAACACAAATGTTCAACAGCATCTGGACCTGCAATGAGTGTCATTGCAGGATGGATGACCTGAATCTCAGATACTCCTTCCAGATCTGGAAAAAGTCACCTACTTTAACCTCATATTTCATAATGAATTTGATAGTCACTTTCAATCATGCATCTTATGCTTTTAGAAACAAATAAAAGAATCTATATCTATCTATATCTTTATCTATCATATAACAATCTATTAGTCAACAATTGTGTGTACTTAGCAAATACTGAGGAAACTACTAAAATGGCTTGCTAAAAATAAAACAAGAGAAAGCAATAGAAGGTGATTTAAAACACAGCTCCACCTTTAATAATACTGGTCATAATTCAATCCTAGAATCATCTATAATCTTGGAACATACCTACAGCCAGAAACACTGGTGATGAAAATTTACACAGTTAAGTTGGAGTGCCCATAATCTCTGCCCTAGGATATAAAAAGACACCTACAGATATGCAAACCCAGCAGATGAGTCACTCTGTCTCAGCTAATTCAATAATGTAATCAGTACCAATGGCAATGATCCCAGCACTTTCCATCACAGGGAAAAATATCAGCAGCCTTGGAAACTCTCAAAGAAACTCTTAATTTAGTGCTTTATGTTGCAATGTAAAAATATGTACAAGGAAATCAAATACTGTCCTTCCAGCAACATTAAAGTGATGAACATTCTGTAGACAGAAGCAGCAAGTAGTTCCTTATAGTTGGAATGTAGGGTATGCATGGGAAAACATTAGGAGATAAGTGGGAAGGTAGGCTCAAGTGATTTCATGAAGGGAGCTCTCTCCACTAAAAGTTCACAGACTACACCATAAAAAGACAAGTGATTGTAAGATAACAGAAGAAAGTACAAGCATTCTCCTGAAAGTGTTTACTGTTAACTCTGAAAACTGGAACGAATATATGTGATCTTATGGAGACAGCACATTCAATTTTCTGTATTATATATCAGAATCCCATGTTTGATTCTTCAATTCAGTTATTATTTCTATATATTAATCCATATAATTGTGTCAAATTAACAAATGACTGCTCAACTCTCATAATAAATCTCTAGTTTATAAATTTACTATTAGACAACAGTCCACTAGCAAAGACTAAACTCTAGCACAATAAATATTTAGCTTATGAGGTTTTACTGAACTAGAAGACAGTAAGGGGTAAAACCCAAGAATGAATTTTACAGTATTTTCCTTAGTATGGTACACCTAATAATTCTTTAAAGGTGTTTGGCTTCATGGCTTTATTCTTTAAACCAACAAAACACTAAATGCAAGTAACTCTGACTTCACACTTCATGTTCATTCAATATCAGTCAAACTATAACAATCAGCACAAGAATACAAGACATGCAGAAAAATCTCCAGGCATCTTCACTTTTTATATAATATGCTTAACCTAGAACTAAATAAACATTAAGGATAACAGAAAAGTAAATAAAAGGGTAATTTTCAAAACTGAATATACAAGTGTATAGGTAGAATATTCCATAAATCTGTATTCCTAAACTCAGGTAGTTATCACACTCATTACTAGTCTCATATTAAAAGCTTAAAACTTGACTGTGTATGTATAAAATGTACATACACAAATGCATAATCTGCACAAAATAAGTAAAGCCAAACACCAAGTAACTCTAAATAACCCTCAAAACAAATTGTTTCACGAATAACTCATCAGTTTCTGCATTTAACTCATTCTAAAATGCTCTTTAAGATACTCGCAAAGGAAAAAAAACATTTACTACTTTTAGAGCAATGCATTCAAAATTACTGTTACAATCTAGCATTAAACTTACATGCTACAAATACACCACTAATAGAAATGTTTGATGTATATGTGTTTTCTAACACCCCCCACCCTTACGAAATGCCAAAAAAAAAAAAGGTTAATCAGAAATATTTACATCAGAGTACATCTATCTATTTGATCTACTTTTGAGGCCATTAATAAGCAATGTTTAAAGAATATTTAATGACAAAGAAAGATGGTCATGGTATAAACAGAAAAAAAAAAAGACAAAACTGTTCTTTTAAAATGCAATATGGTATCCTGGATTGGATCCTGGAACAGAGAAAGGACATTAGTGGAAAAACTGATTAAATCCAAATAAAGCCTGTAGTTTTTTAGTTAATAATGTTGTACCAAAGTTAATTTCTTAGTTTCAATAAATGCACCATAATATAAGCACCATAATATAAGATTAATATTAGAGAAAGCTGGGTAAAGGGTTTATGAGAATCTCTGTACCATCTTCCCAACTTTTCTGTGATTCTAAAATTGTTCTGGAAAAATGTTTATTTTAAAAATGACTCTTAGTGACCAACAGCAAATTTGAGAAGATTCTCATTATAAGAAAAAATAACCTTCACACATATTTGTTTCTCATCCAATCCTACACAAAATACATAAACACAAGGGGAAAAAAAACTACACTAAAACACACTAAAATGTTAACATTGGTGAACACTTGGTGGCAGGATGAAAAGCATTTTTCTCTTTATATTTTCTATAGAGTGTGAATTGCTTTTATAAGCAACAATAAATTATTAGCTGAAGAACATACAAATCAATACTTTATTAAAGGCTTCTTTAGAAAGAAAAGCTATAAACGTCTAAGCAGAGCCCAAAGGCAGACTACATACAAAACAGGTTAGGGCAGAGTGTGAAAAATACAGTGGCAAGGGAAACTGCCAGGAGAATTTAAGTAGGCAAAACCTAATTAGTAAATGCTGGAAATCTGCCAAAACATAGTACTTAACATCCACTCTCAGGCTAAAGGTGATCGCAGCCAGCAAAGTTATTCTCAGAATTCACATGTCTTAGGGGAATGTCTCAAAAAGTCCCTAATACTAAGAATTTATGGATATACATAGCCTGGGTTTATTCCAAACAAAAATAATGCAGTTGGCCATCTGGTGCAGAATTGCCCACTGACAGCTTCTAGAAACACTCTTTAGAAACACAGTGTTCTCTAACCTTTTCTCCTCCATTACTTCTTTCCTCTCTAATACCTTCCTACAAGTCCTTAGCCCTAGGACCTAAAAATGCACTCTGCGGCCATTTATCAACACGGGTAGATGATCAGAGTCCAGAGACCATTAGGATTATAGAACCAAATCCTATTTCAGATATCTGACAGTTATCACAAAAGTTGGGGTTTTCCCCCTAACACTTTCAGGGTAAAATATGTTCTAGTAAGTCTATTAAGCCATGAGAGGGGGAAATTAATCAACAACAAATGTTCCCCAATCAAAGTGAAAAGATAAAATACATTCTGTCCCTTAAAGAAAGTGCTAGTGGAGTCAGACAGGCTGTATTTTGATATAGAATCTCTTCCAAGCTGTAATCAGGATGATTTATGTGTGTTGGGCTGTTTGCCCCTACTAAAACAGGGCTACGTGGCCAGTTCTGGGTTTTATGTTGTTCTTTAAAAATAGTATTTAATTCTTACTTTGTCGGTCATCCTCATTCTCGGCTGATTGTACAGCAGAGAGTAGAATGGTCACTTAATAAACGTGTATGTGTGTTTTTTACTGTTTGTTTGTTTGTTTTTTTAAGTTTACTCTTTTGACTCCTTGTGGACTCTGTAATCAGATGCCTAAGCCTATTAAGATTAGGTGCAAAATAAGGCCCTATGTTCAGAGACAAAGGAATACTGTAAAAGTACATAATCTTTATTTCATTAACTTCATAACAGCAATTTTAAGCATCAGAAGCCTTTTTTGCTTATTTTCCAGTTCACAATCATGTTTAAGAAAATAAACACTCAATCAAAAAGTGATCCTCAAGTATGGAGGCTACTACATTGTTACTGTTGTTATTTTGAATACTAATGGAGACAGATACTGTTTATCATCAAAGATGAGACACAATTGATTTTAAAGACATTTTATATACCACTAAGAAAAAAAATTAACCAATTAAACTATGACATGGCACCAATTGCAAAATATACCTAAATTTCAGTGAACATCTCTTAGATCGATGAAATACAGTATGCAGTCAATGAAAACTAAGAACTCATTACAAATAACACTAATGAAAAGATGTTAAAAATCTTTCCCTTGCTCCTTCCCAGATAGTTACAACCAAGTGATAGGACTTTGGAGTGTCTAAGACCCAGTGCTCTTCTGATCCATGATAAATATTTGTCTAGGAAATGATCTTGTAGTGTAGACTGCTGGATATTGTTTTCACCATTCTTCAAAAGGGGAAATGAAGTGAAAAAATTAATCGACATTTTACTGGAAGCCAAATTTAGAATTTTCAGTTTCCTTGTCTATTGCTTTAACAAAGACAATATGTACTGTTCCCCTAAAGATTTCATGGTTTGTTTTCCTTCAGACTTATCTTGATTTTAAACTCACTATATCAATCATCTATGGTGAAGGTAATTCTGAAGATCTATATTCAAAAGTACAGCTAGGGTCACTGAGGTTAGTCACTCTGAGCACAACTTATGATAAACTATAATTTGAAAGCAACAGTGAAAATATTTTCTTTCTTTCTTCTTTAAAGAAAAATGTGGGGAAAAAAATCTCTACAGAAAACAGCCAGAATTTCTAAGATGATATTTTACTCTGTCCCACTTTCAAATTGTTTCTTTACCAGTACTGGCTGGAATGCTATCTACTTTAAATCCTCTAAAAAAAAAAAAAAAAAAAAAAAAATCTGTGAACTTAATTCAACAGTTGGCTACAAAGAATATTGGTCTCAAAGTTATGTACATAAAATATTCTTATCAAAGCCTTAACAGTTTTCATTTTCCACATGCAAATTCTAAATCTGAATTCAACGAAACTATTAACCCTGCTAAATAGAAGGTAGAATGTGGCTAAGGCAAGGTTTTAATTCTCATATAATTGATAAATGGCCTATAACAGCTCTGCTATCTAAATGCATTTTAAAACAGCATATTTGAATCTAAAATAAAAGGCTTTGTTTTTAGCATTCTAAATTCCTCCAGTAGAAGGCAATATGAATTTCTGATAATACCAGCAAGGCAGCATGGTACATAAAAATATAATGGGCTTCACTGCAAGGCTAGAGAGATCTGAGCTCTTATCTAACCTCTCTTAATTTGTTTCCTCATAGGTGCATTAAAAACACCACCACCACTACCTACCTCATTATGGTTGTTAGGTTTGGAAGCTGTTGCAGTAATAAAATGGGGGGTGGTGGTGCCTGAATTCGGGTAGCAAACAATGAAGATGGAGAAAAGAGGAGGATTAGAGCAATATTTAGAAGTTAGCATCAATAACACCTCATATTAATTAGTCTGGGAAGGAAAGCAGGAGTCAAGAAACAAACCCCTATTTTCCATTTAGGTGACAATACATTTATTAAGCTTGGGAACATAGGAAGGACACAAGGTTTAGAGAAGCATACAAGCTCAGTTTTAAATGTACTGTGGTGACTGTAAGATATCCATGTGGAAATGGTCAACAGGCAAACAGAAATATAGGTATGGAGGTGGGGGAAAGATCTGAGTTGGAGACATAGATATGACAGTCATAGGCTTATGGATGCAAGGCAAAGGACAAAAAGTGACTGCCCAGTGAGAAGAAATAAGACCCACGGAAACTCAGAAACACCAACATTTAAGGGAACGGCAGAAGAGAAACTCACAAAGGAAATAAATAGGCACTGTCCAAGAAACAGGAAGAAAATCCCCAAGAGTGTGGTCTCAGAGAGGCTTCGGGAAGAGAGTAACTCAAGGTGAGATGAATAAGAACACTATCAGTAAGACATAACTGCAGAAACAATGGAAAGTTAGTTTGGAGAAAATAATACTTAGCAGTAAGGAAGAGTGGGGCAGAGATAATCAGCTGTCTTCAAATCTCTCTGTTTTATAGAATAGACTTGTCTTGCTCCTGAAACAGAAGTTGGAACAAACCATATAAGTCTATGAGAATCAAACAGATTTACATCTATGTAACAAAAAGTCGAGTTCACTCTCAAATGTTGAGCTCCCATCACTAGCAATGTTCTGTAAATTCTACTACTAGTTAAGAAGCTGGATGAGAGGACTTAAGCTTTCTTTCAATTGAAGTAAATTTCAAGAACCAAATTAAATCTGAAACACTTTATGTTAAAAAAGAACAGAGAATAAGACAATAAAAAAGCTTTTAAATACTTAAAATATAAAGTAATGATTCTATGAAGTTTTAAAAATTAGAATCAATTAATTCTAAGTAAAATACATAAAGATAAAGGTATTTTTATAAACTTGTGAGTCTAAAGTAAAACACTTAACATGATATAAAAACTTTTATGGTTGATGTTAGCTATAATGCATACTTCTGTTTAATGTCATTGAAACCCACCCAACTGAATTTTTATAACTTTTTACTACTAAAAATTTATGTTCTTTCTTTTCTTTGTTTTGAAGTTCAGGAACATCAGTTTGTTTGCTTATTTAATGTTTATTTTTGTTTTATGAAAGTTTATAAAAATTATTTGCAGTGCTGGATATTTTCCATTTGACCCTCCAGAACCACCCTGTTCTGTGCCCTAGAAGCCTAACTTGCAAGGAGCACTGGCAGACCAGGTTGGCTGGGGCTCCATTCCCTGCTGAAGTTTCTCTACTACTGTCTTCTATCAGGGAACTCCTCTCCTATACCTATAGCTCTTGCTGGTTCAGGTGATCATTCCCTTCCCCTGTCCCTTTTAGACAGAAGTGGCAACAGCTTCCTGCTGTTGCTAGCTAGCTTGGTCATCACTGGTTGCTGGTTTCCTTTAACCTGCCTACCACTCTGCAAATAATCCTTTCATTAAATTCTTTTCTATTAACACTGTTTTAGACAGTGTTGTTTTCTGCCAGAATCCTGACTGATAAGGTTGTTACAGATGTTTTCAATATAGTAATATATTACACTATAACCAATAGACAAAATACCTCATGAGAAAAGAGCCATGATCACCAGCCTTTACATTTCTTAGTCAAACTAACTAAATTCCTCTCTAAGAATAGGAAATAAAAATTATCAACTTAAAATGGTTAAAAGGAAGGCATTATATGTAAATTTTACTAAGGTTAATATCCCCAAATCTTACAATCATCCTTGACACCTCACTCTCATATCCCATATCCAATCTATCAATCCTTTCTGACCTATCTTCAAAATATATTCCAAATTCAACAGCTGCTTACCATCTCTACCACTACTTCTCAAGTTTAAGGTACCATCATTTCTTGTCTGAATCTTTGCAATAGTCTTTATTATTGCCTCTGCTCTTGTCCAGCTCCAGTCTTTTCTCAATAGAGTAACCAGAGTAGTTCCATTGAAAAGTGCTACTGAATATATTTTTTATTGGTAAAAATCATGACTCCTATAAACAGTAAAATGAACATATGTCAAAGATATTATTTAACTCATTAACTGATGAGGGAATCATTACAATGTTACAATTGGTTCAAAGGAAAGTTCCAAGAACCGCAAAGAGAATGAGGAATTCTGAAATGAATTTACAAATAGATGTAAAATGGTTCTTATTCAGGGCAATAATCAACTAGACCCAATTAATGTGCACTACTATTAATCCGCTAGACATGATTAATGTGCACTACTATGGAAAAGACTCATGTGCATTTTCACCAGCTCTTTAAAAAGTACAAAACTGTAAAACAACTCAAAGAAAATAAAACAATGGATGAGCAAGACAAGACACTCATTCATCATTTTTTGCCGATTTAGAAGTCTTTCACAATTTTTCTGACAAAATCTTGCACGGATCTCTTCTTCTCCTGAAAGTAAAAACTGAAGACTTTGCAATGACCTGGCCTATAAGGCCCTAAGTATTTTGGTATTGTCTCCTACTCTGCCAGCTCAACAACTGATCTCATGCACTTTACAACTCTCCCCACTCCACACCGTCCTCCCTGCTGTTTCTAACATACTAAGCATGTTCTTATCTCAGTGCCTTTGTAACTGTTGTTCCCTCTACCTGGAACACTCTTTTACCAGATACCCACAGAGCTTGCACCCTCAACTGCTCAGGTGTTTGCTCACAAATCCATTTCTTAGAAGACTGTTTATGTTGGATTTCTGATCCTAATCCTCTCCCTAAGTTCTTTCAATTTAACCTTAAAAGGTGCCTAATATTAACTAGTATTTTCTTTGAATATCATTTGAATTACCTGCAATTCCAACACCAACATATTTGATCTAATTATTTGGTACTTCTTTGCTCTAGTTATTTGATAGTTATTTCAGCTAAAACAGGAATATGATTATGTAAGTGGAAAGCACACGTGTGAAACGTCACAGGCTAAAATAATGGTTTAGCTATTATACCATTAGTTTCTTCAAATATTTTCTTTCTTTATACTAATTTACTAAAAAATGTTTAAAATTTTAAGGAATTAAAAAACTCATCTTTCTCTTCTTTCATCTAAAAATAAACCAAAGGTAAATCTAACAAAGTTAAGGCTTTAAATTTCACTTAAGATTGTGTTTGCTAGTGTACACATTTTCATTTTTTAATTAAAATTCTACAAATTAATGTTTATTTTATCAATACTATGTATGTCTGTTAGTAAGGAAAAATATCCAGAACACACTACAACCTCCTACCACAAGAAAATATCTGGGTTGGAGGCAATAAATGCTCTTTTCCTAATATATGGCTTTGGAGACACTTGCTTTAGTAATGAAAATAAAACCAATCATTCAAGTGTCTAAGACAAAATTATTTTGAAAAATAGAGAATTACTTATCTGAAATCAATCTCTCTCTTTAAATTATTAAAAATGTGTTAAGATTATATCAAAGAATAAGAAAGAACTTTTAAGTAACAAATTATGTTCAAAGGTATAGTCAATAATTTTTTTTTTTTTACAAGAATTCTGGTTGCTCTGAATTCATTAAAAATTTTAAATGACAGTAAAGAACTTAAGATTATAATAAACACAGCTTGTTTTGTAAGTAGACCTTCAGCTGGCAGCAAATGCAGCATAATAAATGTTGGGCCTGTTTTGCAAGAACCAGTTATGCAATACCCTCAAGCAAATTACTCTATTACCAAATTTTTTAAAAACTGGGTTGCTCCAAGAGTAATACATATTAAAAATTAAAATGAGGAAAAAATATGTTAAAAGTCATGAAGAACATGATTTCTGGGTTTAAAAAAATACTTAGGATACTCAGTATCTTTTTAAAATAAACTTTATTCTTTAGAACAATTTCAGATTTAGAGAAAAACTGAGAAGATAACACAGACTTTCCATATACCCCATAAGCAGTTACCATATATCTACTATTAACATCTTACATTAGTATGGTACATTTGTTATCATTAATAAACTAATATAGATACATTCTTATTAAGTCCATACTTTATTCAAATTTCCTTAATTTTTACATAATGTCCTTATTCTTTGTTCTAGGATCCTATCCAAGACACCACATTACATTTAATCATCATATCTCCTTAGGTTCCTCTTGGCTATACAGTATCTCAGATTTTTCCTTGTTTTTGATGACCCTGGAAGTTTTGGGGAATACTGGTCAAGTATTTTGTAGAATGTCTCTCTACTGGAATTTGTCTAATGGTTTTTCATGATTAGTCTGGGGTTATGTTATGGGTTTTGGGGAAGAAGAGCACAGAGATAAAGTGCCATCTTTATCACATCATATTGCTTTAAGCACATTATCAGTATGACTGTTGATGTTAATCCATATCACCTGGCTGAGGTAATTTTTGTCAGGTTTCTCTACTAAAGTTACTCCTAATCTTCCTTCATTAGTGTACTATTTGAAAGAAAGTCATTATAGATAGCCCACACTTGAGTGGGAGGTTATGCTCCATCTTGTTGAAGACAGAGTATCAACATAAATTATTTGCCGTTCTTCACAGGAGACTTGTCTCTTCTCCATTTATTTACTTAATCAGTATGGAGCCATGGGTGTTTTATACTTTGGGTTATAATCCAATATTACTTAATACTTATTTTCTTGCTCAAATTATTCCAACTTTGGCCATTGGGAGCTCTTTCAGTCGGCGCCTATGTCCCCTTGACACATTCCCATCATTGTGGGTTTTTTAAGCATTTTCATACTTCTTGGCACTACAAGATGTTCCAGGCTAAACATCTATTCCTTGCCTCAGTCCTTGAATCAGCCATTTCTCCAAGTAGTCTTGGTTCCTTTTATTGGAACATTGTATCAGAGATCAAGATCTGGGATCTACCTGTGCTCTTGCAGCTGGATGTCATTGCTTCTGGGAGGGTCTCAGTTTTTAACTAAATTTGATGTTATTTTGTGAGGAATTTGCATATAAAATATAGAAATAAATTCCTACAGATACTAGACTAGGCCTGTTGAGTTTTAAAATCAATTAATTCAACTGGAGATATATTTATCACTTTTTATAGATGTGTTTTGAACATACTTAATCTAAAAATATAAAGACAATCACTTTTTTAAAATATAAGACTGGAACACACTCTCTTTTCTTTTGAAAAAGGAAGAGGGGCAAATGAATAACGTCAGGAATTAAAAAAAGAAACATTGTTGTTTCTGTAGATTAGCAAGCAGTTCACCAACTTTTTGTCTCAGGTCCCCTTTACATTTTTAAAAATTATTTGAGAATTTTTCGAAGAGCTTTTGTTTAACTGGGTTCTATCTATTGGTATTTACCAAATCAGAAGTTAAATCTGAGAAACGTTTAAAATTTTTATTAATTTATTTGAAAGAATAATAAGCCTTTCACACATTAACATAAAAAACCTATTTTCCAAAAAACTTTGTGAGAAAAGTGACATTATTTTATATTTTTGCAAATATCTTTAATGTTTGGCTTTATAGACAATGGATTCTTATGACTGATTCTGCAATATGTTGTTTTGGTTAAAGTATATAAGCATATGATATGAAGAAAATCTAGCCTCACACAGATTTATAGTTGGAAAAGACAATATTTTAGTAATCATTTCAAATAACTGTCGATATTTTTGATACTATACCTAAACTTGATCAATGGTAGTTTCTTGAAAGTTGGTTACAATGTGAATTCTAAAACCATATTGCACGCTATTACAAAAAAAAAAAAAAATCCATTGGTTTATCTTGTACTTTGTGTGATTTTGTAACATCATACATTGGTCAACTGGTAAATACTGGTTCACTAAATTGTGTAAATGTTCCAAATTGGCAATTTGGAATATAATATCAAGAAAAAAAATTATTCTTTAATATCATTACCCATCTCACCAGAAAAGCCTATCTGGGAAGCTGTCAAGCTCACAATGTTAGATAGAAGTTTTCCAAAATTGTAAATTTCATTTTGAAACTTGATTTTTAAAAAAATTATTGGCTACAAATACAGATGTTTATATCAGAGTGATAGATTCACTCAATTCCTTTTTGAGAAAAACAAATGTTAAATACATAAGTTTAAAAAACCAAAATTTGCCTCTCCTGTTCTTTCAAGTTAAAAAAGAGATGGAAGCAGCTAATTCAACTCACAACTCAACTGAACAGGTCTATTCTCTGAAGACAACTGTTTGTACATCAGTATACAGCAGAAGTGCTTTATAAATCCTTCCCATTTGTCACTCGCAATATAAAAAAGACATATATTCAAAGTCAAATTCTAATAAAATTAATTTTTATTGCTTCATCAAGGACATTCTTAAATGAAACTAGATAATTAAAAAAAAAAATAACTATGAATGCAGGGCAATGAAGAACATAATAGTTCAGTCTGGTGCCATCACCTTAATTTGTGCTAAGGTGCTAGCAGTTTTACCCACCATTGCTTTTGCAGCATCACTGCAAATGTCAACAGTGAAAAAGACAAAAAACTCTGTATTATGAAATTAGTTTTGAGCTCCAAGACCACCTGGTCTCAGGGACCCACACAGGTCAACAAAACATATTTTAAAAACTGCTCAAAATTAGACATCCCAAAGATATTACAACAGTATCATACCAGAAGATTAGCGATTTTAGGTAAAACAAATTCCTAGAAAAAAATATCAAGTCTGATTCAAGAAGAAACAAAAATATGAATAGTTTTATAATCTGAACATATTCAACCAGGAATCAAAAAATCTTCCCATAAAGAAATTCTAGGCCCAGATGGCTTCACAGATGAATCTGTCAAACACGCAAGAAAGAAATAATTTTGCCCAATGTATTCTGGAGAACAGTTAAAGAAGATACCCTCTCTGACTCATTCTGAGGCTAGTATAACCTTGATACCAAAACATCAATAGGACAGCACAGCATAATAAAATTATAGGCTAATGTTCTTAATAAATATAGGTGCAAAATAATTAAAATATCAGCAAGCTGAGTCCAGTAACATACAAGGCTTCAAAGGCTGGTTTAACATTAGAAAAAGTAAAGTAATTCTCCACATTAATAAACAAAAGAAAAAAAATCATATCATTATTAATAGATTCAGAGAAGAGATATCTTTTCAGAACTTTCTCTCAACAGGTAAAGAAAGCTATAAGGCTGTTTGGGGAGATTCAAGCAGACTAAAAAGACTAGTACCTGCATTCAAGGAAAAATCAAGCTGCAGTACCCAAAGAAAGAAGCCTCTGCATCACAAAGGTGCTACTACTATCGCTTTTTCCAAAAGAAAAAAAATTAGGGTCAAGAATCCTAATCAAGTTTTTCTTTTATGTTTCATATTAAATGCAGTAATGCTTGGTGTTGCCCTCATATATCTGTTCTGACAGTCTAGTAACAAAATTTTATAATAATTTATAAGACGAAGATGGCCTACAATCTTGGCCTCCAACTCACTACTAATCATCTGCATTAAAGGAAAGATGAATCGAACAACCAAGCGTTCTTTTACTATTGTTCAGAATACTTGGGTATGATTACTTTCTCCCCTGTCTCGTTGGTACCCACACAAGGGCTCCCTACCTAAAGGAAGCACTGTTTCCACTGGCACAGATACTAAGTTCAGTGAAACCCATCTTATCCAATTCAAAACAGCCCTGAAAGTTAGTTGGTTAAATCAGGAAATTGTGCGTCAGAGACTTTTCTTTTTAAATTGTGTGTCAGAGACTTTTTCTTTTTAAATGGGTGCCTGCTGATTGGAATTTTGTGCCATATTTCTTACATAAATCTCACCTAAAATGTATGTTTATTTAACATGGATAAAGGATTTCCATTTCTGGCAACATGGTACGTTAGATGCCCAGATAGGCTCTATTGCCTAAATCTAAAATATTGAATAAATTCTTTTAAACATGTTTTTAAACTTCTTAATTTGACACAAATGTGCAAAGCAGCTCTGGAAGATGGTTCTTGACCTTAAGGTAACCTCATAATGCTGCTTTGAAAACTACAGTGTGCTGGAGATAGGCTATATATTCTGAGACTCCTCAATATGAGGAATGTAATCAAAGAACCTTTCATATGGCTGAAAATTGAAAAGGCTACCCCTGCAAAGCATATCTAAATGAGTAGTAAACCTATGTAGCAGGTGACAGCAAGCAAACTTGCCTGCTTGACCTTGGTGCCAGCAGAAAGAAAAAAATTCCCCTGTGAGAATTTATAACTATAAGCCAGCTCTTAAACGAGTTTGTGGAGAAGGAAAAAGATGGGGGAAAGAAACGGTGAGAAACACGGAAAATCGATTAAGAAGGTCTAATATAGGTCTAATTAGAGTTCCTGCTTCCAAGACAACCAAGAAAAGAAAAGGAACAATGGTCGTGCCAGAAAGAACTACAGCCCCGTACAGCCTATTCACTGCACTAACTGCATCCAATGTGTGCCCAAGAACAGGCCATTCAGAAGTTCCTCAGCGGAAACACACTAGAAGCCTCGGAAACATTCCCAAAGCAAGTGTCTTCAATGACTATGTGGTTCCCAAACTGTATGTGGAACAACATTACCGTGTGAGTTGTACCATTCACAACAAGGAAGTCAAAAATCATTCTCATGAAGAACAGAGGGACCAAATACCCTCACACTTATTTAGACCTGCAGATAATGCCCCATGACTTTTGCCAAAGCCCATATTAAGGAGCTGAGTCTTTAAAGACTGAAGAAAAACTGTCCTCGTAAGAAAAAAAAAGTTAATAAAGAAAATAAAATAGACATTACTCAGAGAGATAATGGTCAAGAATTTAACATAATTATTCAAAGACAGACTCAGATCCAGAAATCTGAAAGAATCCCAAGTAGACTTACGAATAATAAAATAATGAAATGAAAAAAAGGAACACCTTGATGTATTATATAAAATGTAAAACACCAAAGGGAGGAGGAAAAAAGCTTGAAAACAGTGAAATAAAAGATAGATTATTTACAAAGGAAGGGCGATTTTAATTCTCAGCAGCAGCAATGACAGTCAAAAATCTGGAATCATGTCTTCAAGAGATAACTTAGAATTCTATACACAGAGAAATCATCTTTCAAGAATGGGGATGAACTCCAGGTATCTTCAGATAAAAATCTGTCTTTTTCACCAAAAGACTTTCACTAAAGGAAATTCTAAAGGATGTACTTCAGGTAGAAAAAAGTATCTCATAAGGAAGGTCTCAGATGCAAAAAAGGGATAATCAGTCAAGAAAACAGTAAATAAATTTAAACAAGTATTGACTATCTAAAATAGTTTGTATAAAAATCTATATGTATGCAGGAAAGAAATATGCTAAAATAACAGACAATACTGTTACAGGTTGGAAGGACAATCAGAGTATTTTGTTATTCAAAGGTGGATTAAAGATACTGACTGAGTCTTTTCCTTTTAAAAAATAACACGTTAAAATAACTAGAGTAACCACTGGAAGAATATGAAGTGTGCACACGTACAAGGTGTTGGGGGTAGGGATAAAATGAGGAAAAAAGTGTCTACATGAAGGCTTCACACACAATTCAATAAAAAAGACTGAAAGAAAGGGAGACGGGGGAGTAAAACAAACAGAACATATATGAAGATAGAAATAAACCTAAATTTATTAGTAATCGAAAGTGACTAAAATTCTTCAGTTAAAAAAGAAAGATTGTCATTCAGAACAAAAACACAACTCAACTATACCATTTACAAGACACAAACCAAAACATAAAACCAATGAAATCTAAAGAATGGAAAATACTATTAACCAAAAGAAAACTAGAATAGCTGTATTAATCCAAGAAAACAGCCAACAACAAAACGCCATAAGGCTAAAAATTTTGATTTTAGAAGCCTTTTCACAATGATAAAAATTTCAATTCAACAGAAGAATAAAACAATTCTAATTTTATAAGTAGTTAACAAAGACCCAAAATAAATAAAATAAAATTTATCACCTCTACAAGAAGAAACTGAAGAAGAAACTGACAAGTCTACCTACCATCAGGTGAGAGACTTTAATATGTCTTTCTCATCAGAAAAACAGAAGTTCCAAAAAAAAAAATAAAAAACCCAAATCCAAAACAAAATCTAGACAAACATGAAATATCTGAATAGAACAATTAACAAGCTCATGGAATATATGTAGCACTGTACTAAACAGGAGAATTCACATTCTTTCCAAATGCACATGCAATGTGTGAAAACTAGCCATAGGCTAGGTCTTAAAGGTAATCTTTATAAGTTACTATATTATGGTCTCTGACCATAATAAAATCAAATAACAAAATATTTAATAAAAGTTGTATATCTGAAATTAAGTGTACACTTTGAAATAATGCATGGGACAAATAATTATTTTTAAAATGAACAAAACCAAGAATATTATACATCAAAATGGATCAAGACCTAAATGTAAGAGCTAAAACCATAAAACTTCATTATCTTGAATTAGGCAAAAGTTTCTTTGATATGATACCAAAATCACAAGCAATAAAAGAATAAAATATCTAAGCTGAACTTCATCAAAATAAGAAAAACTTGTGCTTCAAAGGACACTATCAAAAAAGTAAAATGACAATCCAAATGGGAGAAAATGTTCAAAACCATGTATCTGAAAAGAGTCTAGTATCCAAAATACAAAAAGAACTCTTACAACTCAACAACAAAAGACAAATGACCCAATTTTTAAATGGACAGAGATGTGATTATACATTTCTCCAATGAAGATACACAAATGACAAACACATGAAAAGATGATCAACATCAATAGTCATTACAGAAATGCAAATCAAAACCACAGATTCTACTTCACACCCACTAAAACGGCTATAATAAAAAAGACAACAGCGAGTGTTGACAAGGATGTGGAGAAATTGGAACCTTCACATACTATTCATGGCAATGTAAAATGGTGCAACTCCTTTGGAAAAATTTTGCAGATCCTAAAAAGGTTAAATTTAAATACAGCATTACCCTATGACCCCAGCAATTCAATCCCTTGGTATATACGCCAGAGAAATGGAAACATATGTAAATGGAGGTTCACAGAAGCATTATTCATAACAGCCAAAAATGGAAACAGTCCAAACGTGCAACAACTGATTAATGCATAAACAAAATGTGGTAACATCTACACAATGGAATATATTCTATCATAAAAAGGAATGAAGTATTGATACTAGCTACAATATGAACAAACTTTGAAAACATTACACTAAGTGAAAGATGCCATACAAAACAGGCCACATATTATATGATTTTATTTGTAGGAAATGCCAAGAATAGGCAAATCTAGAACTAGAAAGTAGACTGACTGGTTGTCAGAGGATAGGGGAAGGGGAATGCAGAGTGACTGCTCATCAGTACAGGGTTTCTTCTTGGTTGATGACAATTTCTAGAATCAGTGGTGATGGTTTTACAACTTTGAAATATTCTCTTAAAAAACACTGAATTTTATAGTTTAAAGGGGTGAATTTTGTGGTATGTGAACTACATATTAATTTTTAAAAGATAAATCAAATGACCACTTAAAAATAAAAAATAGGAGAATCTAACTAGATTAATGATCATTAAAGAAAGTGAAAAGCAGCTGTTTAAAATCTTTTGACTAAAAAATTATCAAGCCCAGATAGTCTTACAGGTAAGTGCTACCAAACAGTCAAGGAACAACAAATAATTATAGCCTTAAAAAAATTCTTCTACAGAATAATAAAAAAAGAAAAACACTTTTTAATTCCTATCAAAATCCAAACAGGAAACAAGAGTGTCAAAACCATTCAATGGGGCAAAAGACAGTCTTTTCAACAAATGGTGCTGGGAAAACCAAATATCCACATACAAAAGAATGAACTTGGACCCATACTTCACACCTGTACAAAAATTAATTCAAAATGAATTAAAGACCTAAACAGAGACCTAAGACTATAAAACTCTTAGAAGAACACACAGGAGAAAAGCTACCTAACATTGGTTTTGGCAATGATTTCTTGGATATGACACCAAAATCACAGGCAACAAAACTAAAACAGATAAAAAGGACTACATCAACATTAAAAATTTCTGTGCATCAAAGTAAACAATTAACAGAGTGAAAGGGTAACCTATGGAATGCAAGAAAATATTTGCAAATCATATATCTTACAAGGGGTTAATAGCTGGAATATAGAAAGAACTCCTACAACAACTCAGCAACAAAAAAAAAATTAAAAACTAATAAACCTGACTTTAAAATGAGCAAATGACTTGAACAGACATATCTCAAACACACACACACACACACACACACACACACACATACACACACACACACACAGCCAACAAGCACATAAAATATTTAACATCACTAGTCATTAGGCAAATGGAAAGCAAAACTACAATGAGATACTACCTCACATCCATTAGGATAGCTAATACCAAAAGCAAAAACAAAACAAAACAAAAACAGAAAACAAGTGTTAAGTGAGAATGTGGACAAATGGATTGGAACCCAAGTATGTTGATGGTGGGAATGTAAGTGGGGCAACCACTGAGGAAAACAATATGGAAGTTCCTCAAAAAATAAATAATAGAATTACAATATGATCCAGCAATACCACTTCTGAATCCATAACCAAAAGAATTTAAAGCAAGGTCTCTCAAAGAGACCCTGTTCAATTATGTTCATAGCAGCTTTATTCACAATATCCCAAAGGTGAAAGTAACATAAGTGTCCACTGACCAATAAATGAACAGGTAACAAAATGTTTATACATACAATGGTAAGTTATTCAGCCTTAAAAAAGAAATTTTGACACATGCTACGACGTGAATAAATTTTGAAGAGATTGTGCTAAGTGAAATAAGCCAGGCACACACACAAAAAAACAAAAAACAAATACTGTATGTTCTCACTTATACGAGATACTAAAGTAATCAAAGAGTAATAAAACTCATAAAAACAAAGTAGAATGGTGGTTGCCAGGGGCTGCAGGGAGGGAGAATAGGAGTTGTTTAATGGGTACAGAGTTTCAGTCTTGCAAGATGAAAAAGTTCTGGAAATTGGTTGCACAACAATGTGAAAAAATTAACACTACCTAACTGTACTCTTAAAAATGTGTGAGATGATAAATTTTGTTAGGTGTATTTTACTACAATCTAAAATTTTTCAATCATTTATAAAGATTTTTTTTTAAAGCCAACCAACCAGGACGCTATGAGAAAAAAATTACAAGCCAATCTGATTCATGGACACTGATGTAAAAATCCTAAACAAAATGTAAGTAAACCAAATTCGATAATTTACAAAAAAGATAATCCATCATGACTAAACTGAGTTTATTCCAGGAATGCTTTCTTACCCTAATTTGAAAATCAATGTAACTGATCACATTAACAGATCGAGAAAAAATTTTGATCACCACTAAAGTTACACGAAAGCCTTTTTTGATAGAACTCAACATATATTCATGATTTAAAACAAACAAAATAAAACTCTTAGCAAGGTAAGATTAGAATAAAACTTCTTTAACTTGATGAAGGTCACCTAAAAAAAATCTACAAGTATCATTTTAAATGGCAAAATTCAACAGCATTTCCTTTGATGTTGTGAACAGACAAGAAATAAAACTTTGAGTATCTAAATGTATCTAAGATAGTACAGTAATGGTTCAGGGGTAAAAAAACAGACCAATGGTACAGAAGAGAGATTACAGAAATAAAACTACCCATATATGAAAATTTGATTTGTGACACAGAGATTTTCCTATCACGGAGGATTATTTATTCATTTCAATAAATAATGTTGGGATAACCAATTATCCACATGGGAAGAGTGAATCATATTCTCTCTCTCACACAAAAATCAATTACTGGGAGATTTAAGAATTAAATGTGAAAAGCAAAACCATAAAGCTTTTAGTTGATAGTGAATGCCCATCAGAAGTTGTTAAGGTATACATGTGCCAAATAACCAACTGAATTCAAAGATAAAATTATTCTAATCTTTTAATTTCCCTCCATATTTTATAAATAAAACAGCAATCATGCTAAGCAAGTGTAGACTATATGATTAAGAAAAAATGATACTAATGTAATACACAGCTGCCAATGTTAAAACTACTTCACATCTTAAATATATTACACATTTATGCCTTCGTTTAAGATCAGCACATTATTTTAGGGATTTGTTAACAAAGATAAAAAACCCCAAGAATCTCATGGTTCAGTAAGTGTCGACATCAATATCTGTGGCTAGACCTCATTTCAAATATTAGCACTGATGCCTGTGGTAAAATCTAAACAGTGTTTCCTGTAAGTGGGGTGTGGATTTGACCCTTCCCATTGCTCCTTAAATCATATTTTTCACCAAAGCCAGAATCAATCTTTGGATGCTTCAAGGAAGAAACACCTAATATATTAAGATAAGAGCTCCACTGGAAAGAGTAAGAACTTAAGAAAAAAGAAAGAAAGAAAGAAAGAAAAAGAAAGAAAGAAAGAAAGAAAGAAAGAAAGAAAGAAAGAAAGAAAGAAAGAAAGAAAAGGCAAGAAATAGAGCAAACAGACATATTCTTAAGACTTTTAAATAATTCTAAAATTAAAAGTGCCAAAAAAATAAGCACAATACATCATTCATTTGGGAAACTATTAACACTGTATATATGACTAAAAGGAATTAGTTGGAAAGAACATTTATCCTAAGATAATTTTTTTTTACAATATGAAAGCATTTGTCCATCAAGCAAAAAATTCATTCCCATGTCATACACCACCAAAACACCCTTCCCTTTACCAAACACACACACATACATACAAGGTAGATGTTTTTGGAAAATCTAAACTGTGAGCCTCTGGCTCACATGAAAACAAAATGATTTTAACCACACAAGTTCCAGCACTCAGACTTGTAGTTTCTATGTGCTGCCCACACAGCACTTTGTGAGCATGTGATTAGGAGGAATGATGCACAATCACACCACATTCCTTCCCTCAGCTCACACATCAAGAACTTGCCCTCTCAGCTGCATTCTTCTCCAAACAGCCATGGTCACCTTAGCAACCCTATGCTCCTAATATGGACAGCTGGTCCATTTAAAGTCAGCCCTTCTTGGCAGGGAAAATGCTTGTTCTTCAAATTGGGGAAGAGAGGAGAGGTTTTCCTTTCAATACACATTACAGGGGTTGATTTAACTTGATCAGCACTTTTGTTCTGTGGCAGTAAGTTGTGTCGAGTTTAAATCTGAGCTGTTTTTTTTTTTTTAATCTAAAAGCAAGTAGCTAAAAAAAATAAAATCAAGGCAGCTCATATAAAATTCTAAGGAAGAGTAGAACATCAAACATAAAGGTGTCTGAAATAATTAGATTCTTTTAAAAAACGAGAAAGCTAGCCACATTTTTGAAAGTTCAAATTTACTTAAATTGAACTACAACATCTGAAGCTTTAATATACAATAAGAAATCAGAGTCAGAAGGCCTGTCTTTTTAACAACCGAGTCTATGCTTGAACAAAAACACTGCTAACTTCAAAGTCCTTTAACTCCAATATATTCAGTAGACCAGCGGTTCCCAACCTTTTTGGCACCAGGGACCGGTGTTCCTATGAGAATCTAATGCCTGATGATCTCAGGTGGAACTGAGGTGGAGCTGAGGCGGTGATGCTAGTGCTGGGGAGTGGCTGCAATGCCGCTCACCTCTGTGTGGCCCAGTTCCTATAGGGCCACGGTCCGCAACTCAACTCGGTCTGCAACTCGGGGGGTTGGGGACCTCTGCAATAAACTACGAGTCAATGGATTTATTCCATCACCTACATGTAAAATCTCTCACACTCTTCCCACACACTCAAATGTAAACTAGCTATTGAAACCAAATGGCTAGTATATCTGAAGACTCCACAGATCTAAAATGACCTAGAATAGCACTGGATTACTCAAAACCAATCTTGATCTAATGCTTATATCGCTAAAACTGGGCTTGAAAAAGTTAAGTCTCTTGGGATAAAAGATACAGGTTTATAATACAGTTTGCATGATTTTCATACTACAAACAAATACTTTGGAGGAAAGGTATTACCATATTCTGAAATGTGTGGGATCTAATTGCTTGTTCCATACTCACAAAGGGATTCTAATCTCCCATCCATCAAAATTAGACAGCTAACCTCTAAGGAAAGTATATAGGCATGTTCAAAACTAAAAAATATCTAAATTTATGACATTCATTCTGAATTGGAAATATTTATGAAATAATTTTCTATACAGTAGTGGCAGACAAAATCCATATTAATAAATGCTTAATTAAGGAAAAATAAATGTTTTAGTGAGCCTTAAGGTTAAGAAAAAACACATGCTTTTGTTACATCCCACAATTCTTTCCCTTGCTTTCTCTAAGAGACTCAGACAGCCTTCCTAAACAGATGTTTGTATTTCCTCAAATATTCCATAGCACCTAATACATTCTTTAACTTCAATTCTAATATAAAGAATGAGCACAAATTGGCCTGTTCTTAAATGCTCATTTTAATGTGCCTTATATATTTAGGAATTTAACAGCTTCATTTTAATAAACAACCTAGAATACAATGCACCAGTAGGACAAAACAAATTAGAGGAACACTCAGCAACACGGCCAGATCTTAGGAAAAAAAGGAGAGAGAGGAGGGTGGAAGGGATTACAAGAATTAGATTAAGACCTAATGTAAATTAAAATATAGGCAAATAAAATAAAACCTTTTATAAGACACAAACAAAAGGATATATATCAAACACATTAAATATAAGGACTAGTTATAAAAGAAAACAATGGTCCTTTAATGAACCAATGACAATGGGTATGACACAAACTGAGGAACATCATTAACTAAACACTCTTGTACTTGAGGTTGGAAACTGATAATTCAGCCAAAGCCATCCTCTTTCACAATAAACAAAGTTGCCCCAAAATTTAAACAATAATTTTTATAATTATGGTAAAATATACATAAAATTTATCATTTCAACCATTTTTATGTGTACGGTTAACAATTTTTAAAAGTTGTCATTGTCCTTTTACTACCTTTGTGTAGCAGAGTAGGGTGATATTATATAAATGTGAATAATCTTGATTATTTTCTACTCTGAAAAAATTATAAAAGCACCTGGGTATCTGTAAAAATAAATATCTACTGAACATTTATTGGGAGCCCTAAGTGTACCAAACACTATGATCCATCGTCATTGCATCAAACATTGTATTAATGCCAAAGACTTAGTTAAAGTTCATTTGCCGAAGAACAGTGACAAAGATGTAACAGACCAAGTTTGCTAAAATTAAATCTTTTGAAGTTTCTGTTTTTGCTTTAAGCATTTTGGTCTAGATTTCTCCTGAAAACTCTAAGCAGTGCCCTGGAAGATAAGATAGTGCTACAAACAGGTTCAGGACCACGTTCTTTAACTCCCTAGAAGAAGAAGAAAAAATAGGGAAAAAGGGTTTCACAAGAAACTTATGAAAACTACTGGTGGTTTGACCTCCCTTACTCCTCATCAGTCCCTTTATTTTAACCCTTTGTTTTCAGTTATCAAGATAAAAATTGACCTGATTAACTAAATCTGTGTCAGTCTCAAAACTAGGAAGAAAAGATGAGTTTGAGAACACAAGTTCTCAATTTCCAAGGATATTGGAAAAAGTGAATAAATGAGAAATAGTTATTGATCTGAATAATTCACTTTATAAGCATTTCTAGTTGACAAACCGAATTAATCTGTAGTTGTCACTTCTACCTATTCCAAAAAGTTCCTAAGAAAATATAACTAACGAAAGTTAACTTCTTAACGCTGCCAAGCAATTGATTTTAAGTTCCTCACCTAGGTAAGCACATCAATAAGATTTTACTATCTGTTCACTTGAACATATTTCGTCCTTCAGAAGTCTAAAGAGTATAATAATGTAAATCACTGATGATTTTAAATTCGTTGTAAAGGTGATCATTCAGGATTTTTTTAAAAAATACTGGATGTTACTAAATCTTGTATTATCTACGTGGTAAAAAGCATTCCACTTTCTAAACTAAATATAGGAGTTATACAATTTCCATTGCTAAATAATTTGAACTCAAAGACCCTAAGAGAGCTTCTATGAAACCTCTACTCCCCAAAGTCATTTAGGTAATGACCACTGAGGTAAAAGGTCAATGGGCCCCAACGGAAACAAATGTTTTTCCTCAAATGAACAAACCCACTTCTAAAGACACTAGGAATAAGCTCTGACCATGAAAAGCAATATTTGTGTTTCAACAGTGACTACTTTTACAATACCTTTTTAATCCTAACTTGCTAGCAAATTCTGAGGTAGTAAAGATTTGCTAATAAATTTATGAGAATCTTGTAATAATCAAGAAAAGACATGAAATAAATATAGGGGAAAGGATTTTTTTTTAAAAAAAGAGCAATATAAGGCCATATTCAACTACATTTGTTTTACTGCTATATTAATAATTTCTTACCTTGTAGAATTCTCTTCTGAGAAAAATAGATACAATTTTGATCCTAAAAAATTTCAGGTAGAAAAGTTAAAATGTTAGTTTTAAAATAGAAAATCTCTTGAAAATGAAAGGTTACAAAATGCTAATATAGTACATTCAGAAATTATGACATTTGGTATTACCAAAACTTTTTAAAGATAATCTCTAATAATAAAAGTATATTATTTTTATTAAAATATTATAAAATTTATTATTTTCAGCATTACAAAAATATGTATTATTCTACTGACTAGATCAAATCATTTTGCTAGGTACATAATGATGTGTGGCATATTTTCACATTGTAAAACATCAGTACTCAATTGGGTTTTACTCTAGTCAAGATTTGATATTCTTGGTAATGGTACTTTTTAGGTATAATCCACAAGTTGTAAAATTCATCCTTTAACGTGTAAAATTCAGTGGTTTTTACTATATTCAAAGAGTTGTGTAACTATCACCACCATCTAATTCCAGAATATTTTCGTCGCCCCAATAAAAAAACTCTGTATTGAAGCGTACATTTTTTTTCCCTGGGGGAGAGACATCTGAAAGAAATTTAATTTTAAAAGATTTACAAGAAGCATACTCTTTACAATACCTATGATCAAAATTATGTTTTTTTAAATGTGTAGAACAAAGATTGGTAAGGAAAACAAATATCCAAAAATTATAAGAGTAGCTGTGTTTGGATAATGGCGTTATAGTGACTCTTTCATATATTTCCTCTAAAGCTATGATTTTAGAATATTACCTTTATGGTTCTTAAAAGGTACAGCACAGACATCATACATTTTCTAGAACTATATAGAATTTGTACTATAATCTACAGTTAAAAAAGAAATACAAGTTGACACTTTAAGAAATGTCCACTATATTTTTATTAAATGTTTTTCAAAGTAGATAAAATAAGTAGAAAGTTAAAAAAAATGTTGGCCACACTTACTAATCTGGTTGAAAAGCCACAGCTGCATCTTACTTTATGACAAATTGACTGTTTCATCACTTTTGCATCTGGGCATCTACTTCTTAATGGTCATTTCTGAAATAAAGATGTAGTAATTAAGAATATATTACAACAAAAACATAAAATCTTTAAGGACAATTATACTTAAGTGATTAGAGGGAACTATCAAGAGTTCTTGAGCAATTTTTAATAAAAACAGTAACAGAGCTGAGGCTAAGGTGGGAGGGATGCAATATAGGCAGGCTATCATCCCACAGGATCAGAATTCTATAGTTATGTTAGATATACTGAGCATCAAAATCTATAATCTTTTCAGTCCTCAATTCCTTTTATCCACTGGGGTCTTATAGTTCCCAAAAATGCCATTTATAGATTGGAAAAAGAAAAAAGAAAAGAGGTAGAAGAGAAGCCCTAAAATTGCACATTTGAAACCAATAACTTAATTGCCTATTTGTTATACTTGTTTGACTATTTCTTCTTCACACCTTTAGAAAGTGAGGTCCAGAGATTTTGGTTGGTTTTATTTACTGGTATCTTTCAAGCACCTAAGACAATGACTGCCATGTTGTTAAGTGCTTAGTAAATATTTACTAAAAGAATGAATAAATTAATGATTTAACTTTAATTGATATCTACCCTGACAGTATTTCAAATCGGCAGTGTCAAAATGACATTTCTCCCACACATATACCATTGATGTTCATGCCAACTATACTGTCTTTATTGTTTTGTTCCTCAATAAACATAGCCCATAATTAAAAGATAATCAATACATGAACCTAGCCTTCAAGGAACATAACAAAGGCAGATACCACTTCATAATTTTGTTACTGCAATCTCTGGGAAAGATTCTGAGAAGGAGAACTGCTGGATGTGCAATTTTGCTAAATACTGAGAAATGGTGTAAGTTGGGGTTTGGGGGTCTTTTTCTTTTTTAAATAGATGTGTTCTTTGAGGTACTGGTTGTGAAGACAGCTAAGAATATAAGAGAAAATCTTTCATAAAAATGAAAAGTTGACACTCTCAAGAATAACTCTCAAGGAACCCAGTAGTTCCCTACTTCCCATCCTGTAGCTAAATCTGTATTCCACAAAATGCTACTCTTTTTGTAAAAAATTGGGGGAATACAGACTTGCTAATACAGACTTGTTTTTCTCTCAAAAAGAAGCAATGGAAGGATAAACCAAAATAATTTTTAAATGGTTATCTATGGAAAAAAGAGAGAGCAAAGTGGAAGGGACAGAAATGGAAGACAGACTTCTCAGAATACACCTTGATTTATAGTTCTTATTCGGAATATACCATGTTTTAAGATCAAATGAACACCAAATGATGATATTTGGAATATTAAAAAAATGATAATGACTACCACTGATTGAAACATTAAACATATAAAAAAATTCATTATCATCTTTGAAAGTTGCTAGGGCACTAACTTATTACCTTAAAATTGATAAAGAGAAATAGTCAAGCATTTATCCTGGCTTTCTTATATGAAAAACACCCAAGGATAACCAAGCAATCAATACATGAAAGCCTTTTTTTATAGTATTTCAAGCAATAAATGTCGAAAGAATGATAGTAGGAATCACCCATTTTTTAACCCCTAGTAAAAAAATGAATCCAAAAAAATGATCAGTGGTTGTCAAAACCACTGAGTAAAAGATGAGAAGATGCTTTATAATGGATAAATCAGGTTGACAAAACTTGAACCCAGTGATTAATCTTACCAACATTAAAAACGGGTCAACCAGACATTACATGCAGAAGTATTCATCACCATCCATTAAGTATTCATCTTGGGAGCTCCAGTTTCAAATGAGATCCATAATATTTCCCCTTTTACCACTTCCACTCCTACTACCATGGTCCAAGCCACCTTACTTGTCATCTGCATCACTGTAATAGTTCTCTATGTGATTTCCTAGCCTCTCCCCTTGTTCATTTCAACAGTCAGTCAGATAAGTCCTTTTCAAAAGAAAGATCATGTAATTCTTCTGCTCAAACCCTTTGAGTCCATCTCACCAGTCTAAAAGCCAAATCTTTATAAAGGCCATAAGGACTAAGATCTGGTATTTCCCTTCCCCAACTCTCTAACCTAATTTCCTTCCACTCTCCCTCTTGTTCACTCCATTCTATCTATATTGGTTGTTCTCTTTACTTTGCTTAAACACATCAAACATGTTTTCAGGGCCTCAGGACTTGTTTTTCCCTCTGCCTGGCACATTAGACCTCATTCTGACTTACTCTTCCTCTACCTCCTTTAGGACTCAATTTTTACAAGTTACTCATCCAAGAGATATGCCCTGGTATCCTAGGAAAGCCCAAAACATCTGCCTCAGATTTTCTTATCTGGCAGAGAATATGCTAGAATAAGTAATAAATTTTGGAGACGACAATTATTTGAAAGACAGAAGTCATTTTCATATCTTTGTGTATAAATGTCTATAGAACTATACTGTCCCTTTTAAAAGATTCTTATGATTCTAACTTCAAATAATTAATGAAGATATAGCTACTCCAGTGTGTAGGATTTTGTTTGTTTATTTGTTGTTGTTTTTTTTGGTTATAACACGAGAAAGGAGCAGTTAAAGATTTGAATTAAATGAGTCCCATTATAAAACAATTAGAAAAATAAATGGCATTCCCTTTCCTCTCACTCCTTTAAGGATTTCTGTTAGGAATTATAAAGTTCCAAGTAATCTCAGGAAAAGTTTAACTACTTTCAAATGTATCTGCTACTTTAGACACCATGACCAACAAAAGAATCAAAAGAACTCACTAACTCTAACATGACTAGCTATGACATGGTAGGGATGTTTGAACTTAATTATTTTTCTTTAAATAAACAAACTCCCCCTGGGTTAAGACCTACTCTGTGTTTTAAACATACTGTGGCTGGCAAGCTTCAGGGTCTTAAGAGAGATAGCCAGAGACAGAGAAAACAGCAAGTATGACTCAGTGGTCACATTTAATAGTCTCTGAAGACCGAAACAAAGATACCAGTTTTGGCAAGAGTTCTCTAGAATTGCCCCCAAACTGACTTATCCACATATCTTTCATTTGAACAATTTATTTTCACTTAGTTTAAGGTTCACAAACCACTTGTTATGTGCCTATCAGACCTTAGGTACAACCCCCGCCCCCTCCCCAAAAGTACAATGAAAACAATTAGCAGGGGTTTGAAGGGCTGGATGATGAAATATAATGTTTAAATCTGCTTTGTTTGGGGACAGGGTTGGGGGGAACTCGAGTATTTTTTGCAGAAATGCCCCCACTCATTTGGAAATCAGACTTCACCAAGTCCACCCACTAGAAAGAAAGCCAGTGATATTAAAGTAACCTTTACTGAGCAACTTCTGTGTGCCAGATATTTACATTAGCTCACTTAATTCACAAGATTTTCCTATGGGAATGCTAACAAATAACAGAGTGGTTGAATAACTTGTACAAATCAGAAAGGGACATCTCTAGGATGCAAAATCTTTCTTCCTTTTTCACAACTATAATCTTCCTTTTTCACTATTATCATCTGGAATAAAATTATTAGTTACAAATATTACATTTACCCCATAGGAGTAACATAAATATAGGCTGCTCATTTAAGAAATTTGTTCCATTCTTCCAAAGTTGCTTTAGATAAGAGGACAAAAGGGGAAGGTTCATTGTTAAGAAAACTGGCACATTAAGGAATAAACCAGAAGAATATGCTACACTTAGGTCTAAGGGAACTGAACAAGAGTAAGGTAGGCATAGCACAGTTTACTAATTAGTATTCATGCATGATTAACCTTAATCACCTCTAAGTGATGGCTATTCTATACACACTGGGAAGTCAGGGAAGAAATGTTAAGATTTAACAGAATGGGTACACAGGTGTTTATCAAAATAGTTTCTGTATTTTTTTCTAGATGTTTAAAATACTTCTCTCGATAATAAATATATAGATAAATATACATACACACATTGAAGTATTCCATTTACTTCTTAAAATTTACAACATAATTAGAGATATAATTACTAATTTTCCTTTTCTGGAAAATTCTTTAACGTGGAACACTTTAGTTCCTAACACTATGGAATAAAATTTATTGGCCTTTATACTCAAAAGAATCTGATTTTTAAGATGTTATTAATCAAAAAATCATTTTATAGGGATATTTTCTTTCTAAATTGTAAACTTATTACTAGATGCCTGCACTGCTTATCATGCAGTAAAAGTTAACATCCTTATTATAAAATAAAAAGGCGATTATTTAACTATCAACACACATTACCCAGGAAATACAGCCCTGCTATACTAATATCCTCAGTTATTTGGAGAAAGTAAAAATTCCTTGGAACAAATTATCCCCATTGACTAAAAACATGTCACTTAAACAACTTACTGCTTTATGGAGAGACTCAAAAGACTGATGATTTAAAGTTTCCCAAAGGCCTAAATATGCATACGTAAGTCTTCTAGGTAAAAGTATCCCCTGCTTTTTGAAAGTTTGTGTTATTCCACTTTGCTTTTTTGAAAGACTTACATTATTAGTGCAGTTAAGTCCTCACTTATCATTGAGGATAAGTTCTTGAAACTGTGGTGAAAGAATATACAACAAACCAATGTTACCACAAACTAACTGATGTAAACAAGAGTTAAGTTGCTACAGCATCTCATAAATGTTACAACAAACGATTTTGAAGAAAACAATGTCATTCAAGGACCTGCTTACCAAGGGAAATTAAAGAGGGTTTTCACTTTTACCAAAAAAAAAAAAAAAAAAAAAGTAAAATAGCATTCAGCATTTGTTTTGAAGAGAGCCATCAGAAAGAGGCAACTGGCACCCTGAGTGGCAAGAGTGGCCCCGCCAAGCTCCTTCCCCGGAAACCACACTTGGCATCTGTGAGCATCTGTGCTTTATCTCAATTTATTTTGTGCATCCATTAGCAAGATGTGTCCTAAGGTTTCAGAAAAGCCTAACAGAGTTCATAAGGGTGTTAAACAACATAAAACTGCATGTAGTAGGTGTTTCAACCGCAGTGAACAAATCAGACATTGTATGTGTATTGAACTTGCCTGCATCCACCCTTCATACTATTTACACTCAGAGAGAAAGAATTTTGAAAGATGCCCAAGTAACTATTGGTTCTGCTAGGAGCGAAGTGGTCTCCTTCAGTCAGTATTCAATAATGGATAAATGCAAAGTCTCTTGTTTGACTGGACTTATGGGTGTACAAAGCATGGCATGTATTTTTATTTTATTTTATATTAGTTTCAAGTATACAACACAATGGTTAGACATTTAAACAATTTATGAAGTGGTCCCCCGATTAGTCTAGCACCCATATGGCACTACACATAGCCTTTACAATATTATTGACTATACTTCCCAAGCTGTACTCCCTATCCCTGTGACTTCTGTAATTAGCAATGTTTTATCCCTTAATCCCTTTACCCAGCCCCCTGGCATGGGGTATATTTATACCATTCCAGCTTTTACTATATGTTACTGTTATTTTAGGTTTTACATATTATTTGGTATGATTTGGTGGGCTATTCTGGGGATCTGTGAACACTCAAAATTTTTTCCATATAAGTTAATGATAATTGTTTCTTCGCTGTACATCTTTTTGGTTTACAAAAGGTTTCATAGGAACGCTCTACTTTGAGATAGTGGGGGGAACCTGTACTTGACTGTGTCCTATAAAATCTCAGCATAAGTTAACACAACAAAAAAAAAATCTCCCTCACAATTGTAATTCATTGTATTGATGGTTAAGAATGAGATAGAGAGGCAGAGAGAAAGGGAGAACATACTCACCAAGACACCAACCTTATTTAAAAAAAAAAAAACAAAAAACCTTTAGGATTTTGGTGTTCCTTTCTTCATAGCAAAACACTCTGTATATTATCACTAAGACTAAATAAAGATCAATGTTGGGGCACCACCTGTGGCAGCGGTCCCCAACCATTTTGACACCAGGGACTGGAGAATCTAATGCCTGACAATCTGAGGTGGAGCTGAGGCAGTGATGCGACTGCTGGGGAGCAGCTGCAAATACAAATAAAGTTTTGCTCACTCATCTGCCGTTCATGTCTTCATTCTCTGATAGTTCTGGTAGGCTCTAATTTTTTTCAGCAGAGTATCAGAGACATTTCCCCACAACCAAACTCTTAAGATAATTTCTCATGGTAGACATTGTATAAGAGACAATAAAAGGAGAAATGAGCAATGTTTTCAACCAGTTTCCAACAAACTGAAAAGTAGAATTATGTCTCATAAACAGATCTTCAATAAATCCATATCCCAAATAGTCAATACAAGCTATATCTGTTTTCTCTGAACTACAGCTATGAAATAGTTTCTCCTAAAATCCACAAAACCTTTAGTTACAGCCATCAGATAATTCAAAGGAATTCAGAGGCCCGCCATAATTTATGCCTCCTTCATTATACATAACGAATTTGCTTCATATTTTATATTTAAATAGCATGTAGGGGGAAAAAGGCTAGGAATGAGGACAAAAAAGACAAATCTCATAAACTGACCATATTAGAATTACAGAACAGATTTAGAGAGAAAAGGGGAAAAAACCTGTAAAATTGTTTTATATTTTACAGGTGAAGAAACTGAAGTAGCTTATTAGCAAGGAAAGAACTGGAGTTCACATTATAAATGCTATCTGTCTGCAGAATTATTGATTCCAACGAATCTTAATAGGTATTTTAGCTCAATACATACATACGTAACCAGAACAGACTTCAATGTCGAAGAGTTTGAATGCATGAATTCTGAGTGTGTATTCTGCATGAATTCTGAGTGAGTTAAGAGAAATGAGAAATGCCCATGTGTCCTTTAGAAATGACAGAACTCCAGTCAGTAACCTGTTTTCTTGGTGTAGCTCTTTAGGACAGTCTGGGCTGGATGGATCACTGCTTTGTTCCAGCATGACATTTCTTATAGAGCTGACTAATTAAATTCATTAGTTAACGTCCATAAAGATAAGCAACTATGTATATGCCAACATCCTGTTTTCAACGTGGTAGCTTAATAAAAGGACTATTGCCCATTTGAGGATTGCTGGTCCACTAAAACAGTTCATAAAAGAGGCATAAGTATCAAGTAAAGTAGAATAGCAGAGTATACAACATCAATTGCATTTATACAAAAATCCTTTGTCTACAGCCTGCATTGAACCAAAAACAAAATTCATATGGAAATGAGAGTTCTCAAATTAAAATTTATATCCTAAGAAAGATCAGATAGAGGTAAGGACAAAAATCACAGTATATTCAATATTAAAAATGTAATGCTTAAAGCAGACAAAAATCACTTTTAATTTCATGGACATTTAGCTTATATCAGCTATTTTTCTCTAGCACCCAACCAACATTTAGACTACTTACAACAGTATGTGTGTGGAAGGGCACTTAATCTACTCACTTTCACAAAAATTATAGCTGCCCATTTAGTCCCCAAAGCACAAGTGAATAACATAACATTATTAGAAAGTGCTGCTTTGGTAACAGAAAAATCTGCAGGACAGACAGACTTGTACTAAAGAATAATTAACAAGAGTTGTGGTTTATGAAGAAATACTCTAGCTTGGTTGAAATCATAGTAACTATGGGAGCTTGTCTTTATGATCTTTTTTTCCCTAAAACCAAGTTGGATATGTCCCAAGTTAAATAATAGCTCCTGTTTATAACTCCTAGATATTACATTTTTTAGCTTTAAAACAGAAGTACATGAATCAATTTAAAATGAAAACTGGTACAAAGACTTAAAACTTACTGTTTACTCTAGAGACAGCATTCATTCCAACTTAAAAAAAAGGGGGTGAGGGGGAGCCTTAATGACTTTCCTGAAGCAAAGGGGGAGTTTCATTGTTTTTCAACCTACCATTACAAATAACAAAGGATATAAAGAATGCTGCGGTGTAGGATATGTGTGTGTTCCCATTCTTTCCATATGCATTTGTCTGTGTCCCTGCCTGTGTGTGTGTGCATGTGTGCACATGATGTTTCTCCCTCTCTGCATAGATCCTGGTCATTCTATGTCCCCTCTCCTTGTTGATCTGTCTCTCTTACACTCAATAACTGGCTTACAAGCACTGATACTCAGAAAGAAAGCATTTTATCAGGCTGTAGCCTGTGGCAAAGCGAATTACAGTAATAGTCAAAATGAGAAAAAGAATAAAAAATTATGCAATTAGTTAAAAATGGATAAAATTAAAGTCACAAAGTTTCAGCTTCTTTTAAATTGCATATATAAGGTTTTTAAAAAGTTAGTGGAGTCAATCTAACAGATTTATTTACAGGATTTTCAGTTAAATATATCAGGGGGAAATATTAAGTGTCAGTTTAATAAAGAAGTTATGAACAAAGGCTTTAGAATCATAGCTCTGAGTTTGTGTCCCAGCTCTGCATTAACTGTGTGATCTTGGGTAGGTTACTTACTCTCTCTTGGCCTATCACCTCATGTCCAGTGCTGTGAGGATGACCTGCAATAATGCCTGCAGGATACTTAGCATGGTGCCTAGCACACAGTGAAGGTTCAACATAGTGAAGGTTCATCTAAAATATCAGATGCAGGGAATGTCTCATTCTTTTTGTGTGTCTAACATCTGAACTTTCCTTTCTTCAGTTTCAGAACTTTCACACTTCATGACTTCAGAAGGTCAAAGAGTTTCCCACATCTTAAATTTAAGAACTTCCCTTCATCTTATGATTTCAAAAGGACAAACCCTTTCCCACATGTCCCATACATCTAGGACATGGGCTCTGCCAAACACACATGCCTAGCCCAGACTAGGAATGGGCAACTAGTAAATAGGAAATTAGAGACCAGAAAGAACTCTCCTAATGGTGGAGTAATTGCAGCAAGGTCAAGTCCAGGGCAGAGGTGGCAGCATTTAGAGTCATCCAGAGCTAGTGTCACTGGGGCAGGCTGTGGCGTCTGTCAGTCTGTCTCTAGACGGTACTGGCATCCTCATGGGAATCATTGTGCAATGTGATTTAGGGCATTGTTTCTGGCTGCTTAGTCCTAAATCTGGTTCTCTAACTCTTGCAACAATTTGATTAAACAGAGCTCCACCCAATATCCTTTTAAAATATACAGTATGCTTGAATTGGTTTTTACTGCCAAGAATTCTGACTGACACATCAGGTAGGGGTAACATTGATTCTTACCTGTCCCACCCCCACAGGGGAAAAAAAGGTTATTTTTAATCTCTCTAAAGAAACCACAAAAGTATTGTTTAATCAATGAATTTATCCTGTGAGGTGTTGGAAAACTAAGTTTTTATAAAGTTTCCTAATTTAGAATATGAGAAATGTGTAACGATTTTAAATTTAGTTCAAAGGAGCACAGTAAAGTGATGACACGGAAAAATACCTATATGCAAAGAGTAACTATCACTGAGGTAACAGAAATTATTCCAACATGCCTAAAACCACCCTCTGTGTATTCCCAACAGCTTTCTTCCCAGCAGGAGTTTTTCACTTGAGGTTCTATAACCAAAGAGTTCTCTCCCTCTGCCTGTTGAGGGTCATTTTAAAGTAAAAAATTTTAAATGATCAAAAAATAAATAGTCCTCTTTTAACAAATAACTCAAATAGTCGTCTTTCAACAAATAACTCAAAAACTAACTATATAACAAAACTGTTCAATTCTCTGTTAAAACAGGACATACATAGCAAGTCAGTGCCTGACTGCTGTAGGCTGATTTTTCAGTATATAACATTCCTTTTCCTCTGCCAGATTTCTCTTCAGGGCTACTTTATAGTTCAATAATGCTTTTTCCACTGCCTAGAATGTTAAAGCTCAAGTCTGTTAATTTTATTAGTTGTCAATATAAAAATGATACAAAGTTTTTGGGAGGGTGAAACTAGGGGATTAAATGTGTTTTTTTCTAAATCTCAGGACCAAGTTACCATATAGAATTGAAACTATGTCTTAATGAATAAAAGAACAATCTAAAGAAAACCAACCTTTAGATTGACAACCTTTTCAGATTAAAATTTAAGAAAAAAGATGAAGCACTAGAAATGTATACTGATGTCCACTATATATCAAATATTAAAAATTCAACAGAAAAAACCTAAGTGTTGACAGAAATTTGGTGGGGAATAAAAGGCCATAGAGTTTTAGGGTTCGTGACAATCATGCATTAGAACTTGGCCAAAGGACAGAAGTACTTCAGGCCTTGAGAGTAAAGCAACTTACTCAAAAAACCTATTATCTGATTTCTAGCTGGGTGATATCATTAAAATATCTTCAGCTTGTCCTTCAAATTGAGTCAAAATTAAGTTAACTGAACACCATATGGTATTAATTCCTGGATTTAAAATAACAACAAAAAGTACTAAATCCAAGACAAGTGATTTCAAAATTCAACTGTTATACTCTTTAATATAAAATTCTGATTTATGATAATTTATAAATACCATGGACTTATCAATGTAGATCACAAAGTCATCAAGAAAAGTACAAACTTTTATGGTGTCCATAGTTCATTATATGTAATACACAAAATGTGTTATAAAGTAAAACCATTTTGCCTATGTGTTAAGAGCTATTTAATTAATTACTCATTATAGTTTATTGGTTGTTATCTACTGCATGCCCTCAGAACAAAACTTACACCTAAACAGTGTGAATTTAAAACTTTAGGCCATTTAACAAAAAAAAAAGTTTTGGGGTCATAATCTATCTGCCCTAAAAGGACACCATATCCCTTATGGAAAAGTTCCTTTGCATTCGGTTACCTTATACAGCAGAAGCTTTCAACTCAAGGCAGTTAACAAGAAAAAGTTCACAAAAATCTAACTCTTCTTTAAATGAGGCATAGCCAACTCAGCCTTAGAACTAGCTATATTTGCATTTTATGAGAGGCCTAGAAGCAGCAGGGCTAAAAAGGACCCAAGGCTATCTCTGGATTACTACCCTAATTTATGCTATGAAACAGCAACAGTAGCAGCCAAAACATTTATTTAAAAAAAAAAAAAAAGCTAATGAGACTCCTAGCAATATAAGGAACAAGAACAAAAAGTACATGAAACCCAAACGAGAACGGGAAGAGAATATGTGTATAAAGAGACAACACAAGGTTTATAGCAAGTATGGCAACCCCAATGCACATGTATTTCTATTTCTCCTCTTCCAAAATCAGTCAATATAGGTAATAGATGACAGCTATGTGGAGCTTGGCAAAGGCCTCAGAAACCTCTAGATGGCTATAACAAAGCAATGGGAATTCTCAGACCAAACAAAACATTGCCATTCCTGGTTTAGACTGACTGGAGGAAGGTTAAGTAGAACATCATTAAGGAAGGTATGGGTATAAGGAAAAACAGTAATAGTAAGAGCCTCAAATATTTACTGAGTTATTTCTTATATTTCCAGGTTACATGCACTCATTCATTTAATCCTCACAACAAACTTCGTAACTACTATTATGCCCATTTTACATACAGGAAAAAAACTGAGGTTTACAGAATTTTAAACAACTAATTTGCCAGAGTCATACATACAATAAGTGGTGGAACTGGAGCTCTAACGTGGACACAAGCACTTTATCACTCCTTTTGATAGATCATGGAATTCAACTGACCTAACCCTCTATTCATCCACCAATGTAAATCCACCAGGACAGATTTTTTAAAATAAAATTTTAATATTTTAAGTAATACCATGTTTCTAATTTAAAGTCTGGAAATATAATGGATGTATTAAAACTTATAAATTTTTATTGCTTTTATAATTAATATTTTAATGAACACCTTGTACATATAAATCTCTGTGCGCATTTTTATTCCATTTATAAAGTATTATAAATGGAATTCTGGGTCAAAGAGTTGCGAATACATTCTGCCAGAACATCTGATTTTAATATTACCGAAAGGATGAAGAGATGATGGTTCCTTGAAAGAAACAACTATGCCTTATTCTCCTATATATTCACAATGCCTAGGCACATGAGCAAACGTTCAATGACTGACGAATGAAGGTTTCTCTCCCCTCAGCACAGTGTCTGAAGGGAGAATTAAATAGAGAATTAAACAGAAATTCTCCCCAATTAGAAGACAAAAATCATGTCAAAATCAAGTTCATAATGGGCTGCATAAAACTCTTAGAGAGAGAAGAGCATAAAATAAACACTACCATTCAATATATTTCCATATGTTTAAAAGAGTTTGGATATTCTACATTTAATGAATACAGTATTTAATAGGTATAAAACAAACAGAAGACATTCTTTCTCTCAGTTTAAGTTATGATCTAAATGCCATAATCTGTCATTGTCCATGTGGCTCATTTAAGAACATGCTCATATACAAAGTTTAAAGAACTAAATATTTTAATATTAAATATTTTAATAGCTAGATCCAAATTTTTTTCTATCGAAAATCATCATCTGTTATAATCAGGTTCTAATGCCATTAGAGAAGGCAATGTCCCGATAAAGATGAAAAAGATTCATTACAAACATGTCAGGCATGATCTAGCACTTTAGGTATATTAATTTAATCCTCACATTACATGGTAGCTATTATTATTATCTCTATGTTATAGGTAAAGAAACTGAATTACAGAGAGGTTAAGAAACTTGTTTGTTTCTTTGAATCCAGACATTCTGGTCACACCTCAAATCACTACACAGAATTGACTCTCAGTAACATACAAAAGCATTTAACAGTTTCTGGCACAGCTTTCAGTGGACATTGGTGATGAAGGGCTCAATGACAGTATGCTTGCCAGAAAACAGAAAATGCAATCAATCCAGGTGGATTATTTATTCATTTAGTAAATTATTATTTATTACCTATTGTGGACCAAAAACTACCAGCATGTGTGAGTATTTTCCAAACCTTGAGAAACACTAGGTCTAAGAAAGATGAAGACAGATCATATAATTTAGACACCTAGTGTGGATAGCTAGATCTAACACAGAATAAAACAGAATTATCCATAGGTGTCCTGGCATAGGAGTAATTAACTCTGCCTACAGCACTCACAGAAGTTGCACAGAGGAGGAAATACTTCAACTGTGGCTTGAATAAAAGACTTTTACCAAATTTCTTGGTAACAGTCCATCTCCCAAAATCACCTGGAAAGGCCAGGTTCTCACTGCCATGAAAACTGCTGCAGTAGCACAGAACATGTCTTAGCAAAGTGGCACCATGTGAAGGTTTGCTAGGGAGAGAAGGGAGGGGACTACAGGGTTGCAACAGGTCTGAGGAATCAAATCCCTGCCAACACAATGGCAACCAGTGACAGAGATGGAGCCCATCTATCAAGTTTATAGAGCGAATATAGCTGTACAACTGCCTTTATTTGTTTGGCATATCTTTATTTAAATTCCTAATTTTAAAATCCCTAAATTTAAAAAAATTATAATAAGGAATGTAGGGGGAATGCAGACCTTCATAAAAGTATGACTGACCTTGACACCTTCCTGAAACCTCACTTTAAAAGGTTAAAGGCGGTTTTAGAAGTATAAAACCCACAGAATACAGAGAATGGGTAAAGACGCAACAGTAAATGAGAGAAGTCAACAATATTTTGGAAGCCAGAAAGGAAAAAATGTGTTAAGGCTGAAACCTAAACCTGAGAAGCAGCAGCCATCAAGAGGCAAGCTGATATAGACAGAAAGTAGAATAATGGTCACCAAAGCCCGGGAGGTTGGATGTGGTGGGGTGAGGGCAGTGATGGTTTAATAGGTTACAGAATTTCCATTTGGGATAATGTTAAAGTTCTGGAGATTGATAGTGGTGATGGTTACACAACAATGTGAATCTACTTAATGTCACTGAATTATACACTTTAAAATGGTTACAATGGCAGATTTTAGGTTGTGTATATTTTACCACATTACCACAACAACAACAAAAAAAGAAGCAACAAGCTGACCCGTGCTGGAGAGATCCACGTACTGGAAGCATGATGAAGACAAAAATGCAAGATGGGGCTGAAAACCAGATGACTGGCTGCAAGTTCATTTAAGTGGCCTCACCCTGAAAATGAACCTTATGTCCATCTCCAATCAAAGTCTACAGATGCACCTTTGGAGTGGATGGACCAGAGACCCTGGTATTAGGAACACAAGTCAACTGAATGCAAGACAAATGCCTTACTGAAAAAAAAGGGAGAGTTATGTGAAAATGATTCTAAACAGGATGACACAGAAGGCATGGAAAAATAAAACAGAACTGACAGACTGATTACCTGATGTGTCCAACCATGCTGACAGATATTTTAGATTTGTCAGAGAATTATATATTATCAGGCGCAAAATACATAAAATTTTAAATTTGAAGTTATTTGGGCAAACAACGTAAGTTGGACAAGCAAGAAAATATTATCAGTGAATTTTCTGACTCAGCTGTGAAAAGTATTTGCACAGTTATAACTTAAATATTAAATAAAGAATTTATCCCCCAAACTGGTATCCTATAAAAAGAAGCGGGGAGAAAGGGAAGCATGTGTAAATGTTTGCAGGTGGTAGGAAGATTAAGATGACATCCTCGTTTTTCTTAAAAGGAAGTCAACAGCTACTGTCTAAAATGAAAAGCCAACAAAAAGAAACTGACTTAGAAAAATAAAGAAACATATCAATATAAATAGCTAAAAAAACTGAAGCTGACTGCCTCCTTAAAGATTGGGAATTGGAGGTAGTAAGAAGAGAGATGGAGAACTGTTGTTTTTGTAAGCCTTGAAAAATTATTTGACTTTTAACACTATGTATGTACAAATATTAATTTTAAAATAAATAAAAATTTAAAGAGGTAAAGCAGACTGCCATGTTTTAAAAAATCTAAAATTATCTAAACTGAGTATATACCACTTTCCCCAAACTATTATATATTGATTTCTGTTAATTCTTAGAATTATCAGTAGTACTGAAATCAACAGTACTAACTACTTATAACACAATTCATGAACTGATACAGTATGCAATTCACTGGAGAAATACTTTGGGCATGTAGCAATTCTAAAGCCTAACTGTTTAAAACCACTCCATAAAAACAGTATTTTATTTATTCCTTTCCCCCTAAGAACATATATTTGGATGTATTTATATAAAAGCTTATATTATTTGTAACTCTTGGGTCAAATCCAAATTTTGACATTTTGAATGACTAGCATTTGTAAGCACCACGGTAGCTGAACTTATTACAGTCTGAATGTCAAACTACACAAATGGACAAACTGAAAGGCTACCTCATGGAAAAATATACAAAGTACTAAATATGCAAAAGAAAACAGGAAATAATCTTATCTGCAAGAACTGTAGCAACTTGCAACTTTTTAAAAGTCACATTCTTGTGGGCGCAAATTCACAAACTAAATATAATCTAATTAACATATTTCTTCTATACAGTCAAAACCAAGAACTTCATTCCCAAAAGAAAAAAAAAGAACCCTTCAAAAAAAAGAACCCTTCAAAGCACAAGATTAAAACCATGAGCAACTATATCAGAATCTACTGAATTTTTAAAAAAATTAATGAATTTTTCATATAAAGATAAAAACTGAGACTTAGTTTGCTTTTCCAGCAGTACTAATGGACTGTGCTGATCTACAACACAGTTGCTCAATTGCACTTATCGACTATGTAACAAATTTACAAATAATTAAACTATTACAAAGCCTTAAAAGCATTAAAATATTTTACACTGCACACCCATATAATCAAACAAGAAACAGAGTTAGAGATACAGCAACTGAAGAAACCTCAAGTATTTATCACTAAATGTCCACCTGTCAGAAAATATGAGCGAGAAATGCACAGGAGAAAAGACTTCTGCATTCAGGGAGTCTGAAATTTAGCAGTGCAAGAGAAGGGGTAAGAAGTGTGTAGCGGTAGGGCTGCCAAGGGTAAGACATGAAAAAAAAATTCAAGCAATATAAAACAGTGAAATGACTGAGTACTAAACTACAAAATATGAAGGATAATTATAAATTTTGAGTAGAGGAAGATAATAGCAGGCTTGAAAGAGTAAGTAAGCACTGAACTGGGTGGGTCTCAAAAAATTAGAAAAGCATTTGAATGACAGAAAGATCAATGTCACTCCCTCCCTCTAGATTTTGCTGTATACTTAAATTTTTTTCGTAATAAAATTCTGGGGGCAAATGTAAGTAAAATCGAAAAAGGAAAATAATCTGAAAGAGAACTGATCCAGAAAGGGAAAATAAATGAAGTAGTAAACAGGAAAAATTATCCACAACTTCAAAAAATCAAAAACAAAAGGGAAAAAAATAAACAACCATATATCCTGTGAATCAATAAATGTTCACATTATTTTGATTAGCCTCCTTCCATTATTTGATGGAGAATAAGAGTATAAGCATTACAATTCCATTTTTCCACAATAAGAAACTGATAAAAAACTTTTGCTCAGCAACATAACTACATAAGGAAAGCTGAGAAGTCCTTATTTCCAGTCCTATAATATCCATTATCCTACATACTACTTTATGTATTAAGTATTTTAAACTAGATTTACTTCATTATCACCCCTCAATCTCGCATAAAAAACAAAAACATTACAATGCTATAGCTACTATTTAAAAAAAGATGCCCATTTTAAAGTGTGCTATATTACATAAGAGCCAAATGAGTCTCATTTAAACCACAAAACTTTTATGACCAGAACCGTGTGGCCTTTCCAATAAACTGAGATGTTATTATTCCAGTGTGTCCTCTAACCCAAAGGTCCCCAACCCCTAGACAGCGGACCAGTACTGGTCTGTGGCCTGGTAGGAACCGGGCCACACAGCAGGAGGTGAGCAGCAGGCCAGCGAAGTTTCATCTGTATTTGCAGCCACTCCCCAGTGCTAGCATCACTGCCTCAGCTCTGCCTCAGATCACCGGGCATTAGATTCTCAGAGGAGCAGGTCCCTGGTGCCAAAAAGGTTGGAGAGCACTGTTCTAACCAACAGGCCATTCTAAATGGTCAGAAGGTGAGAGGGTGATGCTCAGGCAAACTTCAGAGCTGAAGTCATAGCTCCAAGAAATTCATATATAACACTTTTCAATGTTTGAGCTAAATTACTTTGGTTGTATGTTGACAGCTACACAAATAGGAATTGAAAAGCAAAGAAAAATATATACTTAATATATCTAAATGAAATACTATAAAATAACCATAATCATGAAATGCAAAAGTTATTATGCCATATGGTCATCAGTCACAAACTTATTACGTGCTTTCTCAGGAATTATCATTAATATTATTTTTAACACTCAAATTTTTCCATTCTCTAAATTGATAAGACCTTATTAGTTTTTCCACATCTACAACTGGTATCTATGTTTATTAGTGTATTCCAAATTATATTAACATTCATCGCAAACTGAAACATATTCATTGGTCCAGCATCTAGAATCCTTGGTCCCTTATTTTACTCTCACTTCCTTCTCTGTTTTCCCACACCCAAAGGCAGAAGAGTCTCATGCTCTCCCACCTGAAACACCCCTGAGGGGTAGCCAAGTGCTCCCTCCTTCCCCTTTCCATAGAGATCCACTACTGAGTTAACTGATCCCATTTACTTAGTATATAGAAAGATGTTACTGAGTTTTTCTCCAATATTTTTATGTGTTTATGTGTGATTGGGAGGAGCAAGGAAAAGGAATTTTGAATGGAGGCACAAATGAACCAAAAACAACCAACGTTCAGCCCTCTATAAAGTAGCTATGGCATAGCAGAAAAAGCAATATACCGCTTGGAGTGGAGGAACAGTTTTATCTCAGATCTGCCACTCATTTGATAACAGCCATGCTCTTCCTAACCACTCCACTAAGCAGCCATGTGGTTGAGGACGGATCATTATTTCCACTTACCTTTAGATTCGTAATGTGATTTTTAGCACACATCTTCCTGACTATGTCTTAGATTAACATTTAAAATTACATTATCTAAAAAAATAATAATAATAAAATAATAAAATTAAAAAAATAAAAAAATAAAACTATATTATCTGAGCCTTTATCACCAAGGAAGTAATTGTAGTGGGTATCAAGAGCAAACCAGAAACTGAAATCAGTGTTTTATTAATCATATTCAGAAAATCAATAATGAATAGTAACATTCACTAAAGTATTTCATCAACCATTCAGCAATTTATTATTTCTAATTCTCTGAAAATGCATCAGTTCCTGTGTGCACATATGCACACACACAAACACAAAGAACATGGACTATCATGTATTAGTCTGTTTCAATGATCATATATTAGACTAGTTAAATATTCAACCAACAAAAGATACCCCAATGGACAGTTAGATACCATTTAACTTCAGTTAAATTTCACTGATAACTGTAAAATAGGCTATACAAATATCTATAGTGTACTAAAAATAATATCATATAATTTTTATTGCTGCCACCACAAAGTTTTATCTAATAGTTGAACAGAATATTAACATTTATTAAACAATCTTCTTAAATATGTTGAAGTTATTAATAGTATTAATATTTTATTAAAATTATTTCACCTAAAGAATAGACATCAGTATTTGCCTAATTTATCAGCATAACTGTATTTGAGGTACTTTTTTAAAATACTGGATAAACTAGAAAGACTAAAATTATCTTTTTAATTATAACTTTTTGAAAGAACTAGGCTCAAACCAAACGATACAGAACCCAATTAAAACAACAAAATCAAATATATTCTTTGGGGATATAGAACCAAATACCAGACTTCTGGAAGTCTTATTAACATTAAGATAATAAACTAAATTTTGAAATAACTCCCAGAAGTGTTAATGCTCAAAGTGAAATGCAGAGAAATTTATGCAAAATAAGCACTTCTTAAAAGCCAACGCAAACAGTGTTAGAGTGAAAATAAAAGACATCTGAAGACAACTCTACTGTCCAATAATTTTTTAAAGCACTGAGAGGAAATTTAAGGTTAATGTAGTATAAAAACATTAATTTAAAAAATATGATGATAAAAGTGGAGAAAAATTAATGAAACACTTTTGGAACAGAGAGTGGAGTGTGATTCTAATTAAAGATGAAGATAAAAAAAGACAAGGAACTCATGTGCAGAAACATTTGGGGAATCTGCACTGAAAATCAATCATACAGAGTAATCATCATAAAATATGAGGTCCCACCTACTGTGCTAAAGCATAGAGTTTATATAACTTTTCCATGCACACCCAGTGAAGACTTTCTCTCCACCACAAATACACAAAAGGTTTTTGTTGGTGCATTTACTACACCTATTTTCAGCCCTACGATATTTTTGTACCCAATCTCAAATTGGAAATGGGATGCTATCTGTCCTCAAAATGTTGAATTATTGGCAGAAACATAACTCCATGTCTAATAGAACTTTTATGCTCCACTACAAGTCTTTTAAGTGGTATTCTTGTTTAGATGTAACTAAGACCACCTGTATATTTTAAAATAAAAATCAAAACTTATGGGATACATTGCTCACTGATAACAAATCTGAATCTTTCCCTAGTATGAGAATACAGTGTTAGTACTTATTTATCACTAAATCTTATCATTAAACAAATTAATTCATATTATGTATATTCTTCATTTTATAAAATTAGTTTTCCAAGGTTAGTTTAGCTACACAGTGAGTCCTACTTTCCCACCATTGTAAAAGCAGGGAAATGTTCCCACAGAAATAGACTCCCAATACATTAAGCCAAAACTGTCTACTACAAAAGAAAGTTGACTCTTCCTTTGCTTCTATTTCCTCACTGGTAATATTAGGTATCACGTGATATCCAATACTTTTCAGGAATGCAAAGTGGAAACATTAAGAATTAAAAGAGTTCTACAACCAGATGCACAACTGTGAACAACTGAAAAAGTGTGAGGCTGAAGTTTATCCATATACTCCACTTGGGCTCTGTGTTTCTACTTTGAGGAAGAAGAAAAAGTTACACGCATGTTTTTAAAGTTACAATAATATGCATTAAACAAAAAGGACATTATTACATTTTAAGAATCCTTCTATCTGAAAAAATATATTTTATAATGGGATGTAATTGCTAACACAGTAGATTGAGGTTATTTTCCTCTACAATTTATACTTTGTTTCATTAGTCTTCCTAAATAAACTCTCATTTCAATCTCTCAGATCTATGCTTTCAATTCCCTTAAAAGCTTTGTATTTCTTTTTTAAATTTGTAAAAACATTAAACTATACTCATTTTCATTGACAGTGGGGGGGGGGTAACCCTTGGCATTCTCAGTTCTGTAAAACAGCTAAGCTCTGAGCCCCAGAAGTGAAGTGAAGTAGGACTTCTCAACCTACTCTTCCACATTGCTTTCTCCCAAGCCACTATTCCCCATCTAACTCTTAACACTGGAAAGGCAAATATAGACACCACTCCACCAGGTAGGTCATTTCTTACTACTTTGCCCAAACTCCTCTTAGAAGAGAACCCAAAGGGAAATCTATTACCATTGCCACAGCACATGATCTCTGGTCACAGATAAACCTCCTAGGAGGGCTACTGATGTTCCTCTTCACACACAATAGTGGCAACTGAAACACTTTATTGGCAGCCATATAAAGGGGGCTGTGTGTGGTAGGCAGTATTCTGAGATCCAAGAATTCTGCTCCCTGGTGTATATACCCCACAAAATCCTGTGCATTTGATGGGATTTCACTCCCACAATTAGGTTAACTTTAAGAAAGTTGACTTAAGGTGGATTATCCAGGTGGGCCTGAACTAATCACACAAATCCTTTAAATCTGGGTCTAAAAATAAGAGAAGTCAGGGAGATTGGAATGTAAAAGAGACTGGACATGAAAAATATTCTCCACAGCTGGCTTTGAAGACAGAGGGGGCCATGTGGCAAAGTATATAAGCCATATCTATAAACTGAGAGTGGCTCCAACTTCACAGCCGGCAAGGAAATGGGATCTCAGTCCTACAGCTGCAAAGAATAGGGTACTGCCAACAATGTGAGCGTTGGAAGGGCCTCCAGATAAGAACTCAGCCCAGGTGAGACTTTGATTTCAGACTGGTAATACGCTGAGTGGAAAACCCAACCACACTGCATCCAGACTTCTGACATACAAATCTGTGAGTTAATAAATGGGTGTTCTTTTAAACCAATGAGTTTATGGTAAAATGTTACATAGCAATAGAAAACTAATATAGGAACTCTTTGAAGGGAAAGAATGTAGGCTACTACTGCAGCAGTAGGTTTCCTATTGCAATAGCAATACCACAACAGAAAAACCTAACACAGAACATAAATTTGCCTGAAAACTAAAGAAGGGTCACCGTAATGGGAACGTGCTTAGAAACTGCTCTGCTTTCATTTCCTTCATATTTATCATTACCATACTGGTATATTAATTTTTTGTTGCTTCATCCACTGGAATGAAAGCTCTGTCAGAACAAGGATATGTCTCTTATTCTTTGGTGAATACCCAGCACCTTAAAGAATGCCTGGTGCACAGGCATGCAATACATATTTCCTAAATGAATAGTCAATAACCAAAAATCACAGCAAATTGTGTTATATTTGAGCTTAGAATAAGGAACTGAAATAACTACATTATCAACTGGACATGCTGCATCCAACAAAGTCCATCATAACAAATAATCTCTCTTATTAAACAGAACAGATACATGTTTCTCCATACATAGTTGTTTCATACACGGTTTTTACAAATGTCTACACTGATGCCACTCAGTAAAGAATGCTTGTAGCCTGGCAAATATGTCAACAATAATAAAATGGTGTTTTAGTAAACAGTTTAATGAAATCCCAACATAAAACTAATTAAGATGAGGAATTTATTTTCAGTTGACGGAAGCAGTTCAAGTTATCGCCTCTTTCTACCCAACTATCCCATGCTCTGCAGAGTAGTTACTTATCTGAATGCCAGGAATGTATTTTCCTCATCACTGTCATATGCCTTTACATTTTCATTCACTCATTTATATTCCAGATAAAACTTGCTAACATATCAAGAAGTATTTTATCAGTTCCTATATGTTGATCAGTGGGAACTGGCTGAACTCAAATATATGAGAATCACCAGAATGCAGAAACTTCTTGGTGTATATTATTAGACAGTAACACATCTTGATATGTACGCCATCACGAACCTCTCCTTGAATTTTCAACAGCATCACACATACCTTTTCAAAACTCCCACCTCCCTAAGACTTCCAGGACATCATCACTGTCTCCTGGTTCTCATCTGTCTGATCACTAGCTGCCTCTTTCCACAGCATATTCCTCTACCTCTTCCATACCTCAGTGTTTCCCAAAGCATAGGGTTTATATCCACTGTAGGTGGCATATGTATAATGAATCGCATCATGAGAAAGTTATTAGCTTGTCAAGCCCCTAGGCCCTGTAATTACAAAGTCTTACTATTTCTTCGTTTCATTTTGGTTTTCCATTTAAACTGAGTAGACTCCAGCCCAGAGGATTTAGCAAGCAATAGTAGTAGCTAGGTAAAATTCAATACTATTATTTTGTTGTCATCACTTTAAGTTTCCATTGCCAACTATTTAAAGCAAGTGATATTCGTCTGCCATCTATAGTGCCAACATAAAGTTTCCCTTTAAAATAAATGTATTTAAGTAAAAGAGTCATTTAAAGAAAGATATTAAGGAAATGTTTAAAGAAAGATACTGCATTTTGGGGTGGTTTTCAAAAAACAGATGTCAGAAACAATGCTCTGACCAGAACTGTAGATAATTTTTTCTTTTATTATATTCTCATTTAAAAAAAAAAATTAAACTCAATTCTCCAGATTTTCTTGCTTCTGTGATAATCCCAAATTCCCAGCTAAGCTCCAAATTTCAATTTAGGATACTGTGTAAGCACATTTGATACTTCCAAATAAAACTCATTCTTTCTGGATCACCCACCACTACCATCACTTCCATCCTCACCATCAAAAGCTAGCCAAATTATTTGTTTGTTTATTTATTATTCCAGCAGTTATCAATTCATTCTACAATTCATTCGTTCCACAAACATACGAATAAGACTGTCATTTTAGAAAGCCATTTCTTTAAAAATTTTATAATCTATGAGAAGAGTTACGTAGCCTTGTGGACTCTTTCTCCAAAACTTGGGGGCAGGTGAGAACAGCAGGACATAAAATGGTACAGACCTGAAAAGGAATGGCTGAGAATAGTTAACAGTGGTTAGATTTCTACATGGTACAAATAGGGATGAGTACCATCTTCACATTTTCCTGTATTTTATTATTTTTCTATATTTTTAATAATCAAGAAAAATACATTCCAAAAAATGTTCCTATCCAGACTCGTTTCTCCGTTCCTATTTAAAGCATCCTAGCTCAAATTCTCATTATGTCCTCTCACCTGGACTCTCATCTGACCTTTGTGAAAATCATTGCCCAAAACATTAAACATTCAGTTGCCAGAATATTTCTGAAAAGCTATCTTTACTAACTTAAACTCAACAATCTTTAATGCTTATAGTAATAAAAGTTGCCTACTCTACCAGCTTTTCAGGGACTTCTATAATCTAGACCCAATCTTACCAATATAAAAATAAAAGAAACAATAGTATTATCATGAGTCAAATAGAAATTCTTTATCAGAAAGTTAAATATAAGTTAAAACTACTTAAGACTCAAAATCTGGCATACGTTAATTATTAGGAACCATTTCTTACTACTAAAATTCAAGTTTTTATTACATATCTATTTTTGAAAGACTCTATTCTAGAGAGCTGCACAAACAACCTAGATTGTGTTTAGGATGCAAGCTACAGTCCAGTTAATTAAAAGGTATTATTAACTGATGTAACCATACGAGGATATACTTATATTGAAACAGAGACATGAGAAACAATTAATGGAATTTCTAATGGTATAAAATCAATACCAGCAGGTAAGTGCCAGGCCGCCAGGCACAAAATAAATTAAGCTGAGTATATTCAATATATAGTTTTTACCCTAAATTTTCATTAGTTTGAAGCAATTGGCTTTTTCTTCTATAATATATCACCTAAGGTTCTAAGCTCTGTAATATTTAGAAAGTATTTACTTAGTGCTTATAAATGCCATTTCCTATGAGTCACTTTTGCTCAAGAGTATGTGTTCTGGGATGAAAGACACAAAACACACAAAAACCTCCTGCTCATCACTTCTCTTCAGCTCCCAAGGAACATCCAAATGTTTAGATTTAGTCCTCATATCATTACCAGAAAATACTGAATCAAAACCTAGAAGCAACAGGCTGGTATGGGAGAACTTTCTCAGATACTGTGAGGATTAAATGCCCGGTCAGCACTTAAAGATCCTGAGAGTGAGTAATCCCTTAAATTTTCTGCCCTACATGCTTCCTTTCTTCACTCTAGTCCTGGCCCGGAATAGAGCCAGGGAGATGGCTAAACACCCTACAATGCAGAGGACTGTCTCCTACAACAAAGAATTACCTGGTCCAAAATGTCAATAGTGCTAAAGTTAAGAAACCCTGATATAAAAGAACACTGAGAATCCTAGCTCTATAACTTATTAGCCAAGTGATCTTCAGCAAATTATACAACCTCTCAAAGACACTTTCCTTATGTATAAAATGGATAACATGTTTATGTTGAAGGATTTAGGAGGATAAACTGATACAGAAGCCTTTAGACAGACACTCTACAAATGTTAGTTTCCATTCTTCAGAGTGAATATGAAATCTCTGTCAGAGGTAGAGCTCTGGCCCTTACAATGATAATTTCAAAATATGAATGTCACATGGCACTATAATTTATTTTCTGAATTTCCTATCAAAATCTAAGCAACTTGAAGGCAGAGTCCTTACCTTATTGGACTTTGTATCTTCAGCCTCTAGAACAAAGTAAGCATTGGGTAAGTATCTTTTAAATGGCCAAGTGGGCAAATAAGCTCTCAGTATCTACCCGTTACAACAAAGCATTTATTGAACTAAATTGTAGAGAAATATCGAAAAATGTGAAAGCATAATTCTTGTCCTAGAGAAATTTTAAAGTAGTAAGAGACGCCTAGTTAAATTTAACAAAAAGTAGACTCTCAAAAAAAGCTCACAGATTGATGGGTAAAACTCTCATAAATAGCTGGGGTCACGAATCAATACTAATGGGATGTGCATAAAATTTAAATTAAACAGATTTAATGGGGGGGGGCTATTTTTAATTAGTATAATCCTTCAGAAGCTAGTATCTTCCAAGAGCAATGAAACAGTACACTTAAAGAACAAACATCAAAACAACATTTGTCATTTTAGCAATATTCAGCTAAATTTCATAATTCAGATGATGGTAGCTTATTTTAATAGGTTCAAATGCCATTTTAAGTGATTTTTTGAACCACATTAGGTTTTAATGGAAGCTTATCAAACTCCTGACATCCATAATCTATCTTTTATCTTAAATAGTCTGAGACAGAATAAGACCAAACAAAAGGGCTGATGTCCAAATGTCTGACTCCTTTGCTGAAAGGCTGAGCTCAAAGCATACCCAAAATGTTAGAAGCAACTTTTAAAATGCACAAATATAACAATTATTTTTAAACCGACAATTTTAGAAAAATAGTAGCTCCTAGCTAAAGCTTATATAAATATGAAACTAGGTTTGCAAATGTCAGCAGAGTTTTAACATCCCTTTCTGAAGTAATAGTCTCCTTCCGTTTTGCTTGGTATCTTAATTTGCCTTTAGTTTCAAAACTAAACTTGCCAACACTATTCCTCTCAAAACCTCAGGAATTCCATTACTAGTTTTAAGCTAAATTAAAGGAAAAGAGACGCATTCAACCCATAGCAGAAGTATGCACAAAGTGGTTGTTGATGCTCATAAACAGACTGAGAAATCGAGACATGTCTGAAGGACCACAGCTGTATAGTCAACTCTGTTTTACTCTACCATGCAACTGAATAGAAAGAGAATTATTGCTACTACTTCAAGTGAGACCAGCGCAGATATCTTCAAACCAACTGGGATATAACAGACAGAACATTTCTCTTTAAGTCAAGGCCTCTATGTGTTTTCACTTCAGGGAAAATGGTTAGAGTACCTTTAAAAATATATATATATGGAGCCAAGATATTACTGTCCTCTCCCCCAAAAACAATGCTTAAAATGCCCTCAACACTGCCTATCCACTTGCCTCCAAAAATAAAAAGATTTAAAAAAAAAAGAACAAATTATAAATGCTTAACATACAAATAGATGGTTCTTTGTCTTATCACTAGAAATCTTTTCAATTCCATTTCCCTATTCTCAGACTCTATCAACCTTCCTCAAAGTTGGACACTGTCACTCTTCATCCCTCTCCATCACCTCAAACATGCCATAATTCATCTCAACTCACCTGAATTCCAGATACTAGGATCCCCCCTGAATGGGACTAGTAACAAGAGGAAAGTTACTACAAAGGAAAAGGAAAGAAAAATTCCATCTTTGCCATTTCCCTGCTCCCTCTCTTACCCTGTCCCAGCACTGCAGAGTAGCAACAAATGGAAGGAATAAACCAAGTTCATTCTTTAGCTATTTCTCAATGGTTACCTCTAACTCATTCACTCCTGCTGGGCATTCTTCCTTGGGCATCATCACCCTACGTCATCCCTCCACCCCTGCTTCAGGTAATGAAAGTTACAAACAAGGGTCTAGATTTTGGGTGGACCCAGTTTCCTAAGATAGGGAATACAGCAGGATGGACTGAGTTTCCACCAGAATTATAAAGGGTTCGAATATACTGAGACATAATGGGTTATCGTTTTTTTGCCTAACTTAGTAATAAGCTAAACACCATTCTTATACGATTTATTGGAAAAATAGGCTCCTAATTCCAAATTCCTCTTTTTGCCTCACAATTTTCCCTACCCCCAGCCAAAATCCTTTTTAAATAACCATTTACAAGATAGAGGTTACCTATATAAGAGTAAATCTACAGTGACTGATAGAAATTAAAACAATACTTTTTAACAAAGTAAACAAGTGAATGCCTACAGCCTGTGTAACATGAGTGATCCATGCTTGCAATCACATAATAATAACAAAATCTAGTAATAAACAGCATATAACCCACAAGTGATTATACTTTTGCAAAAGTACCTTATAAAATATTGTGACTTTTGAAATGAATACACCAAGAACAATTTGGCATATCTATCAAAATGCATGTCTATTGGCATGTATCTAATGGCACAGAAATTCCACCTCTAAAATTTAAACTACTAGATATATTTGCAATTAAGTTCCAATTCAATGAACTCTTAAGATACCATTTTTCTAATAGAAATTTTCTCTTTATCTCTTAAATTCCAAGTAAGACTGAACACAGTAGTCTTTCAGTAATTAAAACTCAAGAAATTGAAAGAAACCAAACTCTTTAAGTATTTTTTAAATGTTGCTATTTAATATGATTTTCGGTTTTGCTACTAGATAATAAGATCACTACAAAAGTGGCTAATACTAATCCGGTCCCCTTCTTCCTCTGATTCAAAAGTTTATTACAATCTGACATGATAAAATCAGAAAACTAGGGAAAAAATCTTGAAGCAGTGCAGTATATAACAATGACATTTAGGAAGAGGATTATATTTATTTTTATTTAAAAAAAATCTTTTTATCATGTCTCTTGTTGACAATTTATGACTTGGCCATGTAAGCACACTGCTATATCACTATGTACGATTTTTAATTTTATAAGCTTAATAACTTTTTTAAAAAAATCAGACTATACAGCCTAAAGATTTGTTGTCATAATCGATTACAGTCTCATGAGGTCTAGAATATACCTCAGTAAATGAAAGATCATAATATAAACTATAATCATATCGATGTCAAAGATTAACAACTACACATATGAACATTTAAATTCATATCAATGGTTTCCAATCCTGAGTCCAGGACCACCAAAGGTAGGAACTGAGAGTGCTTTAAGCTATTTTCAAGATTTAAAAATAGCCTAATAGCCTTATACACTGTCTGAAATAGAGCTTTGTAATAAATATTTTATTTTGTGGGAAAACTCCTCTGGATTCTAACACTTGAAAAGTAATGGAAATAGAGTAGTTTAGTGTTTTTTAATATTCTAAAAAAGCAAATACAAACTAAAAATACATACCAGACTCTAGGTATTGACAAAAATGTTTAAGTTTATCATGAAAATGTTTGTGTGTGCTAGGTGAGGATGGAAAGACATCTATGAATTACAAAAAATATATATGTCCTTTTCTTTAAATTCTAATGGCTCAACTGATGCTTCACGAAATAACAAGTAATGACATAGATAAACATGACTGATCAGATCCCAAACAATGAAGGAAACTTAAAAGAAAGATTCTATGAGTCTATGTCTGTGTTCTCCAACTCCATTTTTTTCCATTTACTCTTACTTCACAATTACCTCAGCAGTTACAACACTCCAAGATCTTAACAACATTTCTCATATATACATGTTCAATATAAAATAAAACAAATAATTATAAGCCTAATATTCAACTTGGAATGTACCCTCATTTTTTACATGGTGTTAGTACAAAAGAAACATTAGGAGCAAAATGAAACTAAGACCCAAGATATGGGATAACTGAAAGAACATTACCCCCAAATATGAACTGAAGTCCACTCAAGAGCACTTCATGCCTGGGTAAATCATGACCTGAAAAGCATCTACCATCTGCACAGTAGGTAAGAGGACATGCTATATTTGAACCTATAAAGATCTAGATACAAATCCTGGGGCTCCATCACTTATTACTTGCCTGAAACTCTCTGATGCCTCAGTTTTCTCATCTGTAAAATGGAAATAAGAACAATAGTTCACTAGAAACTCTTTTAACAGACCTCTATCACTTTATAGAAATACAGTTCTCCCATCCCTCCAATAAATCACTCCCTGATGCCCACCACAGGTTGATCACTTGCACCTGGTACAGTCTTCTAAGTAGACCACTTTCTTCATGTGTCTCTACGCTTCTGCTCTCACCAAATTACCTGGACACTAAACAAGAGCCAGCTGTTTGTTCCCAAACCAGTTTAAGCCTAATGTACTTGTTATTGTAATTATGTAATTTAAGATTATGTAAACTGACAAACTATGAGTGAAAGGGGTTTATTTCTCTGAAATTATGTTGAAAATTTCAAAAAGATTCAAAGGCTAATTATTTTTTTTAAGTTATTATGGAATTAGGTGTATGTAAAAGCTTTAAAAGAATAAGGAAATAGCATAAAACTGTAGGATTTTACACAACACACTGAAAAGCGCCTTTTAGGTCTCTCTTCTATAAGAAAAGGGACACTATTAGGATACTTAACAGATAATGCCTCATGAGTGTAAATTATGACTAAAAGACAATCCAGAACTCTAACCAAAGGACCCATCCACATAGAAAAACCTTGAGCCTACTGGGGGAAAATGGTGAAAGAATGTATATTCAAGTTAAAATAAAAACTATGTACCTTTTTATGATTCCCTAACCAACTTTTCAACTACCTACTCAGCATTACATATGAAATCTTCATACGTAGCTACCTCAAAAATTTATATTGTAAAGGCTAAATTAAATAAAATACTTAAGCACAGTGCCTGGCACTTAGTAACACTCAATTAAGAATTTATGCTTTACTTTAAGGATTTTGTTATTACCCCAATGGTCCATTGGTCCACCGAAAACACATAGAAGAGTAAAAGGTGCACAACGTCCTTGCTATTTTGTTGTTTTTTGTATTAATGAAAATTATTTATACTCCATACATTATTAACTATATATCTTCTGTGGTGGCCACCAAAAAAGTGAAGACGTCCAATATTCCTGAAAGCCCCAGGAGAGTGTAGTCTCCCGGGGTTACACTTAACTGTAAGGAAACAGTATGGTAATGCATGAGCTGACAAGAATATAGGAAAAATGAATGAGGTGCTTGTTGGTGCGGTACCAGTGGAGGGAGCAGCGGCTCGTTCAACAGGGGACAAAGGAAAAGGTCAAGTATCCAGACTGAGGAGAATAACTAGGAGATAATGGCAGAGGCCAGAGAGAAGCAATGCAGAAACTGGCAATCATTTTGTAGGTAACAAACCTGTAAACTAAAGAGATTACAGGTAAGGTAAAGGGGAAAATCTGGTAATTCAACCTCTTGCTCAGAACTGTTGAACACTGACACAAATATTAAAATGCTTTTCCAAATTACTTAAAAGCTAAAACTCATTTTTAAAAGTTCATGTCATTTTGACACTACAGTCAATTTTACTCTTCATGGAAAACTTACATAAAGAAAGACACTCTAAAATTGGAACAATGAAGCACATTTTTCACCTATTAAGTGTGCGGGGGACCACTAATATCCAATCTAACAAAAATACAGTGAAACGCTACTAGTAATACCATCCTTTGGAGAAGCAATTTGACCAAATGTTTCAAGACTAATAAACCCTTATATCCTTTGGCTCATTATCACACATCTGGGAATTTGCCCTAAGGAAATAACTAAAAATAGGAAGAAATGTATATGTTTTCTGCAACATTTATTATAATAGAAAAAATTAAGTATAATGTTGACACAGAGCGTACTTAATATGTTGTTAGAAAAAAAAAGCAGCAAAACAAAATTAAGATGTTCTATAACTAAAACATAAAATATCAGATGAAAAAGGCTGTAAAAAAAAAAAACCTCCAAAATGATAACTAGAGTGGTGAGTTCAAAATATGTTTCTTATATTGTCTAATCTTTCTGAATGTTATTTTACTTTTAGGATTAAAACAAATTACATTTTAAAACATGCATCTAAAAAGGTTAAATAGTGTATGATTTCATTCAAGTAACATTCTCTAAATGGCAAAACTAGTGGTAGGGGCATGTGTGAATACACAAGTAGCACTAGGAAGTTCTTTTGTGGTAATGGAACAGTTCTGTATCTTGATTAGCAGCAGTTACACAAAACTATACATGTGATAAAATTGCACAGAACTGCACACCCACACCCACACCCACACCCACACCCACAGAAATACAGGTTTAAAAAATAGTAAAATCTGTATATGGTCTGTAGTCTAGTTAACAGTAATGTACCAATATCAACTTCCTGGTTTTCATATTGTAAGATATCACCATTGGGGAAACTGAGTGAAGAGTATATAGGACCTTACTATTTTTGCAACTTCCTATGTATGAATCTCTACCTCAAAATAAAAGAAAAAAAAATGTGCTTGCATGTATAATATTGAGCTCTTTTTGTGTGTGTGGATAGGAGATAAAAGAATGTAAAATGACCTTTGTAATATATAATTTCCAAGGCACTACTACCTAGTAACTATTCACAAAACCCCAGAGGAACCAAATGGCAGTCTTTAGATTAAATATCATTTACCTAGGTCAGGCTTCAATAAAAAATAGTTTTAATTTAAATGAAATGACCAGTCAATTTTCAGAATATGCTTAACTGAATGATTTTGAATCTCAAATCGTATACTTATACAATCCATTAAGCAATAGCCCTCAGAATTTTCTCTCTTGCTACAAAAGTTTCAACAAATATAAATAAGATTTCCTTACATATATCCAACTTAAATACATAAATAACTAATAAAGACAAAGGATACAACAGTTCATCATCTCTGGATTGCACTACATGACAGTAATCACATCTATCTTAATTCACCGTTTTAATCTCAATGCCTACATGGTTCTTGATACCTAGCAGGCTCCCAATAACTATTTACTGAATCAACTAGTCAATGGATGAATTCATGTTCTAGCCAAGGTGCAATGCCCAAGTTCCTCCAGCTTTAACTGAGAATGGGAGGTAGAAGGTAGAATGTAAACGTGGGCAAATTGGGATAGGGCCCAGCATCCACCAATTCCCAGGTCAACAGATTACATTAACCAACACTACATCCTGGTATCAATGTAAAAGCTGGCCTTAGGAACGTCTTACATCATTTCCTCTGATCACCTAAATCTTAAAGACTTGTTTAATAACTAGAAAAAGAATTGAACTAGTATAAGAAAATCTGTCTCACTAATCTTCATCACCTAATGCTTTTGAGAAAGCCAAAATTTCTTTGCTATGTGCAAATCTCTCAACTTTTCCATCTGAAAAATCTTAGCTAGTTATGCAAAGCATCGAAAACCCCTTCCACATATGATTTAAGCTCTCAGCAATAATATATATTATATATACTTAAACATATTATATATTATTAAATATATATTATAAATATAATTATAAAATATATTTTTAAAATAGATATCACATATAAATTATATTATAATATATATTATAAAATATATATAAAACAACACAATTAAACAATTACACTAGAACTACCTTATAAAACACTTAAATCAGATAGCAACTCATGTCTGTTATTTATTCAACAGTCCAAGGTACTGACAATGTAACAAGTAAACAAGTGAACAAGACACAGACCATGCCTTAAGTTTACAGACTGTCTAGTAACTTAAAAGACAACTGGAATCTTAAGAAAAGCAGGGTCTGAATTTCAATGCTACATCTTATTAACTGTGTCTCTGAGTCTTAGTTTCCAGAACTATAATTAGATACTGTTGTCATGAAGATTAAAATATCATAAAACATTAATATGGATGGCTAACTAAAAAGCAATATACAATATAAGGTATATTATTACTGTACTTAGCTTTTCATTAAGAAAAAACAAAACACTAAGATACCTCCCTGCAGATTGCTTATTAGTTTCAAGGGAAAAAGTAGTAACTATGTAAGTGAATAAACCAGGTAATACCTTGACCAAAATTAAATCACTAATGAGGGGCAAATGGACATTATGTATATCCAGATGTGATACTCTGAGAGGGCCAAGACACTTGTGTAGTAGTGACTAAAGATAAATAACCTGAATCAAATCACAAGGCAAATCAAAACAAACCCAAATTGAAAATCTGACCTGTATTCTCCAACTGCATGAAAGACAAAGGAAGGCTAAGGTACAATTCCTAATTAAAGGAGACTAAAGAGAAATGGCAACCAAATACATGGTCAAATTGACAAAATTGTAATATAAAGTGTAGAGTATCAATGATAAATTTCTAGAATTTAATAAGGGTACTGTGATTACATAAGAGAATATCCTTATTCTTTGGTAATACATCTTGAAGTATAAAAAGGTAAAAAGGCATGCAATCTAGTCCTCAATGGTTCACAAAAATAAATGTGTATGCCATAAGACAAATATGGCAAAGTGTTAAAAATTGGTGAATATGGGTAAAAGGTATAGAAGCATCTATTATATCATTCCTGCAACTTTTCTATAAGTTTGAAACTACTACAAAATAAAATGTTTAAGAAAACAAGATACTTACCTCTAGGAGTTCACTTCTAAGCTCTAAGCAATAAAATTTTAATGTACTGTTGAAAAGCACTGCAAAATTAACACAGGTAAGTTCTAACAAACTTTACAGTCAAATTACTAAACAGACAAGAAACCATGGCACCATCAGCAAAAGCCAGCAAAACAAACGGCAGAATGATATCTGCAAAGATATTGGAAATATCAGATACAAATATATAAAATAAATATATTTAATAGATTTTTAAGAAAATCTTGAGCACATGATCAATAAAATGACTAATACTGCAAAAAAAGCTTAAAGCAGTCTTAAAAAGGAACTAAATGAAACTGAACAAAAATTATAATACATAAAATATTTAAAAACTCAATGACTATGCTACAACATTATGTTAAGTGAAATAAGACAAAGGACAAATATTGCATGATCTACTTATATGAGGTACCTAAAATAGTCAAATTCACAATAAAATAAAAGAGTTGCTAAGGACTGGTGGAGGGGAGGATAGAGAATTATTGCTTAATAGGTACAGATATGTTTGTGAAGATTAAAAAAGCTCTAAAGATGAATAATGGTGATGGCTGTACAACCATATGAATGTACTTAATGCCACCAAACTGTACACTTTAAAATACTTAAAATAATAAATTCTATTTATGTACATTTTACATATAAAAAATGTATAGTTAAAATAAAGTGAAAAAATAACTTAAAAAATTCAATAAACTAGTTGAACACAGCTGAACCAAGAATTAACTGGATTTTCTTCCTAATTACCCAGAACAATACAGAAAGATAAATGAAAAAGGTTAAGAGGCATGGAGGGCAGAGCAAGAATATCTAACATACTTCGAATAAAGTTCCAGATAGAAAATATGGAAGATAAAATTCGAGGAGAAAATTGGCCAAAAGTTCTCCAAAATTGTTGAAAGACACCAATTTTCAGATTCCAAATCCTGGTGAATTCCAAACGTGATACATAAAAAGAAATTAACTTCCAGACATACCAAAATGAAAGGGCAGAACACCAAGAACAAAGAAAAGATTCAAAAACTACTACTTGTAATGAAACAAAGATACCTATAAGGAAATGACAATTACATAGATAACAGATTTTCAACAGGAGTAAAAGCCAGAAAAGAAGAAAGTTAAATAATGAACAAAGAAAAAAATAACTGCTAGCACAGAATGCACTCAGAAAAGCCATCTTCAGGAATGAGAGTAAGAGATATTTTCAAACAAATGAAAAGTGTTCTAACAGCAGACCATCACTAGAGAAAATTCTAAAGGATATATTTCAAGCAGAGAGAAAATGATCTCAGATCCTAGACAGGAGATCTAAGATGCAAAGAGAAATGATAAGCAAAGACACCTATAAATAGACAGGCATATCAAAGCAACAATAATATCTAATTTTGGGGAGACAGGGAGAATTAAAATAAAGGAAAATTAGAATTTAAATTCCAAACTTGGTGAGAGAAATGAAAAAATTTTAAGTACATTAAAATTTTTTAAAAAGCAAGGGAATGATTAACACAAAATTCAGACGGTTATTTAGGAAGTATGTCAGAGAACACAACTGGTGAGTATAAAGGGGCTTCAAAGATGTTGTGTTCTATTTTCTAAGCTAGTTAGTGTTATATGGTAGTTCGTTTTATAATTATTTAAATTGTACATTTTTATACTGTATATTTTTTGCAATAAAAGTAAATTTAAGAAATCAACACAGAAGAAATCAAATGACTAGTGATCACTCCCTTAAAAATCCAGAATACTTCATAAAACTTTTTTTTAAACTGAAACAATAAAAATCCATTGTTTCATTCAACACTTATCAAGTGCCTAATTTTTGCCTGTAACTGCACTGAGGGGTGGCATGAAGATTTCTAACCTCTCTTCTCCCTCTTGCCTTCCTAACCCTAGTGAGCTACAATGTCTAATACATGTGGCTATTCACATTTAAACTAATTAAAATTAAATTAAATTTAAAATTTAGTTCCTCTGTAACAAGACACATTTTAAGTGCTCAGTATATGAAAATCACTACATTGACTAGCAGATATAGAACATTTACATAATTGCAGAAAGGTCTATTAGACAGTGCTGCTATAGTTTTATAACACTAGAAATATATTAATAATTGAATAACCTTAAATATAAAAGTAATAACATCTTTAAGTTGATTAAAACTCCTTTTAAAGTCATTTTATTTCTACGAAACTCCTTTATTTCTATGAAACGGTTCTACATTAGTATTTTTTAAAGTTTGCTGTTTGTTAAAATATAAAGTGTCAGGAATTGTTCATCATCCCCTACATTCCACCAAAACCATCAGAACAAAGGATTTTTTTAACGAGCCAAAATTAAATAGCTAAGCACAGTGCTAAATTATAATACAAACCATGCCATAGGAATACAAAAATCTACAGGATGAACATATCATCCCTTCTTGAGGGGCACCAATTTTAGTTGACAGGTCTTTAAAACATGGTTTACATACATATAAAATAGCAAAGTGCAAAATTCATATGAATTTTTAAAAATAAAATCCTGTAGGCATCATGAAATGTTCTACTTATGTAACCGCAGAAAGAGATCAAACTGGGCATCCTATCCTGTTTCTAACAAGACCCGGAACCAAAGTTTAAACCTTAAATACATCACTCACAAGTGATATTTGTGAACCTTTAATTGCTCCCTCCACCACGCCACAGTACCAAGGGACTGGGACATGAAGAGAACCTGAACAGAGAACCCTTTCAGAAGCAGAGTCCGGTCTGTTATCCAGGAAGATTGGTGCTAAAACTCCTTAAATCTGGCCCCGAACCCAGGACCTGGGAGACAGATTTGAGCCTTGTCTCCTGTCTCCTTACCAGTAGACCTCGCAATAAAAGCTTTTTTTTGCTCAAAAGCCGGTGCCATAGTATTGGCTTCTATGCTCGTTGGGCAGCAAGGCCTTGTTTGGTAACACTTACAGCAGGGCACTTTGGGCTGTATCGCTAGACTTCTGGGCACACTACTCATTTCTGCCATTAGGAGCACTTTGTAGAAAAATTTTAAGCCAGGTTTAAAAAATGAATCCTACATAATTTTTTTTTTTTACCAGAAACAAATATATAGATAAAACTCTATAAAACAATAACATCCTTATTATCAAAAGCAGTAAACCTCCCATTTTCTTTAAAAGTGAAAGAGGGCCTAAGCTATTTCAACCTAACATGAACATTTTGCTTTAGGCATTCTAACATACATTTATATATATTTATATAGCACTCCTAATTTTTTAAAATTACCTAACCAAAAACAATCAAACAAAACTAATGTTAAGCCTTAATTTAACAGTCACCTAGGCTAGGTTTGACCTTAACTCCCCTCACCCCACCAACACGCACTCTAAGTGAACCAGGGAGTCAATAAGCTTCTTATCCAGACAACTGAATGTAATTTAAAGAAACGTTTACGCTAATAATTGGTTTGTGTCCCCCCAAGAGGACTTCTGTGGCTCCACTTACATAACCCATTGTGCAAAGTGCTGAACTATTCTTTCTCTATAAAGTATTTTGAGTGCTGATATTTGTACAAGGTTTACTTGCTATATTAAATAAAAAAGATTTCTCGCTGGAACTTCAAGGATCTTTCCTACGAAAGAGGTGAAAAGGAAAGCCAATTTCTACTACTTCACTATGTCAAAGGCGAGCTATTTATCTTGTTGGCTAATCAACACAGTAATGACTTACAGCAGCACCCCCAGCAGCCCCCACAGCGCACCAGTTTCCTCCTAGGACTCTGACTGAGAAACAGCCTTAAATAAGTAATTTGGAGCAACTTGTCTGAACTCAACTGAAAACAATCTGCACTGCTCTTTGAAATGTGCTATAAGTATTAATGTAAAACTTGACAAAATTCAATTCAATGGTGGTGAGAAACACAATACAGCCCCTGCAGGGTATTATAAGGGCAGAATGTACCACAAACCTAACTTGAATATGCATAAGTATGTTGGATGAGTACTCTCCCAACCTCCTGGTTCTATTTAAGCCAAGATTATCAGATTCCGCAGAACCATAATCTTAAAAAAAAAAAAATTTGAGGGACCAGTATAGAGTTGCCACCTTTAATTCTGCCAAGGACATTTAAAAAGAAAATAATTACCATCAACATTATTTCATAAAAGAATATGCTTTACACTAAAATGGTAAAAGATCATTTTAGAAAAAATATCTTTTAGTGACTAACTCCCACTTGGAAAAATAAAACGACAGTAGGACATGCCAATTATTAACCTATTCAATAATGAGGAACTAGAGGTTTGGAGGGGTTTAGGGACTCTCCCAAGGTCACAGACCAAGAATTTTGACACAGATCTGTCTAATTCCAGAGTCAGAGTTCCTAACCATTATACTAAGTTTCCGCTAATATTCTTCCAATGCTATAAAGGTCCACCCTAAGCCAGTCACCTTTGTGACCAATGACAACTGAGGAATTTCCAAGACAGCTGGCAGGAGTGAGAGGTGTACTCTCTGGCCATCATTCAGACTGAAGCTAAATGGAACTCCTGACCTTTGCCTCATTAATACCAGGCTCACTGCAACTAAGCCAACCAGCCCAGACAAAGCACACACAAAATCCCCTGCCTCCAACAAAACTGACGTAGGGCTCTTAGGACATTCCCAAGTGCCTGTGAAATACTGAAAAACATATTCCTAAAAAACAAAATGAATGTACTAATTTCAAGAAGGAAAAAACATTTCCTTGGTAACTAAGTCTAAAATTAATAAACCTGCCCTCAAAAAGTTGTAATTCTAAGCCTCATTCTGCAAACTATTACAATCTTTTACATATTCGTACACAGATTCCCCCTATTTAATATATAAACAAAAAGCCACACAATATTCTATAAATCTATAGTTCTTAGTTTCCAAATTAAAACATGTAGTTTTTATATATGTGTTATATGACAGTTAAAAGTATCTTATTCTATCCCTCTAAGACAGAAACTACTCATGTTAATCAAAAGTACCTAGTTAGAAGAAAAATACATAATTAAATAATTTCATATGAAAGGCACTATTAGCAGCCAGTATTAATTAGAGGTTCTTGACATTAAAACCAAAACTTAAAGTTACACACATAAATAAATAGTATTGTTTATCAGAGACTTGCTTCGAAACCCTCACATATGATTTACCAGCAAATGTCTGAAAGAAACAAGCAAACAGCTCTTAAGTAACCAAAGTCTGACAGTCTGGACAAAATGATTCTGATATAGTTCAAGCTCCCTGAAATATGTCAATGACAGCAGAATATTCTTGCTAGCACTGGAAGAAAATTTTATTCCCAATTGGATTTTCAATGATCACATTCTTTCCACCCGACCAGAATCCGCAATAAGAGGGAGCAGTAATCAATTATTTACCCACTATATAATCTTTTTAGTATCTTTTCACTGTTTTAAACAGACACCATCTAAAATAAAGGGGTTTTTTTTTCCTTTCCCCTATAAACTCTCCCTTGATTCTTTCATCTCCGTATACAGATTCAAGGAGTAGATCTATTTGTATTACTGTTTACACCCATGTTTAATACATGCCTATCACTGCCCTCTTGCATGAGCTACAAATCCACATTTCCAAAAGCCTCTGGGCACTTCCAGTGTTTGGCAAGTATACAAAAAACATACTCAATATATTCAAAACTAATCTCATTAAGTATTTCCTTGCCCATATTTCTAGTAATGGCACCCACCATCACTATCATCTACACTTAAAATCAGAGTAATTTTCAACTTTCACTTCCTCCAAACCTTTCCCAACAATCCCTTCTCTCATCTACTTACTAAATCACCCCAATGCTATTATGCTTGCCTAGTATTTACACTACAGCTGACTCTTGAGCAACATGGGGGTTAGGGGCACCAACCTCCCACACGGTCCAAAATCCACGAATAAGTTGTTACTCCCCAAAAACTTAACTAATATCCTACTGTTGACAGAAGCCTTACCAATAACATAAACAGTCGATTAACATATATTTCGTATGTTATATGTATTTTATGCTGTATTCTTACAATAAACTTGAGAAATGTTATTTTAAAAAATCATAAGGAAAATACATTTGCAGTACTGTACATAATTAAAGGAAAAAAACCGCACGAGTGGCCCTGCACAGTTCCAACCTGCATTATTCAAGGGTCAACTCTATATTGAAAGTTAGCTTTCTACAAATCATTCTACACACACTATTAGACCTTAGTAGTTTCTCATTAACTCCCAAATGTTGAACTCCTAAATACAGCATCTAAACATGTTTCAGCTCCTAATTAAATTTCAAACCTCCTCTTATTCCCAAAAATGAACGCTACATTTTAGGTAATTTGGTCCACTTAACTTTTCTGAGTACACAATGAACTCTCCCACCTCCACACTTCTGCTCACATCATTCCTTTTATTCGAAAAGCCTTCTTCACCCATCTACTCCCAATTTCTCAATTTTTGTCTTAGAAAAGTCTTACCCTCTTAAATGCTGAACTCAGGTTACCAATTTATTGGGCGGTAACATGATGTAGTGGAAACACACAGGTTTGGGCACTAGGCAGATCTGGATTCAAGTCAGGATTCAGTTACCTGGAGCTACATAGTCGCAGCAAGTTACTTAACATATTTGCACACAAGAGTCCTCATTAAGAAAGATGCTTATATATTGTGAAGCTTAGAAAATGTATGTTAACACAATCAGCAGAGAGCCCGGTGCTAAATGCACAATAAATAATAGCTTCAGAGCTAACTTCATAAATATGCTCAATAAATAATAGCTTCAGAGCTAACTTCGTAAGTATTAGTAAGTATTATTACTATATCTCCACCATTACTCTAGCAAAAAATGAACCCATTTTCCTTTAGTACAACTCCAACCTTTAGGTCAAACCACTCATGTCATATTTACATATATTTCTTTATGTTGTAGATTTTTTATACAAAATATTACATTCCTTTCTAGATTTCAAATTCCTAATGACCAAAGACTTAATCTTTGTATCCTAAAAAGCCTAAGAGTGTTTTTCATAAAGTACGCACCACCACTTCCTATTAGAAAAAGTTCTGAATATGACTGAACAATATTATTCACCTCTTCATGATTTCTGACACGCTGTAGAAAATTACTGCCAAAATATGAATCTTAATTATAAGGGTTATTATCTTTATTTGCTCCTACATCATTGCCTAACAGCAAATGTTCAATATCTGTTGAACTGACTAGAATAATATAACTTACAATGCAAATGTGTAATATCTACTGAACTGACTTGAATATAATAAAATTTACAATGCCTAAGGGTATCTGATTTTCCCCAAGTACCCTTTTCTGCTGTTACAATTCTTGAAATATTTCCCTTCAAAATATGTTAATTACTATCAGTACAGATCCATAACCATATCTAACTTGACTCTTTTTCCAGAGTCTCTCAATTCCAATATTTCAACCATGTGCTCTAAACGATTAACCATTTCAAATGGCTAAGAATTTACGGTAAGTTTCCATCTAAACGTAAATTTCAGGCAACTAATCTTCCCTCCACAATCTTTTCCAGGGACTCTTTGCCTCTTGAAGATTAACAACCCTGAAATAAATTTTCTTTTGCATAGGAGAGCTCACTGAACTTGTCATTTCAGTCTCTTTTCCCTAATTCATGATATCACCTCCCCTGCCAGAGGTGGGAGGAGGATGAGATAAATACCCAAAAAACTAAAGTATGTCCTATTATAAGCACAAGATGAGAAGTGCAGGAAAGTGTCACTGGTTTCACAAAGGTGGTTTGTGTACACTTTACACTGCAAACACAATGGTCACCTACTGATAGTCATAATCTGCAGTAACGGCATTCCCTTATAATCATGGCTGAAATATCATTATTAAGTGTGGAAAACCTTTATTTCCTACGAACCCTTCAGCAGTAGTTTAGTACCTATAATCCGTTCACTAAAAATATCTACATTATTTTTAATATCTAAGAAACTCTCAATTTATCCAAGGTAAACACTTCATGAGTTTTATACATATACATATACATATATATACATATATATGTGTGTGTGTATATATATATATATAAGAGAGAGAGAGAGAGAGAGAGAGAGAGAGAGAACAAATCACCTCTGCCCACCTGTGTGAACCTCTGCATTGCAGCAACAGCTGTAACCGTATAAGGAACCATTCGGGAGTTACTGCGAACAATTTTTTAGAAGTTAAGAAAATGACAGTTCCAAATATGAAAGTATACAAACTTCGGGGAACAGGAAGTCTAATAATACTCCAATCCTCTGCAATCAATTCGCGCAACCGCAAACTGAACTCATCATACAACTGTGAATTCAGATAGCCACAGGAATTAGGAATACAGATTAGAGAATAGCATCATTTTTCACATCTGCAAGAAAATAAGGAAACTTGTCTGAACCACTGGTTTTCCTCAAGCAAGTTGTTTGTTTTAAGGTGATTTCAACAAGAGCTTGAGCAAGCTTTCCAGTGAGTAAAGATCATAGGAGGCGCGCTGGTGCCACACTGACCTACGTATCCTGAACCGGTCCTGGGCGCAGTCCAAATGGATTCCGGACAACCCCTAAACGCGTCTAGATGAAACGCTTTGCAAAAGGTCCCCGGCATCTACTCACGCAACGCCCCGCCCTGGGACCGAGGAGACGACACCCCTGAGACCCGGGCTAATTACTGAGCCCGAAGACAGACCCAGAAAACGCCAAAGTCGGGAACTGGAGACCAAGATTGAGTCTCGTGTCCCGGTTCCCAGCCCCACGTCGGACAGAGAAAACCAAATCCCAAAAGCAGCGCAAAGATTTGGAGAAGCAGAAAAGAGGGGGTTGGATGGACCGTGGCCCAGCCCATCCCCACTCTCAAGTCCCAACAGCAACAACAGCTCCGGGAACCCCCTCCCCAACTCCGCCCCGCCCACCCCCCGGCCCCGCCGCCCGCTCCTTCCCTCCCCGCGGGTTCGGCAAAGACCGCCGCGGTCGACAACCCGCTTCCCCGAACCGCGACAACCCAGCCTGCAGCCCGGAGCGGGCAGGGGCCCGAGAGCACCAGCCCCGACGCGGCCCGCGGCCGTCTCAGTCCGCTCCTCCGGCCACTCACCATCGGCCCGGACACTGGTAGGGGTCAGGGCACGGGTCGGCGGGCGCGAACCCCCGGGCTGCGATCCGGGCAGGAGCCCCTACTCCGAGCCGATGGAACCTCTGCGGCTGTGTCTACAAGGCCTCTCTCCGGCCCGAACCTTGGAAAAGCACTTCCGGGGGAGAGGAGGAGGGAAGGGTTTTGGCACCGGAACTGCTCGTGGGCTGGAGCTGCCCGGGCCTCCCAGGCGGCGCGGGGCGGGGCCTCTCCCGTCCGGCTCCCACAAATTCGCACCCTGGGCGGGTCTATAACCCTTTCTGGCCCCGGCCCTCTCGCTTCCCACCCCTCCCGCCCAGGCTAACGCTGCTTTTTGAGTTGTGCCATTCCAGCTACCTAATTTTACAGACGAGGAAACGTAGGCTCGGAGAATTTAGGTGCCTAGGGTGCGGGTCCAGCGTATACTCTGGCCTCCCGTCTCTCTCCGGTATTCTCTCCACTCCAATCCGCATTTTAAAAAAATAATGATAGTTAACATTTATTGAACGCTTACTACGTTGTCGGCACCGTATTAAGTACTTCGGGTGTTTAATTCAGTTGACCATCCCCAAGTCTCTTGAGATTGGTGCTATTATGTACATCTTGAAGAGGAGGAAAGCAGTCACATACCAAACCCAACACCACAAACGCTGGCTCTTGATTTTATCTCGTGTGTATAAATCTCATACACCCCTTAACAAGATTTTTAACTCTTTAAGTACAGGGACCAAATTATGTTCTTATAGTCCATCATCACTTGGAACTTCCGCAGAGGCCAAGAGCTGGAAGCTCTGGAATCTTATTGTCTGAATCCTGTTATTTACTTTACTTCTTCACCGTGGGCAAGTTGCTTTACCTCTCTAAGCCTCAGTTTCCTCATTTGTAATATATTTGATATGTATGGTATATATACATAGATAATCATCTCTGGCTTGTAGTAGGAATTCAAAAGGAAAATGATAAACACTTCAATGTATCTAATAGCATGATAAACACTTCAATGTATCTAATAGCAATGCAGGACTGAGTAAAGGTCAACAATTCTCATAATTCTCATTATCACTAGGACCATTATCACTAGGACCAATTTCTCTTCCAGTGGAGTCGCTCTGGCAAGGGGTAATTTGGAAAACTGGATTAACAACAGGCAATAGAAAAGGTTAGTTAAGGAAATAAAGAGAAGAGGTTTTTGCAATGGGAAAAATGAAGGTAGGTGAGCTAAAGAATGTCCTGAGGCCAACCTGGATACCTGTACACTGTGAGCCAAGACAATATTAGGACCCAAAGGGTAAGTTGCCAGGCTGGGAAAGGGAGATGAGGTTAGGAGGCAGGAAGGGATGCCTCAAAATCAGGAAGGCACCAAACATCTGAGGTAGACTCTATATCAGGCCAGATACAGGAGAGTATAAAGCGTCTTAGCATGCATAGTATCTGCAAAACAAATTTACAAGCATCTCTTAAAACTGTGGGGGGAGGAAGAGTTTTAAAATTTTCTACTTAAAAAGGCAGGGAAAATGGAAATAGTTCAGAACCTGTTATAAATTTAAGATGCAAACAATGCCTTTGTTCTTGGCTTTATTTACAGCTCTATATTATTTATTTTTGTGGTCACAGAAGTGTTTGTAAATACTTTCTTAATACCCAAATTTAAGCAGCCTTTCGAACTTTGGAGTGTGAAGAAGTAAAAAACAGAGCCTGGATTGGCAGGACTCACTAACTTCTCTTACCACCAAGGGTTTAGAAGGAGAGAGAGGAATTCTGAATCTCAGAAGTTATCAAACTCCCTGCAAGACAAAAGTGCTGGAAGTTTGTCATTGAACCTGGTCATCTAACTAGTAAATGGTGCAGTCAGAATCTGAATGTGAGTCTGTCTTCTCAGATGCTTTACCCGCTATGCCTGTGGTTCTCAAACTTAAGAATGCATCAGAATCACCTGGAGGTCTTAGTAAAATATAGATTGCAGGGCCTTACCCCCAGAATTATACTTTACCATGCTAGTGCTTCTCTGAGGTCTGGTCCCTGGACTAGCAGCATCAACATCATCTGTGAACTCATTACAAATGCAAATTATTAGGCCCCATTCCAGACCTTGTGAATCAGAAACCCTGGAGTGGGGTCCAGAAATCTTTGTTTTAACAGGTCTTCTAGGTGATTCTGGTACATTCTCAAGTTTTAGAACCACTGCACTCTATCTCGTCTTCTACATATTTCTTTTTTTCAAATTGCCCCCAACATGAAGAACTCTACTGAAGCAAAAGTTCTTCCATTGAATTAAATGACGTAGTGAAACATTTTTATTCATGGTTTGCCATCAGTGGGAGATGAGGCTAGAAAAAAATTAGTATTAATGTAGGACTCTTTATTACTTTAAATTTGTACCAAAATTTAATCAGATAATACTAGGTTAGGGGTAGAACTAATCTTCTTTGAGAACTATTCCGTGCTAGGACTTAATGTGCATTTTCTAAATTAATCTTCACTACACTCCTATGAAGTTTTACAGTCTTAATTTTACAGAAGAGAAAAACTGATGCTTAGATGAAGTAATTGACTTAAGGCCACATTCTTATTAAGGGGCAGAAAGCAGTATTGTTCAAACAAAGATCCCTCTAATTCCAAAACTCATAATTTTTCCACTTCGTGGCAAGAGCTTGGAGAACCAAATTCCAGTGTGGGCTCCACCACCCCAACTATGCAACACTGAGTAAACGATTTAATCTCTATTTCTATTTCTTCATCTATAAATAATGTTATCATAAATCTGCCCCTCCCACACTGGAATGTTAGAACAAATGAGGAAATAAAAATGTAAGCGCTTTGAGCTTTTGGAAGAAAAACAGTAAAAAGGCAAGTTATTATAGTATTGTATGTTTAGCCAAGTATTGCTATGTGAGCCTGAGCCTTTTCTTGTTATTGTCTAAGTTATACATAAGAGGTTCAAAAGCTATACTTAGTGTCAAAGAAAAAGTCGCTTGACTTCATCTGTCAGTGTCTCCTGGAGGCTAAAGAAGATGACAGAGGATTTCATGTAGCTTTTTGCAAAATTACAGGGAATCTTTCACCAGGTTCATAGGCTCCAAGTTGTTGCCCAATGGCTGACCCATCTTCATCCTAGAGATGTTTCCTCCAAACCCTTTTCCCCATTATAAGCACCCCTCCACCCTCCTGCCTCTACTCCCTAGATGAAGACTTAAAATTCCTCTTTATTATGTAGGTTTTAGCTTTCAATCCTCCTCTCCGACCAGACTCCAGGCCTGTGTTTATTGACAGAATTGCAGAGTTGCACAATTCCAGGGGTTAGCATTCACAAAGAATACAACCTGAATGGTGCTCGAAGGGGTGCCAATTGCACAGACCACAATAGGAATGGTCCCCCTAGAACTGTGTGAGGCTGTGGCCCTGTCCCTGCATAGCTCCCACCCCTAAAATCCATTAAGGTGTTTTGTTAAACAAAAGAACCATCTCCTTGCGTATCCACTATTTGTCAAGCTTTCAAATAATGGGATTCTTTGTTTTCAGTTCTTTTTATAGTGGGCCTTATCAAATACTTAAAGCACCAAGCTTAAGTCCTGGGTTTCACACTTTGCTATGGCATTTTTCACTCTCTCCTGTGACATTTTTGCCTGTCTCTTCTCTAAATTCGTGAGCTTCATAAAGACTGTCATATTTTGTCTTCTTCACCTTGTATGAGTGCCTTAAAAAGCATTTGCTGATATGAATAACAGCACAATGTACTCATATGGAGATACTAGTACAGTTGGCAGAGATTTGACGAATGGCCCTCAAATATGTTGCTTGACCTACACAGTTTTTTAACAAGAAATATATTGAGCCAAAAATTTTAAATTAAGAAATGTCACGTTAAAAAATAATAATAATTATCCCAGTTTCTGGGGTCTCTTGAAAATTTAGACACTGGCAGACTGGATGTACATCCCACAAGACATCAGTGTCTTTAGCTCAGATGCAGCAGCTTTATTCAAGTAGTATAGTGAGTTGGCCTCATTCACATGTGAAATCTTCATGATAGGCACTGAGTTTGAAGCCTCTGGTGTGTGGGATCATATGGATGTTTTGGAGAAACAAGTACAAAATTTTGTCTTATAAACTTTACATGTGCTCATAACTATTTCTTCCAATGTATTATGAGGTCATTTAAAATTGTTTTTCTGGGGTAGAAAATTGTAGGGTACCATGTTGCACCATTTCTAAACAAGCCAGGCAACTGTAGACATCAAATTATAAATATCATTACCAGCAATGTTTAAATGGAGTTATAGCTAATGTGATTTGTCAACTGCCTTGGACATAGAAAAGACAAATAATAGCAAGAACTTGAATAAAATTCATAATAACTAACTTTATGGAGTGTGATCCTCTTTCTTTCTTCATTGTTTTCCCTCTGGATAGAGAAACATAAGCACAGCTAGTTCAGGTGACTAGCAGTGGAGCCAGGATTAGAACCCAGGTAGTCTGTCTCCACAGTCATAGTCTTAACCACTAAATTAAATTTATTGAGCCTTTCCTATGTGCTATGGTCATGACTGCCTCTCAACTGAAAGAGACTACCAGATTTATCAAAGAGTGCATGTATTTCTTCTAGGCCCCTTATAGGGTGCTATAATTAACCCACAGAGATCCTACTCATCTTTCTCCCTCTCTCACCCCAAGTCATAATGACGTGTTTATAATCTTCGATTATCAAGTATACAAACTGTCAGACATCTAAGACGTCTTTCCTTTCCAAATAATTCTTGCACAAAATTTGTTTTTACTGCAAGTTATTATGAAGAATCCCATGCATGTGGTGAACAAAAGGCATCTTTTAAAGGCAATGGAAGCAATTTGAAGCAATATAATATCAACACTGAAAACCAATATCTGTAGTCAAATTATGCTTGTGGAGAAATGGGAGACGGCAAGGTTGAATTTGAGCAAAAATGTCACATAGACATGAATGCAGTAAAAGCTCCAAAACTGAGAACCTAGAATGAAATGGTCATCAATTTTTAGCATATTTTACATTTAATTTGTAATTAAATATTGAGAAAAATATTGGAACTGACACCTACCTTTAAGAGGTTTAAAGAATTAAACTTCTGTTGCTGTCCAATTTAAGCTGTTATCGAGTCTCAGGAATTTGAGAGGTTGCATACCACTTTCACTCTTTCTTATGAAAATGTGACTCATCTTACTCTGCCTCAGTTTCTCTTTCTGCAAAATATGGATAAGTGCATTTTTATATCATAGAGATGTTGTGAGTCATAGTTAATAAATGATTATAAAGCACAGTTCTTTGAAGTATAAAGCACTGCATAATTACTAAATGCTATAATAATCATCCTCATAATAATAGTAATTTTCAACCAAACATCAACCAGACCCAGATGCTTTAGTCAGCTCCCAGTTAGACAAAAGTGTATATACCAACGATGAAATAAAGTAAAAATCTTAAATCACAGATTAGTTTCACTCCCTTCTTTCCTATGCAGAATATGAAGTCAGACTGCCAGAAACACATCTCAATTCCATCACTTGCTAGCTGTGTGACTCAAGTTTGCACAAGATAGTTAAACCTCTCCAACCTCTATTTCTTCAACTGTAAAATGAAAGTAATAACAATTCCTACCTCACAGGAATGTTGTGAGAGTTCAATAAATTAACATACATAGAGCTCTGTACCAGTGCCTGGCAGACTGTAAGAGCTCCATGAATATTAGTGGTGATGATGACTAGCAGCAATACCTGGAAAAAGACTAATAGTGGGCAGCTATATAACCATGTTGTTGGATGGAAGGAGAAGAAAAATCAAAATACTCAGTTTGGGAGATGATTTGAGCTGCTCTCTAATTACATTAACATTTATCAAATATAAGCACTTTAATATTAAACTTTGATAGAAAAAGAAAAGGTGAAGAATTTTACTATTTTATTTTCCCAGTGTGTTTATTTGTTTGTTCATTTGTTTTTAATAATTGTGCATGAAATAAATGACTACATTTTAGTTATAGATATTTGGGAGTAATAGAGTAAAATGGAAAAGCACAATACTCCTCATTCCCCAGCCCACTCCTCTCAGAAGGTGTAACCACTGTTAATGATTTGATATGTTCCTTTCCAGACTTTCTTCTGTGCATTTACATCCACATAAATGAAACAGAATTTCATAATAGGCTGAGGAAGTATGTACTTAAGGCACCAGCAAGCCAAGACTAGAAAAAAAATTTTATAAAAAATTCAACATCTTTTTACAAATGCATAGACATAAAAAATCAGAATTTGTTGGGCCTCCCTTATACTTATTTAATTTTAACATTGTTTTAATCCTAAAGTAAATAATAGGATATCATATCATATGCACCATAAGCTCTTCAGTGCTCAGAACCTTTCTAAAGATCTTAATCCAAGTTTGCTTTATAAGTATATACACACCCATTTTTTTTAGAACATAAATATAATCACATTGTTTTGTAACTTGCTTTATTTGTGTGAGTGATTTCAAACATAGTGATATTTATTTAGCGGAAATCTAAATAAGAAGGAACTGTCACCATATCTGCCATTTAACTCCACTGAGAACGATCCTCGTCCTATTAGAACAATTTGAGTTTCAAAAGCTCCCTTTCTTGGTAAAGCAAATTTCATTTTCCATCACATTTTCAAGCCCATGTAATACAATCCTTTTTTAATCTCCACAGAGTGTACGATGGAGAGGAATCCTGCCGACCAGAAGCTTTCTAAATGGTAACTGTGGAGAGATGCCAAGGAAATCGAATGGTGCCAAATGCACAATCCTCAAGTTGCTCTCTAAACCAACAGAAATTCATTTGGGAGCTAGATTTCACTGAGCAGGAAGTATATCACCTACAAAGATAGTGCACATGTGGAGATTATATTTGGGACCAGAGAATAAAGAAGAAAAGTAAAGCTACACTGTATTTCAAGAGACAAGAAGAAGAGAACATTCCCTAAAGAGAAGACCAATGACCTTTCGTGAAGGAAGAAAGAATGCTTAAGCAATAGCTCATAACTACGTGTCTTTAAAATATTCCCTTTATTGTAAATAACTGCTGAAATTTTATTATTCTTTCAATAAGTTCAATGCACTTAGAAGATACGAACATGTATATAAAGAGAAAGGTCCAGAGTTATTCCACATTAAACATATATAAATATATAGTATATGTTTTTTATATATATTATTTATAATAACTCGATCTAAATGACTGCAAATGTTTATTACACACTTTCTGTGAACAAGACACAGGGGGTTAAGGGTTACCAAGAACATACATGGAGAGCTCTGTTTTTAAAATCTCCACAGAGTGTGACGCTTAAGTCACAGAACCTGTCTTCTAAGAATCAAAATGCCAATTGGAGAGATAACTTATGGTCTCATAGAAAAGGAACCATAATAATGCAAAATACCCTGTGGTAAATACTAAATGGATATAACAACAGAGTCACTAATATGTGGAGACCTCTTCCATTATTCATGGTCTTAGAGACAAGAGGTGAAACAAATAGTGTCTTCAAGGATTTGTAGAAATTTTAGGAAAAGGATGGAAATAAAAAGAATCTTAGCTTTTAGAAAAGTGTGGGAGAAGAGTACAGAGCACGTCCAGAAGTCTTTGAGCAGATCCTTTTAACTGAAACAAAAAGTTTGGGCCTCTAGTCTGAAGGGTCTTGACTACTAAAGTAAGATATTTGGACATTATCTTCTTAGGCAGTAAAGAATCAAAGTTGGTCTCCTGCCTGTGAAGCAACATAAGTAAAGTACACTTTTAGAATAACTTTTTCAGGAAGGAAATTTGCAAAACACAGAAAAGCATTAAAAATAAAATAAAAGTCACCTGGAAACCCACCATCCAGAAATGCTACACTTTTGATGGATAAACTTGTAGAATTTTTTTCTGGTCATATATTTGTATGTATATGTGTGTGTACATGTTTGTGTATAAATTGGGATTATGCATTATTCACTCAACATTATTTCACAGCTATTTTCTTATTAAAAATCATAATTGTACCGTCTTGCATCACATAAATGTAATATACTTACTTACCCAATTTTCCATTTTTCATCCAGGCACAAATAACTGAAAATAATCCAAAATTAACTTAAGCAGTATGTAGAGTGAATTGGAATGAGAATAAACTGAGCACAGGTGAAACAGTTATAAGGCCCTGTCGGTAGAGGATTGCTTATATAAATTAGGGCATATTCACACAGAATAGAACAGTTTATAGCTATTCCATTGCAACACAAGTATTATTTCAAAAAGTGATGCTGCTCCCTGTGTACTATTATGGAATGATCTCCTGAATATACTTTCTCTTGTCCCCAATCTCTTAAATTTGGAATGCTCCAGAACTTAATCCTTTCTCTTCTCTTCCAACTATATTTTCTCCCCTGATTATCTCATCCTATGCTGGCCACCTGATGATGGCCTGTGGCAAGAAAGGGTATTCTATATGCAGAGGTGGATACAAGTTTACTGAAAAAGAATTCAAAATCATAAGTTTAAAAAAGTGCTCCACTTAATGCTATTAAAGTGGAGAAATTAGAAATACAAAATGCTAGTGTCCTGTTCTGGGGTGGGCCATTGGAATTGAGGGGCCTTGAAGCTGAGTGTCTGCTACAGCATAAGCAAGTCCTAGAGACAGGAGCAGAATGGTATGACGAAGGAATCAGTAAAGGGACATCACTATTTTGGTCAGGGGATGGGATTGGTAGAAAAATATCACCCATCAATTCGCACAATTTGCTCTTTGACCTCTATTTATTCCAATGTTTGTAGTATAACAATCTGAAAACATTATTTGATTTGAGTTCCTAAAAAATGATGCATAACTCTTTGTGAAAGTGGGGAAAGGGAGAAAGTCTCTATAGGCTAATTAACAAAATAACAACCCTGAGATACAGAAAGCAAATGTACATGATTCTTCATTTCCAATATCTTCTCCATGTTAAAATTCCTCTCGTTGTTTCTATTACATGCTCTGCTTTTCACCAAATAACAACCTCAGCTAAAATTTGCAAAGAATTATTTCTTATTGAAAAGGCCTAGCTATTTTGATATGACTGTAGTTTGTTCCCCATTATATGTGAGTACAAACATGTAAAAATATTTATACATCTCTCCAATCTATAGAAAACCATGTTGGGGTCTGGAAAACAGTCTCTTTACAGATGGAGAGAATGTGAGAGAAATGCCCTCAGTGTGCTGGCTAAAAACTGCAATGTCTGCCCAGCACTGTGCCTCCTCTCATAACGGGATGCTCTGCTGAATGAGCCCTTGTATGTCAAGATTCAAAAAGTTCTTGTTTGCTCTGGGTGAACAAAGCTCTCACAGACAGTGGGATCTGCAGGGTAGCCACCAAGTGTGTTAAACCAATGTTCCCTCCACCGCATTGCCGAATAGTTTATCGTAATGGCAGTTCTCACCTTCATGTATAGAGGCCGGTGTTCGCCTTGCCGTCCTGCACAGAGCTCCCACTGACTTCAAAGGAAATGACATAGAACAGAACCCCATGGTATAAGGAGAAACAAGCAGCATCTGATCAGAATCAGGCCATATTTTTTTCATTCTCTCTGTATAACTGACTAAATTTATATACAGAATATCTAAAGGCCACCTTTCACTTCAGCGGTTTATGAATTGTCAGACACTTATTGGGGAGCTTGACACTGAATTGCTTTTTATGTAGGAGGGAGAGGGAGGGGGTTGTGTTGTAGAGAAATCCATCCCAACCCTACGTTTTTCTTGGTCTACGAGATCCCCAAGAGACCAAAGCAATTGGGGCTAGCTTAGTGGTTCATTTTATTTAAAGCTGGCTTTGAGACAAGGAGGAGAAGGAGGAGAAAAAGAAGAGGGGGAGAGAGAAAGGAGAGAAAGAGAAAAAAGAAAATTAAACGTATCTTTATTAAATCTCTGGATAAGAGAAATCTCTTTCTAAGTTTAAAAGCAAGGGGCGGAGTCACCAGGGCAAAGATCAGTAAATTTAACTACTAAAACTGAAAACTTCTGCATGTCAAAAATCAAAATAAGCTAGATTTAAATGGCAAATAAAAAGCTGGAGAAAATACTGGTGACAGCTTTGAAAGGTAAAGATTAATATTCCTAGAATTTTCTACAGATTGACTAAAAATATAACAAAAATTGCAGATGGATAAAGAAATGTTTAATAAAATTACTGAGAATGTTTAACAAAAATGTTTAACAAAATTTCTAAAAATGTAAAATTTCTGAAAATCTTTAAAGCATAGGTGAATATTTGACCTCTAGAGAAACATAGGAATTTGAAACTTAAAAATAACTAGGAAATGATCAACATATTTTGCCATATAAAAAAATTAAAATTCTGTAATTAAAAAAATATAAAATTAAAAAAATTAATTTGGAAAACATTTGCAACAAAGAGGCAATTAGTCTCCTGAATTTATAAGTAACTCAAGAAAGGTGATTTTTTTCTAAGATAACCATAGAAAAACAAAAGATTTATACAATTCACAAAAACAATTAAAATGGTTAATAAACATTTGAAAATGTTCAGTGTTACTAACAACCAATAAAAGCAATGAAATAAAATTTTTTTTCACTTCATATTGGCAAATATGAAAAAATGAAACTATATTGTAGCCTTTTATAATGTAAACAGAAATGTAATTTTTTAAAAAAACACCTTTTCAACATAGAAACAAAACAAATAAAATATCAAAGAGCATATGTAATAAGAAACGTAGAGAACCTAAATAAAGAAAATAATTTTCCTTCCTTCCTGACCAGAAGATCCTCATGAGAGCCAGAGCCGGTACACAGAGGGTGTTCTAGCAAGGTGGCAGCCTAAATGTGTCAAGAGATGACTACCCACAGGGAGATCAAGCAAATTAATAGAATATTGAGGATAATGACAGTCGAGTTTTTCACTGTGAAAGAAGAGAGATGTAAATATGGATGGAGAAAAGCTACATGAGCCCTATGGTAAGGGACCGAATGGAACATGTCAGTGTGAACTCACGGTTTTCAGTATAGGTAGATAGGTACAGAAATATAGATGAAAATGTGTGTGTGTCTATGCACATAAATGTAAGAGTGTAAATACATGTTTATGTGTATATGTATATGAATGCATATATTTCTAGTTCAGTCCAATGAGAAGACCTGGGAGAAGGGACACGCCTAGTAACTGATCTAGTGCCTGCATCTTGGTTTCTAAATACTGCCTTCTCTTCTCCACATAGACTGTTCTTTGAGAGGGCTTATCCATTCTTAAGGCTTCATGCTGATGACACCTACATTTATATGTTAACTATATCTTTTATCTGAGTCCCAGATTAAAATATTCAACCCACTGATTTAACATCTCTACTTTGTTATCTCACAAACACTTCAAACTTAACATAGTCAAAATAGAATGTTTGAGTTCTCTGTGTCCTCCCCAAGCCATTCCTTCCCATTGTCCCTATCTTTACAAATAGTAACACTATTCTCTTAGTCACTAAAGTCAGAGCTTGGGAGTCATCCTAGTCTTTTCCGTCTTTTCCCTTTTCCTTATCCTTCATAGTCAATTCATCAGCAAGTCCAAATTGTCCTACTTCCAAAACTTATTTTTAATTCATTCACTTGTCCCTGTCTCCACTTGTGACTGTTCTAGTTTAAGCCACCATTTTACCTTTCCTGGATTACTGCAATAGCTTTCTAACTGGTCCCTCTACTTCCATGGTAACCTCCTTACATTCCATTATCAACGCAGCCAGAGTGAACTTTTAAAATGTAATTGGAGAATGTCATTCTCTTCTTTAAAACCCTTCTATGATTTTCCAGCCTGTTAGAACAAATCCAAAAGTGCCTGGTTATGGCCCAAAAGATCCTGCATGATCTGGCCACCTGCCTCAGGCTTCCCACTTCATATCATGTACCTATCCCACCAGCTACAACTCTGCAGTCAAAGTTCCTAGAATACATCAAGCCCTTACCTGTTTCAGGAATTGTGTACTTGCTCTTCTTTCAGCTTTTAAAATTATTGGCTCCTTCCTATTCTTCAGTTCTTAGCTTAAATGTCAATTTCTCAAAGCAGAATTTCTTGGCCAGCCTGTATAAGTAGGATCCTCTATTATTCTTTACCACATCCAGCTGTTTATACTCTGCCTAACACAAGCTACACTTGTTTTTATTTATTTGCTTGTTTAAGTATTGTCTGTCTCTCTTACTAGAGCATAAGTTGTGTGAGGGAAGTAATCTTATCTTTCTTGTTTTCTCTTGTTTTCCCATAGCCTACCACAGTGTCTGCTATATCCATGTAGGGCAGTAACAATGGAAATATAAAGAATAAGACAGATCTAAAGGCTATGTACAAAACAGTAGTGGCAGAAATTAGCAAGACAATAAATAATTTGATAAATGAAGTGGGAGCAAATGGTTAGCTATATGGATGACTAGAGTTAGATACTTACTTTAAAACTAAACCACAATAAACTCCAGATCAATTAAAAATTTAAGTGTCTTATCTACAACCAAGAATATTTTATCCAGCAAAGCTATCATTTAGAGTTGAAGGACAGATAAAGAGCTTCTCAGACAAAAATAAGCTAAAGGAATTTATCAGCACCAAGTCACTATTACAGGAAATGTTGGAGGGACTTCTTTAAGAAGAAAAAAATATGTATAAAAAAACAAGAATAAAGAATGGTAACAACTACATTCCTATCAACAAATACCTCAAATGGAAAAGAATTAAGTGCTCCAACCAAAAGATAGAGTGGCTGAATGGATAAAAAAACAAGACCCCTGCATATGCTGCCTACAAGAGACTCACTTCAGATTAAAAGACACACACAGACTAAAATGAAGGAAATGGAAAATGATATTGCCTTGATAGACCTAGAGAGTATTGCACTGAATGAAATGGATCGGATAGAGAAAGACAAATATTACATGATTTCATGTACATGTGGAATATAAAGAACAAAATAAATAACAACAAAAGTGGAAATAAACTCATAATACAGAGAATATTTTGAGGGATACTAGATGGGAGGAGGTTTGGGGGGGATGGCAAAAAATGGCAAAGGGATTAAGAGGAACAAATGGATAGTTGCAGAATAGACATTGAGATGTAGAGTGTAGCATGGGAAAGATGGTTAATAATGTTATAATAAATAATGTAAATTGTATTATACAAACTGTATAATGTAAATACGAGCAACTTGTTGTCTATTAAAAATTTAGATGTTTTCAAAAAATAAAATAAAATTATAAAACTACCAAAATATTTCTTATTAAGATGATACTTTGATATACCCCATCTCTCCCAAATCTACAGTTCACCCACTCACGACAGGCTAAAAAACAAAGCTGATACCAAGACTTTTCCTGAGGCTATGGTATTATATAGAGCTGTGGGCCTGAGGAGGTAGAAGGACAAAGACACAGTACTAGGAACTGAAAAAGTTGACCACTGTTTCAGTGATTAGATTTGCAGCAACCCTGATATCCCAAAGTATGACAGGAACTTTGAAACGCCACTATAAGACATGATTTTGAATTGAGGAAACGTTCTCCGAGTTGGGGCAGCCAGAAAACTGTTAGGTAAAGGAAATAGGGGGAAAAAATAAGGAAACAAACCAAAAACCACAAATAAAAAAACCTCCTACTCAAAATGAAAACATAAATTCTCAAACACATGAAAATAAAATTAAGGCTAAGGAAAAAAGTATGTAAACAATTGGTACATGAATTGACTACAACTGAAATTAATTTTATAGAACAACTTGACAATTATTTTATAATAAATATTTTAGGATATTCAAAGAATAAATAAAGAAGTAACTTCCATTAAAATTTATAAGAATTTATGAAAATAAACATAAATAATAAAAAACAACTAGATATTAAAAAAAGATGCACCTAGAAACCATTAGAATTTATAAATTTTTATAGTCATTAAAAACTTAATAATGAGATAAGATACAGTAGACTAGATACAGTAAAAGAATGACTACTGAATGGAAGACAGTACTGAGAGCTACATCTAAATTACAGCACAGAGAGCCAAAGAGATTAAATATATGAAAGAGCAGTTGATAAAGAAACATGAACAGATTGAAAGGTTCCAATGCATATTCAATAAAAGTTCCAGAAGAATGGGGGGAATGATAAAGAAATAATACTTAAAGAAATAATAATCAGGTAATTGTAGAATTGAAACACACACACACACACACACACACACACTAAGTACTACACAGGATAAATCATAATAAGTCTGCAACTATCTACATTATGATTAAATTTAATCAACTAGGATAAAGAGTTAACTTCAAAAGCTTAGAGAAATTAATATAATGATGGTAACACTGTAAGAAACAGTGGACTTTAATAAGTCGTGCTTCAGAAATTAGATTATATGAAGAGATTGTTTTCTCATAGCATACATAAAAATAAATTTAAGAAGAATTAAAAATTTAAATGTGCAAAAGCAAACCTATAACACTTTTAGAATAAAGTATAAGAGAGTGAATGTATTTATGACCTTGAGATAGGGAAAGATTTCTTAAGATACAAAAATCAGAATCATAAAAGAAAAGATGAATAAACTTTTCAAATTTAAGAAGTGAAACTTTTACTCAACGAAAGACATTATAAATAAGAGATAAGACAATCCACAAATTTCTCTTTTCAGTGAAAGAAGACATTATAAAAGCATGTATTATACCACTGGACGTAGACAAAGGATAGGCATCCTCTTTGCATTACTAAACTTTTTCCTTCTTTTCTTCCTTCCTAAAACCCTGTTTTGATTAACATGTTATCTGACTATATCACTCACTCGTTCCTTGTTATACCCATGCTCCTGTCCTGAGACTTGTCTTTCCTTAAAGATTTTAGCTGGTACTTCACTGTCAGTCCAATACTAATCTTGTCATAATTCTTGGTAATTTCAATATTCACTTACTGATATGGTCCTTCCAATAAAGTTTGGCCTCCTCTTCTCTACTACTGTTGTTTTCCATCTTAGCCACTCACTAAAATGATTGTATCTCTAGAAATGCACTGTCCAATAAGGTAGCAACTAGTTTCATGTTGCTTTTAATTCAAAATTTATTAAAATTAAACACAATTTATATTTCATTTCCTTAGTCATCCCATTTCCTGTGATCAGTACCCCTGATGTTACTGTATTAGATGGTGGATAGAGAACATTTCAATCATTACAGAAAGTTCTCTTGGATGGAGCTGCTCTAGATCTTATCATTATCCATAACTGCAACTCCTCCACAATCTCAATGTTCAGGATCACACTCTGACCGAGATTTTCTACTTTTTAAGCTTATTTCTTATTCCAATAGTTTGTCAAATTTACCTGGATCATCTATTAATTCTTCTATCATTTTATTGTTCCCATCCTGTGTCATGCTCTACTTCTATTATTGTCTAACTTAAATTCCATAATTAACTATTATCAACTTCCTCTTGCAGACATCTTAAACTGCTTCGTCCCTCTTGCTCTCTTTTTTAACTTGACAAATTCTGGTTAAGTATAACTTTCTGTTTGTTACCCTGATAAATCCAGTTCTCCAATCAACACTGCACCCACACCACTGCAGCTGACTGTGGTAGGAGAAGAAAAATCACACAATCATCACTGTCCTCAAGTAAGCCTTTAATGCTACCTATCAAGCATTGTTCCCTAGTGCATTCAGTCTCCCATTCTAGACTACTCATATTTTCTTCTAACTTTCAAACCTCTGACAACTTCTCTCTATCCTCACACTCAGTTGATGAGTTGCATATTATTTTGCTGAAAAATAGAAGAAATCATAAAAGAATTTTCATATGCTAACACTATCATATCTACTCACCTACTGTGCTATGTCCATATGCTCTGCTTTCTCACCTGTTACTATGAATGAGTCCATACTCCTCGTGAAAACCAGCTTTCCACTGTGCACTTCATCCCGTTCCTTCTAGCCTATTCAGGGACATCAGTATACAGCAATTCTCTGCTTTCTCTCCGGCATCACCAGTTTTTCCCTCTCCACTGGATCTTTTCTATCATCACAAAACCACAGTTTTATTTCTTGTCTCTTAATAAAAATACTATTGACCTCACTGTTTCTTCCAGTTACTCCTCCATTTACTTCCTTCCCCTTTTAGCAAAAGTCCTTAAAAGAGCAGACCGCTTATGCCCACTATCTTTAACTTTTCTCCTCCCACTCTCTTGACTCCACATTGATCAAGTTTTTGCCCCACACCATTCATCAATTTTCTTGTCAAGTTCACCAAAGATTTCCACATGGCTAACTTGAATGATCAATATCGGTCCTCATCTTGCTTGACCTATTAGCAACATGTGACTCAGTTGTTCCCTCTATTCTTCTTGAGACACTTTTCTTTCCTTTTTTTTCTTTCCATTTTTTATTATGGTGACATTGGTTAGTGAAATCCAGTAAGTTTCAAGTGTAAAATTGAACAGTACATCATATACATATTGTATTGTATGTTCACCACTCATAGTTAGATTTCTTTATATCACCACATATTTGACCCCTTTTACCTCATCTACCTCCCCTCCCCCCGCCACCCTCTGGCAACCACTAGTCTATTGTCTATGGCCACGAGTCTCTGTTTGTCCTGTTTGTTTGTTGCTTTTAGGTTTATATCCCACATATAAGTGCTATCATGTGGTTTTCAACTTTTTCTGTCTTATTTTGCTTAGCATGATAATCTCAGTGTCTACCCATGTTATCACAAATGGCAGTATTTCATCTCTTCTTATAGCTGAATAATATTCCATTGATTTCCAACCTGTTTTCTCCTTACCTTACTATCTGATTTTTCTCAGTCTTCTTTGTTTGTTTTTCCTTATCTCCCTGACCTCTGAACACTAGAACATCTCAATCTTTTGATTTCTTCTCTTCGATGTCTATACTCACTTTGTGGCAGATTGAATGATAGTTTACAACTATTTGCTCCCTCCCTCTGTGAAGACCATACATCCACACCCTTTGGATTTGTCTTGAAAAGCCTCTTCTATGCACAATATATATCCTTGTCTCGTTGCAGGGCTGGGCTATGTGACTTTCTTTGGCGAATAGAATGGAATGAAAGCATGTGGTTTAAGCCACATGTAAGGAAATGCTTTAAATTGGATTATATTGTTTAGTTTGGCCACTCTTGCTTCTGTCCTCTGCCATGAGTATGGCATGTGGCAGACAGTGGCTGTTTCTTCAGCCTAGGCCCAAAATTAGAAGATATTTGAATGAGACACATAGTTGGCCCACCGCCTAGAGCAGAGCTGTAATCAACCTGTTGCTCATATGTAACGAGAGCAAGAAATAAATGTTGGTTGCGGTAATCCACTGAGATTTGGGTCTCATTCATTACATCAATAATGTTGACTAATAAAACTCCCTTTAAATTCTCCTGAATACCAGGTTTGTATATCCAGTTGCCAACTGGGTACCTCCACTTGAATGTCTAAAAGGTAACGCAAACCAAAAAGTCCAAAAATGATTTCCTGAATTTCTCTACCAAATCTGGTCTTAAAGTTTTTCCATTATTAACTAATAGAAACTCTAACCTTCTAGGATAAACACCCCTTCAGTCATCCCTGATTTCTCACTTTTGCTTATATCTCTTGCCCAATTTATCAATAAATCTTATTAGTTCTACTTCTAATATAAATCTAGATTTAAAAACTTCTCATCACTTTCACTGGTGCCACCTTAGCCTGAGTCATTATTATTTTTGTCTATTTACTGTTATAGCCATACCAATAAGTTGGTTACCTTTGTTTTCTCCACCCACAGTCTCAGCTCCTATGTGTTACTAGAGATAGTTCTTCTAGAGTAGAAAAACACAGATTAATCAGTAACTAACCAACAAATGCCACCTGACCTCAGCTAAGCCATAGTTACTCACGGGTTATCTTTTAATTTTATCTAATCACTTTTTACCTCTTCAGTATCTCCTTAGTACGAGCCACCATTATCTTTCACCTGGATTATTTTGAAAGCCCCTCAGTTTACTTTTACCCTTGTTCCCTAGAGTGGGCCTTTTAAAATAGTAAGTCAGATTGTGTCACTCCTTTGCTCAAAATTTTCCATTCCTCAAATGGCTTCCCACCTCACCCAGAGTAAAAGTCCTTATAATGGTCTACAACAGCCTTTACATTCAGACATCTTCCCCACCTTGCTGCCAAATTTCATCTCTTATGACTCATTTTTCTGATTCAGCTTTGGCCACACTGGCCTCCTTGTTGTTCCTTGAATATGCCATTTATGCTCCAACTGCAGGGCCTTTGCATTTGTTGTTTTCTCTATCTGAGATGCTCTTCCACCAAATATGTCTATGATCTGTTTCCTTAACTCCTTCAGGGTTTTATTCAAATGTCACTTTCTCAGTGATGCCTTCCTTGACTGCCTATTTTAAATTGTAACCCTTCCCCAGAAGTCCTTTATTTCTTTATTTCTTTCTACAGACACTCCCCGACATACAATCATTTGATTTAAGATTTTTCAACTTAATGAGGGTGCAGAAACAATACACATGCAATAGATACTGTACTTCAAATATTTAATTTTGATCTTTTCCCAAGTTAGTGATGTATGGTAGGATATTCTCTCATTATGCTGGGCAGTAGCAGCAAGATGATTTTGCCTTACTATAGGCTAATATAAGTTTTCTGAGCGTGTTTAAGGTAGACTAAATTAAGCTATGATGTTCAGTAGGTTAAGTGTATTAAATGAATTTTTTTATTTATGATATTTTTAGTTTGCAATAGGTTTATTGGGATGTAACTCTATTGTGAGTCAAGGAGAATCTGTAGAGCATTTATCACAGAGTATGTAAAATTTAATATACTGCAACCTTTGCTTATTTACTGTGTTCATTATTTCTCTCCGTATACTGAAATTTAAGCTTCATGAAGCATAAGTTTTTGGGGTCTGTCTTGTTCACTACTGTATTCTTCTAGCATAGTAAATGCTCAATAAGTATATGTTAAAACTAACAATGTGTGATATTCCGAATATATAAAGTATTCCTATATGTCAAAGGAGACAAAAACAACCAACTGAAAGATTAGCATACAAATGACTTCACAGAAGACACACAGAATCAATAAACCTAAGAAGAGGGACTCAACCTCCCTAGTAATTAGTGTATTAAACAGAATGAGATATCTTTTCATAAGTATCAGATAGGCAGAAATTGTAAAAGTTTGACAATATCAAACATTAGCAAGGATGTAGAGCATCAAGAACTCTCATACAACTCTGTTACGACTTTGGAGATTTGAAATATCTAGTAAATACTAGAAACACACATACCCGTCACCCAGCAATTCCAGTCCTAGAAATAAGTGCTAATCCAAAAAGTAATTGCTAACATGTCTTTTTACAAGAGACATGTAAGAGAATGTCCATGTCAGCATTATTAATGATAGCCCCAAACTAGAAACTCAAATGTCCATTAATAGAATAAATACATAACCTTGGTACATTCATACAATGGAATATTTTACAGCAATGAAAATGAGTAAATTATAGTGAAACAAAACATGAAAACTACCTGAAATTACCTAAAAGCCAAAGGGCAAGGGAGGCTGGCAGATGTAGTTCCCTGCGATACAGCACAGAGAAGGGAAAGGGTGGGAGATGCTTCCAAGAGCAAATAGGAAATTGATAGGCACACGTGGTAAGTTGGGTTTGAGTGCAGCCTCTTCTTGCTGGTGAGGTGGAAGGGCCTGTGGTCCAGTCAACCCATTTCCAGACAACACATAATGAGTCCCTGAAATTATTTTTGGATAATCTTGTTTGTCATTTTACAGTATATTTCCCTGTCCACTATCTACCCCATCTATTCGCCCGTTTCATTTATCAGGTAGTGTGTTGGGTGCTATAGAAGACAGAAGAAAGTGTAGGATGTAAACTCTGTCCCCTGAGAGCTTGGAATCTACTTTCAATGACAATTCTTAATGATGACGAAGTGCCACTTTCATTTGCTCATTTAAATAAATAGTATCATAAAGTAGTATACTAAATATCCTGGAAACTCACGCCAGAAGGGGATTGCTTCTGACTGAGGCAAACAGATTTCTCAGAGAAAGAATTTCAGCTATATCTTAGAAGATGGCTAAGGTTTCTGTGGACACACATGGGGAAAAGCTCATGAATAATAACTTGTGATAGTAAAAGCATAAGGGAGTTTTAGAAAAAGTATCCAGTAGAGGTGGACTAAAACACAGGAGAAATGCAGAGAAGAATAGAATGAGAAGGGGAAGTAGGAAGGTTGAGACTATATTGAAGAATCTTGAAAGGGATGCTAAGGAGTCTTAACTTCAATAAATAGGTTTTGATTTGAGAATAATTTGGTCAAAAATGTTATGAAGAAATAAACTGGTAGTGGTAATCTATATTAGCTTGGAAAAGGATGTCTGGAGGCATATCTATTTAAAAAGAAAAAGAGATTATGTTAACAACTTTATATGCATCATTTTATTTAGTTCTTACAATAACTCTATGAGGTAGGTCTTATAATCCTAATGTTTTAGAATAGAAAACTAGAGTTTAGAGAAAGTTCATTTCATAAAGTCATACAGGAAAAAATGCTAGATCCATCCCTCAAATTCAGGCCTCTTTCACTCCAAAGACTGTACTTTAACTCTCTGATATATTGCCTCTGTTATGATACTGTCAAATAGAGTCTATCTAAGGAGATGGTGTGCAGCCCTACCCAACAATTTGATTTCAGTCTCATGACAGACTCTAAGCCAGAAGTACCCAGATAATCCACTTCCAGATTCTTGACCCACAAATACTGTGAAATAATATTTGTTGTTTGTGAGATAATGTTTGTTTGTTTTTTTCCAGCCATTAAGTTTTAGATTAATGTGGTATACAGCAATTACAGCAATGAATAACTAATATGAAAATGGTAGTCCTGGTAGAGATTATCAGAATCACCTAGGGGAGTTTTTAAAATTATTAATACCTGCACTCTGGTATGCTGGTATATCTTAATGTCACCCTAATCCTTCACACAGGGATGTGGGAGAATATCCTATCACTCAGATGTGTCTGTGGAGCAAGTAGATTGGCAAAGGTCTTTATTTCTTCTTTCTCCCAACAGTCTAAAAAACGAGAATTGAAAAAAGACACATCAGTAAGTACAATAACATGTAAAATGAGGCAACAATAGATGAGAGAGGTCAACAAAATCTTAAGAGATGGACAGCACATGGAGGAGTAGTAACTGTGGGGTTTCGCCTTCTCCAATATGCAATGTGCCCACAGAGGAGGAAGTCTAGGGGTATTCTTTTAAAAAATATTTTTTTAATTTTTCCATTATAGTTGTCATACAATATTATAATAGTTTCAGGTGTACAACACAGCGATTAGACATCTATATAACTTATGAAGCAATCACCCAATAAATCTAGTACCCCTCTGACACCATATATAGTTATTACAATATTGTTGACTATATTCCTTATGCTATACTTTATATCCCCTTGACTATTTTGTAACTACCAATTTGTACTTCTTAATCCCCTCCCCTCTTTCACTCACCTCCCAGCCCCACTCCCATCTGGCAACCCTCAAAATGTTCTCCATATCTATGAGTTTGTTTCTGGGTTTTTTGTTTATTTTGTTCCTTAGATTCCTCATGTAAATAAAATCATGTGGCATTTGTCTTCCTTTGTCTGACTTACTCCACCCACCACGATACCCTCTAAGTCAATTTATGTCATTGCAGATGGCAAGATTTTATTTATTTATTTATTTATTTATTTATTTATTTATATTTATTTATTATGGCTGAGTAATATTTCACTGTATATATGTACTACCTCTTCTTTATCCATTCCTCCATTGATGGACACCCAGGTTGCCTCCATATTTTGACTATTGTAAATAATGCTACAATGAACATATAGATGCACATGTTCCTTCAAAGCAGTATTTTGAGTTTTTTTCAGATAAATACCCAGAAGTGGGATTACTGAGTCCTTCATTATTTCTTGTTATAGCCTTTGTTTTAAAGTCTATTTTGTCTAGTCTAAGTTGCTACCTCAGATTCTTTTTTCATTTCTATTTTCACAATACCTCTTTTCCCATACCTTTACTTTCAGTCTGTATGTGTCTTTTGACCTGAAGTGAGTCTCTTGTAGGCAGTATATGGAAAGGTCCTGTTTTCTTATCCATTCATCCACCCTATCTTTTGACTGGAGCACTTAATCCTTTTTCATTTGAAGTAGTTGTTGATATGTAGTTATTGCCATTTTATTATTCATATTTTTTATATATATTTTTTTCTTCTTCTTAAAGAAGTCCCTCTAACATTTTCTGTTACACTGGCTTGGTGGAGATGAACTCCTTTATCTTTTTCTTGTCTGGGAAGCTCTTTATCTGTTCTTTGATTCTAAATGATAGCTTTGCTGAGTAGAGTAATCCTTACTTTTCAACACTTTGAATATTTCCTGCCAATCCCTTTTGGCCCTCAAAGTTTCTGTTGAGAAATCAGCTGACAGCCTGTGGGAGCTCCCTTGTAGGTAACTGCTTTTCTCTTGCTGCTTTTAAGATTCTCTCTTTGTCTTTAACCTTTGGCATTTTGATTATGATGTCTGGCATAGGCCTTTTTGGGTTCATCTTGGGACTCTCTGAGGGAAGTTTTCAATTTCTTACTCTCTATCTTCTTCTTCTAGTACCTCTATGATATGAATGTTGTACCCTTGTTGTTATCCCAGAGGCTCCTTAAACTATCCTCATTTTCTTGAATTATTTTTCTTGTTGCTGTTCTGATTGGGTGTTTTCTGCTACCATATCCTCTAAATCATTGATTCGATCTTCTGTTTCATTTAATCTGTTGATTCCCTCTAATGTATTTTTCATTTCACTTATTGTATTCTTCATTTCTAACTGGTTATTTTTGTGTGTTTTCTATCTTTTTGTTAAAGTTCTTACTAGTTCATCTATTCTTCTTTAAGTTCACTGAGCATCCTTATAATAAACATTTTGAATGCCGAATCTAGTAGATTGCCTGACTCTATTTTGTTTAGTTCTCTTTCTGGAGCTTTGATCTATTCTTTTATTTGGGACGTGTTTCTTCGTTTCCTCATTTTGGCTGCCTTCCTGTGTATTAGGCTTCTAAGTCTCCCAGTCTTAGTAGAGTGATTTTATGTAGTAGATGTCCTGTGGGGTCCAGTCATGCAGGCTTCCCTGGTCACCTGAGCTGCGTGCCCAAGGTGTATCCCTTGTATGGGTTGTATGTGCCCTTCTGTTGTTGTTGAGCCGTGTTTGCTGTTTGCTCATCAGTGGAAGGAATGACCCTCAGGCTGATTGATTCTGAGGACTGGCTGGTGAAGGGCTGACCTTACAGAGCAGGATTCACTTTAGCAGGGCTCTGGTGCCTACCCAGTCTGCCCTTTGGGTGTGTCCCTCTTAGATGCAGCCCTGGGCAGTGCTCCAGCTCTGGCCACCGGGCTTGCTGGCCCAAGGGCCTCCTGGGAGGGGCCCAGCCACAGGCCAATTTCAGCCACAGCCTCTGCACTGCCCAGGGCCATCTGGCAAGAGTCTCTAGGCAATCCGCAGATGGCTGCCACCTGTGCTGGGTTTAGAGGTGCCTCCAGAGGCCAATCTGGGAACCAAGACTGGCTGCTGCTTGTGCCAGGCTTGAGGCTCTCAGCAAGAGGTATGGGACATGCCAAAGCCAGATGCTATTTTGTGAACCTTTAAGAGATTTTAAGAAAGTCAGCACCATGAGCCAAGACAGGCCAGTTGTATGGAAAAGAACCACTGGAGGCAGCTTGAGTGGGTCCACAAGTTGGGAGGAGCAGGGTTAGGAGAAGCATTTTGATTCCTGCCACAGAACCCTAGACGTTCTGAAAATGCTGGTGGATAAATTCTGTAGGGATGCAATCCTGAAGAGAGGTGTTGCCCAGATGAAATTAGATAACATACATTTATAGTGAATCCAATCTGCATGATTTTATGATTTCCTTCAGGGATGCTCAAAGACTTGTAAATGGAAGAAAACCAGAGAATGCAAAATTTTCCCTAAAGTGAAGGAAGAAAAGATGACAATCTCACAAATCGAATGGTGACTGTGGGTGTTTCTAGATTTTTGGTAAGTCCATACATAACTGGCCACTCAAAGGAAGTGTAATATAAGACATTGAGTGTTGCCTACAACTGGAAGAGCATTAATAGACCAGAACAAGGCTAAAAAGGATAGGAAGTCATGTTTGTTGTGAAGGATGGTTTAATGGGAGCGAAAATGTGGGACCAGTACAGGGAATGATAAGTCATAGCCAAGACAGGAAGCACAGAGGGAGAAAATTTGGAGAATGTAAAATTCTAAATGGTATTGAGGTCCCAGATATGGCTATACAGATATGTAACTGAAGCAGAAACTAGTTGGCCAATTTATTAGATAAAAATAAACATGGATATAGCAGACAGTTTCTAAGATAGCCCATTCACATTCTTGTATGATCCGCTCCCCCTGAGCATAGACTAGACCTAGTTACTTACTTTTAACAGATAAAATAAGGCAGAAATGATGGACTGTCACTTCTGATATTATGTTATCAAAAGATTAGCTTCTGTTTGCTTGCCCTCTCTTGTTTTTTCATTTGTTTACTCTGTGAAGCCGGCTGCCATGTTGTGAGCTGTCCAATGGAGAAATCAATCAGGTAAGGATTAAGGGAGGCTTCTCCCCAGCAGCCAGTGAGAACGTGAGGCCCGCAGTCCAACAGCCCAGAAGGACATGAGGCCTGTCGACAACCACATGAGTGAGTTTGGAGTGGCTCCTCCCCAACTGAGCCATAGATGTTTGCAGCCCCAGTTGACACCTTGATTACAGCCTTGTGAGAGACCCTGAGTCAGAGGATCTAGGTAAATCTTGCCCAGATTCCTGACGCACAGAAACTGTGAGGCAATAATGTTTGTTGTTTTAAGCTGATTAGTTGGAGTGATTTTATAAATAACTAATACAATGAATGTTGATGTCTTGAGAATAACAGGAGACAAGATAGAGAGGAAAACCATGAGCTAGGAGAAGTGGTTATTGTAAAGATTTAAAGCAGAGCTTCTCTAACTTTAATGTGCCTATAAGTCACTTCAAGATCTTGTAAGAATTCAGATTCTGATTCAGTAGTTCTGGGGCTTGAGGTTTTGTGTTTCTAACAAATTCACAGGTGATGTTGATGCTATTGGTCCTTTGAGAAATAGGGATCTAAAGTGCCCTGAGAATTAGCAGAGGAGAGCAGAGGAGATGGGTGAGAGGTGAGTTATGCTTGTGGAGGTGGTCAAATTGTTCACTAAAACAGGAAGGCAAGCTAAGGCACATATGAGCCAGGGCCTATAGTGAGGCCAGGGCATAATATAAATGAATCAGATAAGCATATCGGTCTGGGTGAAAATGCAAAGCATTGAGTGTTGCCTATAACTGGCTTTTATAGGTTCCCCATGGTATAATGTTCAGACAAGTCTCCCACAGTTAAGTGACAGCATCCTCTCTCTTTCTGTCTGTTTCCACATACCGCCCACCCCCAACTGCTCTTAATATCTATCCACATCCATTTAGTAAAATCTGATTTAGGAAATGTCATCAGGGTAGATAGAGCAATAACTTCCTTCCATCTTCCTTCCTTCCTTCCTTCATCCTTCTTTCATTCAGCAACTCTACACTGAGCACTTATTACGTGCTAGGCATTGGGGAAACAAACATGCAGAGAGTCTCTGCCCCAATTGTTGAAACAGCAGGAATGACAGGTACATCAAGAAATACTAGAATATAAGGTGATTAGTGCTATAAGAGATTTATAAATATTACGGTGGCCTGGCCAAATGAGTGATTAATTTTACCAAAGGCTCAGGGCTAGAAGAAGTTTCACAGAACAGGTGAGGTATAAGCTGGGCCTTTAGAGGAGTAGACATTCAATGGGAATCAGGGAATTTTAGGTAGATCAATTCATAAACGAACCTCTCTCGGACCTCATCCTTGTACTAATAACTTATTCTCATGCAGCAACAGACTTCTAAATCTTTGTTTAGTTTCCTTTGTGGGAAGAGAGCTTGCAAACCAGCCAACATAAATATATGGATCTACTTGGCTGCTACATTTCTCATTGTAAATAATTAAATTGATTTTCAGATACAAATCAGATTCTCATGAGTTTGGGATGCATGAGCCAGTCTTTCTTGGGCCTGATCAAGCCAGAATAAGCCAAGATGAGAATCAAGATGTACAAAGACAGAAAACTGAGAGAAATCTAGAAAGGCAATATCATTCCTGACCATCAACCTACTCATTTGTGCACAGTGAACTAAAGAGAATTCAGTTAATGATTATGTTGTTTACTGAAAAGCACAAAAGGTAAATACCTTGAGATTTAGATTGGGGGAAGAACCCTGAAAAAGACTAGGAAGAGACCTAACCCATTTGCATAGATAGTAAAGTTCAGGTACTTCAGTTATTTGTGAGGCTTCTGCACTATGCGTTTATACTTTCAACCAAAACAAATACGTTAATAAAGAGAAGAGAATTTGGTGAACTGCTCCTGGAGCCTCTTTGAAATTGTGCATAGGGTCGGTTCTACTTGATCAAGTCTAACCAGTTTTCCTCTCAGTTAATAGGGCAGTTTTTTCCTGCTCTGTGACTCCTCACTGGCCTTGAACTGCTGTGGCAGCAGTAACTGATGTCACCCTGGTCCAAGCCCCATCCCCGTTCTGACTTGAATTGACCCAAACCCTACATCCCAACATGAATCTATCGCTGTGTCTTTAGCCAACCCTACTGTACTGGGGTCTTAAAGTTTTAAGTTCCACCTATAGTTTTCTCTTCACAGTATAAAATCCTATGTAAGTGTCCCCAGAAGAAAATCCCAAAGGCATTATTTTCCACACTTAACTTTTTATGTCACACTCAAACAGAAGGTCTGATTCACATATAATACTAAACATTTTGTCACTTTTTGTCATTATTTAGTCTTTTGTCAGTCTATATTTTTGTCAGTGCATATCTTTACAGCATCAAAATCAGGTTGTTTATTACCCTGTTTATTAAGTTTATATCACACTTACCTCCTTGAGACACACTCATTTAGATACACACTAATGCCTCAGTGTAGACCATATTCTTATCCTTTACAGTAATTACAGGGTAATTCAGTGTATTGATAGAGCAGGATTTGCTTAGCCCCGCCTTTTATTGTCTGGTTTGGGGTTGTTTCCAGTTTTTTAATACAGTGAATAAAGCTATTACATACATTCTTGTATAAATTGCTTTTTTCTTTTAGGTTATTAACTTGGAATATATTTCCCCAAGGAAGGATGAATGAGCCAATAGGTGGACAGTGAGGAAGCAGTGAAGAATTATAAGTGGGAAAAGAGCACGATCTGATTTTCATCTTTAAAGCTCAGTGTAGTTAGGGTAATACCTATTATAGGGTTATTGTGAACACTAAATGAGGTCAAGAAGATGAAAGAATAATAAAGAAATTGTGCAGATATAGATATTATACTCAAAATTTTGTCAGGAAGTCTATCAAAGTCTAATCAGAGTTAACTGAAGATCATCAATCAATTTAATCACACGCTTCACGTGTTTTCCTTGGGTTCTTATTTCATCTTTGCATGCTAAGGATAATGCAGTGCCAACAGAAGCAGTGAACCTCAACAAATAACCATGAGAAACAGACCTATTCTTTATCCTAGGGGCAAATACCTGCTTCAGGAACCCAGGCCTGCCTCGGAAGCAAGGAAGTGGCTCGCTCTGAAGCTGGACAATATTTGTGACCTGATAAATAAAATGAGACATCACCTAGTCTAGACACTGGCTTAAGGGCCAGTTCCTCACATTTCTCTTCTCTTTTTTCATTTTATCCATTGTAATCCTCTTATTATATTGAAGTCCTGTTTTTGCTTCTGTCTGCTTTTAAGTGCTCAAAATGCCCTGGCGTCACCAGCTCTGGAAACTGAGGAGGTGATCCAATGGTTCCTTCCAGCCATTGTAGCTAAGATCTCAGGGTTCTATGGTTCTGTCCACTCTCTCCGGAAGGCAAGGCACAGTCTGTCTCCAACCCAGTGTTTTATTGCTTCATTTTCCCTACACCACTAATCACAGGCTCTAGGGAAATTTTTGTCAAAGTATGGCATCTGAATCACCTTAATTTAAAGTATGCTAAAATGCAGATTCCTGGGTTCAGAATCTCAGGGAGGAAGGCTGAAGCAGCTGCTTTTATTTTGGAAAAGACAAACGTATACTCAATACATATGGTTCTGGACCAACTGTGAAATGCTACCTTAGAGGAATAACTCCCCTTGCAAATTCCTTCATTCTTCACCTTCCCAGTCATTACCCCTTATTCTTCAAGATTCTGCTTCTAATATAGGTCAAAACAGTCACATCAGAGTCACATCTAAGACAATAGGTTCACATGATTGGCCTAGCAGGCATTAGAGAGATGCACAAGAAAGAAGATCTTTTGGATCCCATCAATCCTCAATCCTACCTGGTCTGAAATTGCCTAATCTTCTACCATTAAGGCTGACACTAAATGTGGCATTAGAAGACTGCCATGGATTGAACTGTGTCCCCTTGCCCCAAGTACATATGCTGAATTCCAATTCTCTGTACTTCAGAATGCAACCTTGTTTGGAAATAGGGTCACTACAGATGTAATTAGTTAAATGAAGATGAGGTTAGACTGGAGTAGTGTGAGCCTCCGATCTAATTTGAGTGGTGTCTTTACTACATAAAGGGGAAATTTAGACACAAGCAGACAGGCACACAGGGTGATGCATCAGATCAGGGTGATGCATCTACAAGTTAAGGAAAGGCAAAGATTGCCAGAGAACCTCCAGATGCAAGGAGAAAAGCATGGAGCAGATTCTCCCTTCCAGCCTCCAAAGGAACCAACCCTGCCAACATCTGGATCTCACTCTTCTTACAGCTTCTGAATTGTAAGACAATAAATTTCTGTGGTTAGACCACTCAGTTTGCAGTACTTTATTAAGGCAGCCCTAGCAAATGAATGCAGAGACTTTGGTTACAATCATGGCCTGGTCATTGGGACCCTAGATATATCACTTTAGCTACTCCGAGCAGCACTGCGCTATCTTATCAGAAAGACAGAAGATATGTTGTATTTATTTCAAGATGAGTGTGAAATGAGATCTGTGTAAAAGCACCTGTGAAGTATTGACTATTGGGGAAATTATTACTCACCAAGTGGCCAATGCGGAACTGCTCTGGGAAGCTCATAAAGGAATTCCTTGGTAACCAAGAATTACTTTTCACTGTGTACAAAGATAGGTTGTAGGTACCTTCGGTTTTCCAAAATGTACTTTTGGTAAAGAGGGACGTCCTGTGCTCCTGTTTAAAGCTAATCCCTCCACTTGTATACCAGATCGCATCTCCTCTCACCTAGCTGAGAACATCACTCCAGCATTCTCCTCTTTCCTAAATCTTCCATCTCCTTTCATCAAAACATAAAAATGTTATTCTTTCTCTCAACTTAAAAAAGAAAACCCTTACTTTAACCTTACTTTGTTTGGAACTACCCTTCACTTCTTTCCTTCCTTTTGCAACAAAACATCAAGAAAGAGTTGTTATAACCCCTGTCTCTAGTTCCTCTCTTAGAATTTTTAATTTTTAGTGAACTTTTTTTAGACATTTAGAAATGTGCACAAAATCCTAAGCACTCAGTAATTTCCACTGAGTAAACAATCCCGGTAACCAGCACCAAGATCAAAAATGAGAATATCACTGTATTGCATATTTGAAAGTTGCTAAGAAAGTAGATCTTAAATGTTCTCATTACAACAAAAAAAAATTGTTGTTATGGTGACAGATGTTAACTAGGAAAAAAAAAAGAATTAGAATATCATCAGTACCCTAGAGGTTCACGTCCTGACCTCTCTCAGTCACTAACTCCAAGGTAACTACTATTCTAACTTCTAACACCATAGATTAGTTTTCCTGTTTTTGAACTTCATTCAAATAGAATCATATAGTGTGTACTCTTTTGTCTCTGGCTTCTTTCCCTCAACATTATACTTATGAGATTAGTCCATGTCGTTATGAATAGCAGGAGTTCATTAATCCTGATTGCTCCAGTCCAGGAATTAGCAAACTTTTTCTGTAAAGAACCAGATAGTAAATACTTTAGAATTTGTGGGCCACAGGGACTTCAGCACAGCTACTCAACTCTGCTGATATAGCCCACGAAAGCACCACAGACAATACTTAAACAAATGGTTGTTGCTGTGTCCTAGTGAAACTTTATAAAAAATAGGGCTGTGCTGGATTTGACTCTCATGCTGTAGTTTACTGACCCCTACTTAGTCTATAATATTCCATTTAAGAAATGTGCCATAATTTTTTCATCTATTCTAATGTTGATAAACATTTGTGTTATTTCCAAGTTTTGGTTATTTTATTTCATACTTTCCTTCTTTTTGTGCCTTTAAATGAACTTTATTGAAATATAATTTATACATAGTAAAATGCACCATTCACATGTAAATCTATTCCAATCTGGATTTTCCCCTTGACTTCAACAAAATATTTGCCATTAAATCACCAATGATCTTCATATTGCTAAATCCAATGATCAATCAGTCCTCATCTTACTTGAATTCTTGGCAGCATTTGACACAGTTGACACCTACCTACTCCTTGACACACTTTCTTCACTTGGTTTCCTTAATTTAGCATTTAAGTTTTACTCCCATCTCTGATCACTTCATCTTGATCCCCTTGGCTGAATACTCTTTTTTCCCAACCCTTTAATGTTGAAATGCTGGAAGGCCTAGATCCTAATGATCTCATCCGGGCTTTGGCTTTAAATACCATCTACATGCCAACAACTCCCACATTTATATCTCCAGCCCAGACTTTTCCCCTGACCTCCAGATGCATATAACTAACAACCTGCCCCACCCATAGCCTTCTCTGTCTTGATAGTTGTAGTCATTTCATGCATCCTCTTTTTCCCCCTTTATACACCAAATCCAATCCATAGCAGCTCCAACTGGCTCTATCCTTAAATTCTACCCCAAAACTGACTGACTACTTCTCACCACCTCCACTATTACAGTCTGGTCCAAGCCAGCATTGTCTCCCTTCTTGATAATTGCAATTGCATTCTATTTTCCCTGTTTTACTCTTGCTTTCACACAGTCAGCTTGATACACAGCAGAGTGATCTGGTTATAACATAAGAGAGAATGTATCACTCCTCTGCTGAAAATTCTCTAATAGAGTCTCTTCTCATTCAGAGTAAAAGTCCTACAGTGTAAAAAGTAGCAGTCTCGACAGTGGCCTACCAGCCTGCATATGATTGAGTCCTTGTTACCTCTTCCCATCTTCCACAGTCTACCCTCCAATTCCCACTGCTCTAGCCACACCGACTTCCTGCTATTCTTCAAACATACCAGACACACTCCTGCCTTGCTATTTCCTTTGCCTGGTATGCTCTTTTCCCAGATGTCCACCTGGCTGATCCACTCAATCCCTTCAAGTCTTTGCTCAAATGCCCCCTTCTCAATAGACCTACCCTGACTGTTCTATTTTTGTACCCCTCTTTAATTCCCCCCTCACTTCTACCCCTGACCCATGGATGTTGCCATTTCCCCTTAAGAACTGGATCTCTGAAGGCAGGGCGTCCCCTCCCACACGCTCGCAGCATGCACCTGGGGCCAGGAGCACCTGGGGTATGGTCTGCAGCTCCAGGGACTTTCTGCATGCAAAGCAGACGTGCTAACCACTACACTATGGAGCCACCCCCTGACTATTCTATTTACATAGCAACCAGACTCCAACACTTTCAATCCCTCTTACTCTGCTCTATTTCTTTCTTTTTCCATAACACTAACAGCTTCCTAGAATACACTATATAATTTGTTTATTATGTATATTGCTAACCATCTATCTCCTCGTATTGGAATATAAGTCTTATGAGGGCAGGAATCTTTGTTTTGCTCACTGATATATTCCAATCTCTGAGAACAGTGCCTAACAGTAGGCACTCAATAAATATTTGTTCAATGAATGAATGAAAAGTTAAGAAAATAGGAATTTGTACTTCTCTTTAAAAAGCATTAGTCTTATTTTTTGGTGCAAATTCTCATCCTGGATTGAAAGCTAGAGGACTCATCTGTCAAGTTCCCAGAGAGTGGTTTGGCAAGTATATCAACTACAAGCAGGTCCTCTTAGGTCGATAGACACCTGAGGCTACTTATTTTATAGCTGAAAGCTTGGTGTGAGAGTGTTTTGGTCCAGTTTACGAAAACAGCAGTGTTCTAACCAGCAGCTCCAATAAATCTTACACATTCTTGAGCCCATAAGTCCTGGCCTCTTGCCTCTCTACACATCCATTCATCCAGCTAAGAAGAACCTCTTGTTGGAACACACAGGGGCACTTGATTAGTAAGAGTGATGGGAAGGAGCACAATCTTCTTCCCTTTCTGCCTTGGGGACAAAACTTCGGAGCGAGAAGCTCTTTGCTCAGATGGGCAGAATGTGACAAAGAAGACTTTGCGTCTCTTTCTACATATATTATATGGCTTGCCCACTGTCCAGAGACAGATCAAGTTAACACATGGAGCCATACATTGATACAGTCTTATTCCAAGGCAAGTTGTGTTTACTTCTGGGCCTGTCAATACTACATGGTCGCCAAAGTCTATAGAGACTAGTAGGCTGAGAGATGGTTCATCCAAAAGAGTGTAAAATAATTACTTTCTGATTCCATACCTCTTTGTACCTAATCTCTATTCAGAGTAAAATTCCATACCTCTTTGTACGTAATCTCTATTCATAGTACTTTTCACATTTTTCACTGTAGTTCATTTATATTTTGTAGTCGTTTGTTATAAATAAACTATAGTAGTTAAGGGCATTAAGTAGCTATACTGTATGGGTCGAGTATCAGCATTAGTACTTATTAACTGTATGAGCTTGGATAAGTTATTCAACCTCTCTGTGATTTAATTTTTTGGACTGTTAAGTGAGTATAATAATACTACTTATCTCATGAAATTGTTATAAGGATAAAATGAATATATATATAATATATATACTATATATAATATATATATATATATCACTCTAGCATAATGCCTGGCACATAGGAAATATACATATATATATAAATATGTGTGATATAATTACACATTCATATACATGTTTGTATTTGTGTACATATATATGTATATATATATGTATGTGTATATACATATCTTCATTTATGTAAGTAGAAGCACATAAATGAAGATATGTATGCGTCTTGGCAAGGAGAAAAAAAAATCCAAAATTTTCTTTCATTCTGACCCCTGCATTGGAATCATGAATGAGCCCATTGTTTGTCTGATGAAGATTCTAATAAGATGTAAAAGAGAAAAAATAATTTTGACTCTGTGCATACTCTCCCAGAATGCCTTTTTCCTTCTAGCAGGGCTGGGCTAATCCCATGAAACAAGCTCCCTGGCATACATTCTAGAAGAGAGAACTTAAAGGACCAGGAATTTTATGTGAAATCACCAGAGTGTAAAGGAGGTGGGGGCAAAACTTAGGACAAGTTTTATTTGCTTCCCCCTACTTGCTAAAATGTATATTAAATCTCTATGGTCATCATATTCATACATGAGTACCTTTGCCTTAGCCTGTATTAGTTAGATCCTTTAAGTTTTGCTAAACCTTATGGACTAAATGTACTAAATTGTGCGTCACTCCTCCCAAATTCATGTTGAAACTCTAAACCCCAGTGTAATTGTATTTGGACACAGAACTTCTAGGAAGTAAATAAGGTTAAATGAGGTCATAAAGTTGGGGTCCTAACACAATAGGATTAGTGGTCTTATAAGCAGAGGAAGAGAGAGATCTCTCTCTCTGGATGCAGACACCAAGGGAAGGCCGTGTGAGGACATGGCAAGAAGGCGGCCGTCTGTAGCTGGGAAGGGAGCTTTCATCAGGAACTGAATTGACTGGCATGGTGAGAAATAAAATTCTCTTGTTTAAACCAGCGGTCCCCAACCTTTTTGGCATCAGGGACTGGTGTTCCTATAAGAATCTAATGCCTGATGCTCCAAGGTGGAGCTGAGGTGGTGATGCTAGCGCTGGGGAGCACCTGCAAATACAGATGAAGCTTCGCTCATTTGCCTGCCACTCACCTTCTACTGTGCAGCGTGGTTCCTAACAAGCCACAGACCGGTACCAGTCCACGGCCCGGGGATTGGGAACCCGTGGTTTAAACCATCCAATCTATAGCATTTTGTTATGGCAGCCTGGGAAGACTAAGATAGGTTGAAACAAGAAGCATGCCCAGATGATCCCTGATAATGGGATTCATTGCTAGGAGTCATGCCGTAGCATAAGATAGCCTCTATCTCCTTAGCTGGGCAGCCATTCTTGTTCACAGAGCTTCCTAGACAGGGATATCTATAGGTTCCTGGAGAGACAAAACAAAGGTTCAGCATGGATTGGGATATTGCCTACTCTTTATTTAGTATTTATATTTCCTGGTTGAGTTGATTCGTTACTGTCTAATACAGAATGGCCCTATGAGGCAGTTTAACACCAAGCTCCTTTTGGCCTCCTGCAGACTAACTCATTCCCAGGGGACTTTGGACTTTGACTCCAATCGAGTGTGGATGGAGTGAGGTTGGTTTCACATGGCAAGAAATATAACAACTTTATGCAGAACAAACCACTAGGGGCCTGTTTCTCAGAAGGGGGCTGTGGGTCTAGAGGGCACTTCAAGGGTTTCTCCTAGTGTAAAGTCTAGCTCTTTCCATAACAACAGGCTTGAAAACAAAAATTTTGAGGTAAATTGTCCTATAATATACTCCTTGTATTAGTTTCATAGGGCCGCTGCAATGAAGTACTATAAACTGGGTAGCTTAAAAGTTGAAAATCAAGGTGTCAGCAGAGACATGGAGCCCCTGCAGAATCTAGGAAAGAATTCTTCCTTGTCTTTCAAACTTCTGGTGGCCGCAGGCACTCTTTGGCCTGTGGCAGCATAACTTCAATTTCTGCCTACCTTCATCTTCATATGGCCTTCTCTGTACTTCCTCCTTTGTTTGTATTTCTTGTGTCCTTTTCTATTCTTATACATACACCAGTCATTGAATTATAAACCCACTCTAATTCAGTATGACCTCATCTTAACTAATTACATCTGCAAAGGTCCTGTTTCCAAATAAGGTTGCGTTCTGAGGTGCTGGATGGACGTATTTTTTTTTGGTGGGGGTGTGGAGGGCAACATTTGGCCCACTATATCGCTTTCATTAAGACTCTAGTTAAAAATTACAGAACACAAGCCACATTATGAAAAATAGGACACAGCAGGGTTTTACGGCATCCCAAGGCGGCAAATCAGTCAGCCCTCAGGAGGAAGAACCTGGAACTGAACAGCATTAGAGTACTAGTCTTCTCTCTTTTACTTTCTTCTCAGCCTCCGCCTGCCTATTAGCTTTGCTCTCTCTGCGCACCAGCTTTCTCTGCATCTCCATGCCCTCAGCAAGCAGAAGATGACCAATCCATTGCTCCAGAGTTTAAACGACCAGTCCTAATTGGATAGTGTTAGTCCGAATTCTAAATTTTTCTCAGGAGAGAAAATTCTGATTGGCCCCATCTAAGATCAGGTGTTCAATACTGGTTTAGTCAAGTGTGGGTAGGTGGATGAAGTGATGTAATAAATACAGCTGGGAGGAGGGGAGTCATCCTAGTGGACAGGAAGGCAACTCTCAGAGAAAGATGAGTCAATGAGTCATTGTGAACTAGGTAGATACCCTGAAAAGGTCTAAAACATATATCTTGTGTTTTATAGGATTTAGCAGCACACAAAGTGTTTTCATGTATTCTCTTTCAATTTGTACCAATTCATCCAGAGTAGGCATTTTGCCCATTTTACAGATGCAGAAACAGACTCTGAGAGATGAGATGACTAACCCACAAAGATGGTGCCAGAGACCAGACATGACATTATGTTTCTGACTCCTGGCCTGACTCTTTCACCTCACCATGCATTACAGAAATATAGCTGACTTCATAGTTTTTGTTACAACAAAATGTCACTTACGCGCAGCTTTATTATCCAAGTTTACAAATGTACTTTTGCAAAAATAAAAATTTAGTAGTCTGAAAATTAAAGCCATTCTACTCTTGTCCAACTCATCCAGAGTTTTCCCACTTATTTCCATTCTTCTTTCTCAGTTTATAGTTTCTGCACAATTCTAACCTCCTCGACATCACTATTCTCCCAGAAGGTTTTCACTAGGACTTAGCACACTAAAAGGAAAAGGAAAATCATTTTCTTTTTAACCTTTAAACTCAAATCTCTCCTCTTTTGCATTTGATGATTTCCTTCATACTAATTCTGGCATCTAATCAATTCCCCATGTTTGAGAAAATTGGGCCATTTTGGTTATACCTCTGCAATCTTTTTATTCATCTATTACATTTTCACTAAGGATTGCTTCCCACAGTCACCGGATCAGGCTCCCTATTCTCAGTCTTTCACTCATTGGATTCCCCAATCCTGCAGCTTCTTAGTGAATGATTTTGCCTCCTGTTTACTGAAACTCCATCGATTATCTGGACTAATTCCCTTGAAATTTCTGTCTTTATTTTATATTCATCTTTTTTCTGTTATCTCAAGGAAAATTCATTTTTCTCTTTAGAGATAAAAGTTTTCTCTCCTAAAGCTTCCTAGAACCATTATCCTCATATAATTTCCTCTAACAATTAAATATTTTTTTTCTCAACTCCTTCTACCACTACCCAGGGCTTTGATAGATCTTGCTGCCCCTTTCTGTCTTCGCAGCCATACTTCTTGAACAAATGGTCCTTGCTCACTCCCTTCATTTCGTCCTCCTTCCTTACTCCTTTCCTTTTTTCAGTCTGGCATCTCTCTCCACACTCAGCTGAATCATCCTCCTTTTTTTTTTTTAATGTCTTCCATTTCTCTCACTTTGTTTACACTTAATTAGTCAAATGTATTTATTATAGCTGCTTTCATATTCTTGTCTGCTAATGTTATCCATCTCTATCATTTCTGGGTGTTTCTTTTGAGTGATTTTTCTTCTTGTTATAGGTCATGTTCCTGCTTCTTGGCATATTTAGTAATTTTTTATTGGATGTTAGATATCGTGGTTTTTAAATTGTTGAGTAAAACTGGATTTTGTTGTCTTCCTTAAAAGACTGGTGTTTTGTCGTGGCAGGCAGTAAAGGTACCCCAAAGGTATCCTTTAGGGGCTCGCTTTTAAGCCTTTTTAGGGCAGACATAAAGTAACCTTTGTTATAGGAATAGTTTAGTAACACTGCTAAAGCATGACCCTTTTAGGGTGTGGATAAAAAAAGGTTCTACGGAAAATAACCTTACCAAGTGATCTTATCATAAATTTCTAACTGGACAGGTCATGGTAAGTAGACATGCCCCAGGCATGTAACATTTTTGTAAAAGGTTTTTCTTTGCCTTAAGTAAGCCCTGTTCGTTGTTTCTGTGCATCCAGGTTAACACACCTTTGAAGTGCCTCTTTTCAGACCCCTCAGAAGTCACCCTTAACATAATATTGTTAACTATTCTGTAATTCAATCCCTGCCTTGTTTTCTCCTGCCTTCATGTAATCTTAGTTTGCTCCTTGATTCAAATGCATAAAGATGCTGCAAACCACCATTCTAAGAAGAATTTTTCTCAATCTGTTGAGATCTTGCTTCCATGCATATCCTCTGTTCATCTCAAATTTTTATAAAAATTCTCTATGGATTTGGAGGTTCTTACGTTGACAACGGTCTCTGTTGAAGGTCCCTAGTGATCAACAAGGACACTTCTCCCTGCTATTCAGAACTTGAGCAATCCCAGACTTGTATAAGATCAGGAACTGTTCTGTTCACAGCTCCCCAGTCTCTCTTTATCCAAACTGTGGAGTTTCGCGGTCTTCGGCAAAATCTCAAAATGAGCCTATGCAGATTTCTGGAGCTCTTTTTTCTAGGTACCTTCTTTCTCTCTGCAACTTTGCCCTACAACTTCCAGCAGCTTCAGCCCTTCTGGACTCTGATCTTCATCTCCTCGACTCAATAAGACCACTGTGCTTTACACAGGATCCCCTACCCTGTTTCATGGCCAGGTACGTGTCTCTAGGTAGAAAGCCAGAATGACCTTGGGGCCACCTTCTCTCAGAGATCACAGTCCCCCACTACTTGTTGTCCGAAGTCTGAAAACAGTCATTTTGTGTATTTTATTCATTTTTCTAATTTTTCAAGGGTAATCCCAGTTCCAATTATTCCATTATAGCCTGAAGATAGAGTGTCTGAAATTGCTCTTTGAAGAATACCAGTGATCGCTTCTAGGTAAATCCAAAAACTTTCCATATTCCTCTTGTTCTTGGGGCAACATTTAGATTATTGTCTTCTAAAGATTCTCCTACCTTAAACCATCCTACCTCCTTTAACAGTCCTTTGTTGTTTGTTATTCTCTCCCGCAGAGGATCTTTGTGATTAGGCAAACTCAGTTACAAAGCAGCTCATAGTTGAGGCTGGCAATTTCCAGATCAGGGAACATGGTCTCTAGGCAAAATCCCCATGATTAGCATTTAACAAACATTTGCCAACTGATTTGGAGTCCACCGTACCCTCATTCATTAGTAGGATGGTTGAGAGTTGGCTGTGTTTAACATATATGAATTTCGGCATGAATGTTATTATTATTTTCCAATCTCATTTAGGGGAGTTCTGTTCTCAAAAAGGTATGGTTGAATAATTTGAAATTTAATTTATCAAAAATGTAATCTTTGCCAGATTTATTACATCCCTTTTTTTTTCTTGATGGGTCTCTTTCAACTTGCACAACTCTCCCATTGGTCTTTTCCAGAATAGACCCAATATTTATTCTTTTTTTCCTTTTTAGTTTGCCCATGTGCTTCTGTTCTGGGTAGTATAGCAATATGTTAAAATTTTCTGACTTTGTTTCTTATATCTCAGACAAGATTGTGTAGGTTAATATCTTTATTGTAAATTATGTTTTTCATTCATCTTGGCTAATGACTTCAGACCTCTACAGGTAGAGGCATCCATAAATTCCAGATGATTATCCTGCCACTGAGATTGTAGCTTCATTTTTTTCCCCTGAGGACATTTCTATTAATTATAAATAACTCCAACTTGTATTCAATATAAAACAAATTTAACTGCATCAAAAAAGATGTCTGTGATAAATAGAATAGTGCTTAAGAAATAATATAGTGTTCCATGTCTGTCAAAAGGAAATAACCCAGATACTCTGATCACTTACTGTAGCTTTTATTGTTATTAGATGGCATTAAGATAACTAAACATCAAGCAAAGGATAATTATGTGTCTTTCAATTTTTCTTCCAACTCTCTTTCAAGAAACTTGTCAACACAGGCTTGATGCCTTGAGAAATAATATCACTTTAAAGGAATCATCAAGCCCAAACTAACAACTCGGTGTTTAAAATCAAGGACAATTAAATATTTGCTTTTCCTAGGAGTTAACTTGCTGCCCTTGAGACCTCATTTAACCTCCTTTAAGAGTGTTTTAAAAATGAACAATCTGATTTTTAAGAAATGCCACTCATGGATAACGGTTTACTTAAACAAAAAGAGTTTTTAAAAATCCTGTGCTGTTTTGGCATCCCTGGCTGCCTATGTTTGAAAGAGAATTTAAACTGAAGTGGTATCCACAAATAAACAATAAGAAACTCAATTCCGAATAATAGCTTTAATTCTCTGTCTTAGCCTAGAACAGAAAGGTTGAGGCAAGGGTATATGCTAATGTTACTGGAAAGAAGGGGATACAATTCCAGTGCAGCAAGAGTGAGTAAAAAGAAGTCAGTCAGGGATGGAGAAATAACAAATACAAAATGATGTGTAAGGCAACTGACTATGGTTTCACGAGAAAACATAGTAAGTCGCTTGGTCAGACCATATGGAATCATGTGCAGTGGTTCATCAAGGAGGCAAGGAGAGGAATTGATGTGCTCATTCTTTTTCACTTTCCGTCTCTCTTTGGTCAAAGTAGACCCCACAGGATGATAACGCCCTTGCACTCTTGGGCTTGTAACACAAAACCACCTCCAGACAGCCATTGGGGAAGCCACATTGCTGCCTGGAAGTTGGGGGAGGAGTCAGAAACTCCATGAGTCAGGTTGAGCTGGCTTGAAACTCATGGTTCTACTGCAGCTCCCACTGTGTATGTGCAATGGAGGCCATGCTTGAGAGAGTTCTCACACCAGGGGAGGTAACCACCACCAGGACTCTCCATTTAGGAAACAGCTTGGAGGCCAGTGAGGCAAATCTAGGGAAGCATATAGAATAGGTCCAGAATTCTTTGTATGTTATTCAGGCCTCCATTTCAAAATTCCATTCAAAACACTTTTTTTTTTTTGGGCATCTATTATTTGCCAGCTTTTGTCCCAGAGGTATACAGACAAAGAAATCAAGACCTCTGGCCTCTTAATTAATGATACTTTAACATAATAAATGCCAAGACACTGGGACTTTAAATGAGAGAAATAAATTCTATTTGGGAGAGAGCAAAAAAAGCTACAAAGAAGAGAACAAAGATGAGTAAGGCAGCTTTTTCTAATCCAGATAAAACACATAGAAGGGAAGGATAAAGGCTGGTGAGAGGTAGAAGATTAACCAAGAGTATACATATTATTTCCCGAGCACAGAAATAGGACTATACATGGGTATAGTCCCTCTAGGAGTTAAGGATATTGTTCTCTTTAAATTTTCTACTGTAATGGCCACATATAGGGTAGTATAGCAATTAACAAAAAAATCTAGCTAATCGTAATTTAAACCAAAAGGACACTCATTATTGACTTGGTAAGTTCAAGACTGGCCATCCTAGAGTGATTTGGAAAACAAAATAGCGTTACCAAGTGTTGGTTCACAATGTGGATGAAATCCAGAAGTGGCCCCCATGCAAGGAGGGCAAGGAGAGACCAAAGAAAGAGGTAGACCACTCAGATTGGTAGGTGGAAGTTTTAATAAGCAAGGAAAGCTACATACAAGGCTTGTCTTGAGCCAAAGCAAGATGAGTAGACCTCCACGTCTGCCTGCCAGAATCTTAAGATTTTATATAGTGGCCTTAACGGGGCTCAGTCACGTACATAGTCCAGATGATCTCAACAACACATTGCTCTCTCAAGGCTGTGTCCTTGAAAGAGCTTAACTATGGAAACAGAGGACAGAATATACATTCTAAGAACATGGGAGCGGTGAGGAGTCTCCAGTAGCCCAGGTCTAGCTTGAGGATCAACTGGCAGTCACATCCTCTCAAAGACCTCCTCCACCACCGAGAACCCAGGGTCTTTCTTCTGCTCTTCCATCTTCAACTTGGTTTTCATTTTTAGACTTATTGCCTCATACCTCAAAATGATTGCTGCAGCTCCAAACATACATCTTCAGAGAGCAACATCCCGAAGAAGAGGAAGAAAAGGGATAATAAAAGTTTTCTCCTCAAACATTCCCTCCTTATCAAAGAACTGTGTCCCGGAAAGCTCCTCGTAGACATCCTTTTACACCTCGTAGACATCCTTTTAACCTAAAGTAGGTTTGTATGCCCCAACCCTAGATCAACCAGTGGATAAAGATATTAAGATTGCCATCATTAACTTAAATCAATCGAAATGTATCCTCTGTAGCTAAGTACAGAATTGCACATCAAAATTGGCCTCTTTCTTGGTCTTCTTACTTCTAGTCAGTGTGCTCTAACAAACAAGCTGATGATGTAACTGTTATGCTTGAAATCCTTCTGTGGCTTTTCCTTGTCTATAGGGCAAGTCCAAATTCCATGACCATTCACACTTCTTCATGTTAACTCTTCAATTTCATCTCCCACTCTGCCAAGGGCACTTCATTTCAGATACATGGAATTACCTGAAATTCCCAGAATGCACCATGCTTGTTGTTACCACCAGTGTTTTGTATATATTGTGTCTTCTGACTTTCCCCATCGTCTTCATAAAGACGACAACTTATCTTTCAAACATAGACTTAAAGGCCCCCTCCTCAGAAAGCCTTCCAGAATGTTTCTCTTCTTTTATCAATAGCACACTTCATACTCCTTTTAATGACATTTATAATTTTGTGGTTCTTATTTCTTCATCTATTTTCTTGATTGGAAACCCCCCAGAGCTTAACCAAGTGCCCAGAATGCAGAAGCCACTTAAAAATTATTGATTACATGGAAAATCCCTATGGATGTATGCTATCAATCTTAACCAGGTCTTTATTTGTTTGTTTTGTCATTCATTAAATCCTGAAATTGGAGACTGTAGCAAACACTACTCATTCTCCCATGGCCCAACTGCAGTCTTTGCCTCCCTCATCCTCAACAGGTAATTTCAGGATCTACTTCTTAAAGTTTGTTGATGACTTTAAGTTACAGGTCCTTAATCTCCCATTTACCTCAACCCTTATTCCTGACATTTAACATTTCTCTGTTTCTTACTCTCTTCATCCCTCTCATCTGAAAGGAAAAGGTATCTCTTCTCCCTAGAGAACTCATATGCCTTCCACTCTCTCCTTGGACTTCTCTCCCCAGAATCAATCTTCCCTTCGACACCTGCTAGCACTTCAGTCTCTAAAGCACCCATCAGACTGGATAGTCTTGCACTTATATCTCAGAAAATTCCTGTCCTTTCAAGCCTAGCAGAGGTTGTTGGAACTGGTAGCTCAAATACCAGATAAAGCCTATAAAAGTGTTTCACTTGGCTCTTATGGTGTTTTAAATTGGAAAATTTCACTTAAAAATAAGGATTTCTGTCTTCTCTGTAAAGATCAGACAGCTGGCTGCCCTGGGCCACCCTTTCCACGTGACAACAATGATCTGGGCACAGCCACTATCTTTGGGTGGGGCATGTGATCACCTGCTCATCACAGTCTCCACTGACCCTCTTCACTCACTTCCACTACCTGTTAGGTCCTTGTAAGCACTTGAGCTTGTGATCCTCTGCTTGAGTTTTGGTTATGTCCCTATCTTTCAACTGGAAGTACCCTCTTGAAAATCAACGGTGATTTTTCAGCAGTGAGAAACACTGATGTTTGCTCCATGCTTATTGTCTTTGAACCTTCTGCATCTCTCTATCACCTCTCTAGAAACCACACCCAGCTTAGCTTCCTTAGCACCTTATGTTCCTGGTTCTCCTAGATCATTAATGCCAACTTTGCTGGCTTTTTCTCTCTGCTCCCTAGATGAAATCTTTTCCTAAATTTTAGTCCTGGAACTTTCTATCTGAAACCCACTTACCTCTGTGGGTTCACTGAGTTATGTGGCTTTTGCCACCCATACTTTTATGTGAAGAGCTACCAAATTTTCTCTGTCTCTTCCTCATGTTCTTTTCACATATCTGACAATCTGCTGGAACTATCTTCCTAGATGTGTTTCCAGTATCTCAGATTTAATACATCTGAAACACAACTCGTCATCTTATCTTTCACTCCCTCCCTCTGGCCAAACCAGGTTCCTCCCGACTAATTAAATGTTGATGGAGTTCTCACAGTGACCCAGAATGAAAAATCACTTTACTGCTTTCCTCAGACCTCCTAAGCCCTCAAAACTCCTGGCCTCCCTCCTGGCCTCCCTGCCTCCTGCCCTTCATCCAAATCTCATTACACCCTGGCAAAATCATCCTAAAACACTGCTGTGATAATTTCTTTCTACTGCTCTATGTTCAGTAGCTAAAACAATGAGACATGAAATTTAATCGAGATTCCTGTCCACGTTTTTCTTAGAAATCTAGTTATATTTAACCTCAAAGCAATGACAGTTCGCCGTTACCACACCAGTTTTGGCGCATCAGAGACTTTTAGTAGTTCTCCATCATTTGAAGAAGGAAATCCAAACTTATGATTTTCAGCCATCTAGGCTCAATCAAGTTTCTAATCTTATCTTCCATAGCTTCCTGACACCTACTTAATGTCACCTAGACAATTGAAATTCACCAGATAACTTGAGGATACCACATGCTTTCTCCCTTTGTTGATGCAAGTTCATTGTTTGAAAGGTCCTCCTAGCATCCTTCAAGGCCCATCTCAAATGTTTCACTGATAACGCCACATGTTACACACATTCTTATATTGTATTTACGGCCAGGTCTTCTCTGGCCTGACTACACTGCATGCTCCTTGAGAGTAGGGACTGACTCCTTCTCCATTTTTTATCCCATCAAGAGTGCCCAGCATGTGGCATCCTTTGAATTAACATTTAGACAAGACTTCTATAATAGCAGGCACTAAACCAGGTGCTGTCTTGCAAAGATGGATGACGCAGAGGCCCTGCTCTGTTGGGGTTCTCATTTGAGCCAGTGAAAATGACATATAAATTTGTGACTCTAAAGTACAATGAGCACAGTGGAGGTATATGCAAAGTAAGGGAGGATTTATTCGTGGAGGGGTGATCGAGAGTGGGAAAGTGAGGCCTCAGAGAATGTGGCATTTGAATCGGTCATTAAAGGAATAATGGTGGAGAGATGCGCAGGAGAATGATTGAAGTGAAACTTAAGTCAGCTATCTTTACAACTTATTGGCAATTATAATGGTGATGAGGTAGTACAGCTCGAATGTATTTAGATTGTGTAGGTTTTATTTTGGTAAAAAACAGGTCAACGAGGGGTGGGTTCTACCAAGGGAAATATGTGGTGGTTGAGGGGGTGGGCAACGGAAGTCACTCTAATTCTTGGTCGTTGACTCCCTCCAACATGTACACCACTTTGTTGACAGGTGAATGTTTTAGACTAGCAGTAATTTATTACTGACGTTTTAAAAAGAGGGAGAGTTGGCAATCTAAATTTAATGCAGATCAAAAAACTAGTAAAAATTGCCTTTTAAAATTGCAAGCACAGTATATGCAGTCCAAAACCTACTTAGATTTTGGAGCTCTTCCATCCTCTGAACATGATTTGAACAGCATTATCCCCTGCCAAGGCTGAAGTCACTACTAAAATGCCCTTCCCTGACACAAGACAATCCCCAGAATCTGCCTTTATCAGAAGAATGACCTTTGAATTCTTCGCTAGAATACACAGCGTTATTTGACTAAGATAAAGAAGCCAGAAAACTTTAAGGATAACTGATTTAACTTGATCATCTTAACTAAAATATCTTTCTATAGGAGAAAAGATTCTCCATCAGCAATTTTTTAAGGGACATCTGGCTTCAAAAGCTTTCATTGCTTTTTTTTTTTTTTTCTATTGTAAAAATATTAAGTCAAACATTTCTGGGGAGGCATGCAACAAAAATGCCAACATTGAACTAAGTCCCGCAGATTTCCACTGGGACCGTTTCCACAATAGCAAGGGTTGCTGTTGTTTTCACAGAAACTCCAATAAATAAACAGAAACAGCACATGGATAGTGATCAATAAAATTAAATATTTCCCCATTTTAAAGCTAATTTTAAAACACCACAGAATTACGAGTGGAGAACACAAATAATTAAACTTTGAAAGCAAAGGATTTATAGTCACAGGAGTTTTAGCCTTCCACCCACACAGCCTTTATGCATCAGTACTTGGTCATCCTTTGTCATCTGCTCAGAAGCTTCAAAGATATCCAGCCAAGATCTTGCTAATTGAACCCTGACCATCCATCTCCCTCCAAATGCATTCTTATCATCAAAATTAAGATTTGGAGGTCGGTCATTACACACTGACCTGAGAGGGGAGTGAACTGTTATAGATGCCTTATAATTTCAAATTCAGACGCTGGTGAAGCCAGCCTAGGTCATCCAGTGGTAATGGGAGTTTCCAGGGAGGTAGGAAGGGAATGTGACCCACTGTGTGTCTTGGGCTGCCCTTTGAACCGAATCAATGGAAATCTTTCCTTACTTGTGATAAGTGCCTGCACACACTGATAAGTACCATTTGGAAATCTTCACCATTCTGATAAACATCACTAAGTCACTGTGTTACTGAGTTCTGGGTCTTTCCCTGGGGCCACTTTGCAACATGCCCATGGGAAAACTCCAGTTCCCTAGCCAGAGGACTGTAAATGTAAAAATCAAGAGAATTTTTTCTCTTTTCATTGCTTGTCAGATAACAAATTAGACACATCAGAGGATTGAAAAGCCTCTAAGTTGTTTGTCGTTCTGTTGTTTTATGGGCGGGAGAACAACTGATTGACTAGGTTGAATTCTTCTTATCTGTTTGCTCTTTGAAGCATGGTGTACAGGCGAGAGTTAGCAGGGTGACAGCAACAGAATGGAGGCTGGCATACATCTGTGTTTAACACTCTTCTTCCACCGAGGTGGGATCAAGGACCTGAGAGGTGCCAGGCCTGGAGGATCCAGCTATTTCTGGCTTCCAAGGCTGGTGTAATGGCTCTATTCTCACAGAAGTGCTGACAGAATATGACAAATAGGAAACAGATGTGAACTGACCTTCCAAAACTGTATTTCGAGGCTTTTTAATCTTCATAGGAATCCTTCAGAGCGAGACATGCCGCCTTCAGGCAGTGATGCACATGACATTTAAGGAAGGGCTGCTGTTCCGTCTGTGACCTTCTGGGACAGTTGTCCCCAAGGCTGTCTCCTCCTAGCCCCTCCCTTCCTGCATTGCCCTCTCAGACATCTTTCTCTTCAGAATCTATTTCACATGTGGTCATCTCCCAGCACACATGTTTTCTCCACCACCTATCCCCACACACAGACAATCTTGGCTTTCATAGATATACTACTATTTACCGGGCATTGAGGCCTTCTCTCCCATTTTTGGATCCAGACTTGCTTTGAAATTGTCGCTGTCACCTACGCCCATTACTAGCTCCAAATATTTTTGTGACACTCAATATTGGTTTGGAATCACTGAGTACACTGGACTTTTGCCCACTTAACAACTTAAGTTAGAAATACTGGACTGGAGGGGTTCAAAGGCCAACTGGGGAAACAAGTCCTCATGCTCCTCTCTTGCTGTCTTCTGGGTCCCTGGCTCTGAGGGCAAAGTCCTGCTCCTTACACACATGAGTGCAGTCTTATACCATGCATGCTTCTATGGCTTCTGAACTGCTCTGCTTATGTTCTCTGTGGACACTCGTCTGCATCCCACAAGAATCTGGGTGGGATTCTCCAGTTTTGCTCTCCCAATGACTGCAATACTTTGTAGAAGACTTTATTCCTTGCCAAGTTGTTGATATCTCACAAAACAATTTATGGTAACCTGTCCCAAGAAAGGGAGGCGTGTAAGTGCAAGGTAGTGCAAATTCACTCCCAATGCCACTGATGAGCAATCAACGACATTGCCCTGGTTAATCCCAGATCAGTCCATCTTCAAAGTCTGGGTGCTCCTCAGTAGGCCAAGCCAGCTCTCACGCTGGAAGTCCAGGGTACTCTCTGCTTAAGAAATCAGAGCATTCTCCTACTTCCAGACATGATATGACAAGAAATTCCCAACTTATTTTGAAGTAAATTAAATAGAAAGTTTTGAACAGAAGTGGGTAGAATTTATAGAACTCAAACATTTGAATCCTTTTTCTATTCCTGTATCACTTAATCATTTGTCCAATTCGTGAGATAATAAAAAAGTGCTCTTTATCAGAACATACAAGTGTTGTTCAGCTATTTTAGTTTTGCAAATAAATAGAAACTGTCAAATATGCAATTTGTATTCATTAATTCAATTGAGAGTGATGATAATGTTATCAAATGGGTAATAACATGTCAATTTTACAGAATGGATCAATGAAATTTATAGATGTGAAATAGCTCATGTTATTTCAAAGCTCATAAATGATAGAGCAACATTCAGTTAGGCTTATATGTAACAGAGGCTCTAAAATTTTGCATTAGAAGGGTTAGGGGCAGCTATCTGATGGAAATGTGAGCAGGGGACTTTTCTTCAAGCTGTGTTTGCATAGTTAGCTCATTGATTTACTTATTATATTTAGTTGGTGATGAAGATCAGGGGGCCTTTAACCTCCCCAATGCAAGCTACTTCTTGGGATGCCATTGCTTTTCTGACTCCAAGATCTACTCTCTTTCAACTGATGTAGTTGTAATGTGAAATCCCAGGAAGAAAACTTTAAAGACAAATGTGCAATTAGTATATTATTGATCAATAAATTTATTAAACTGAAGTTCTAACCTCTGACTGTTTTTCTGGTTCATTCTAAATCACCAGCCCTCACACATTTGAGGATCTAACAACATTGTGGGTTTTTCTTTTTTTTATTTCTCGGTCCTTCCAAGGTCCTGCTTTTTCACTTCTAGGTCTGTCTTTGTAAATGTTCTTCCTTATACCTAAAGCACTTCCCTTCCCACCCCTGCTTTCACTTCTCCCTACACCCAACTTTCCCGAGGGAAACCCCTGTTAAGTCTCAGCTTCAACGCTGCCTCCCTCCCATATCATCCTATTATAACCCCCATCACACCGGCCATTTTTAAAGGGGGCACTGTGGAGCCTAACCCTGTGCTCTTGAATTCTGACTGTCTGATTGTGCAAGTTTGGGCTATACACTAACTCTCTCAGTGTCTAACTTTTCTCACCTTTAAATGGGGACTATCGTGGCACCTGAATCCTTGAGGTAGGATCAGTGAGAGAATACTTTTCAACTGCTTAGAGCGGACTTGACTTGTGGCAAGCCCTCCCTCCATGTTAACCATTACCATTACTTGTTTACAGCAATAGGGTAAAGACTGTCACTAGGCTGGTCACCACAGCATCCCTGCATATTGCACAGTGCCTATAAACATTTGCTGGATAAATGAATCTCTAGTTGCACAAATACAGCATGTCTACTGCTCCTGACCCCAACCACCATTATCTCTTGTCTGGATTCTGAAATAGGTTTCTGACCAATGCTCCCCTCCAGTCCAGACAGGAGGGATCTATTCCAAACTTAAGTCAGATCATTTTGCTTTTCTGGTTTCCCATCTCACTTGGAATAACAACTAAAGTTCTTGCAAGGGACACCAAGACCCTATGAGACTTGACTACCTATTAGCTACCTAACTGCATCTCCTACTACCCTCCCTTAGTTTATTTGGCTCCAGTCATGTTGGCTTCTTGAATGTTCCTCCAACACACCAGAGATGCTTCTGCTTTAGGGAGTTTACCTTGGCTATTCCTTTTTGCTTGGCCCACTATTTCCAGTGGTAACTGCTAATTCACTCTATCCTCTCCTTCATGTCTTGCTCTAATGCCACCATCTCAATAAAGCCTACAAAGATTACACTGTTTAAAATTGCAGCCTCATGAGAAAGGAAAGAGGAAAGGAAAGGGAAAAGGGAAAAGGAAGGAAGGAAAAGGAAAGAAAGGGAAGGAGGAAGGAGAGGAAGAAAGGAAAAGGAAGGAAGGAAGGAAAAGGAAGGAAGAAAGGAAGGGAAGAAGGAAGGGAAGGAAGAAAGGGAAGGGAAAGAAAAATAATAGAAGGCAGAAGGAAATTTTTCAAGGTGATGAATGTTCATGGCACAGAGAGTTGCGATGGTTTCACTGATGTATACTTATCTCCAAACTCGTCAAGTTGTATACATTAAACACGTACAGATTTCTGTATGTCAATTATACCTCAGTAAAGTGGCTTTTAAAAAATAGTAAGAAAACAAAATTGCAACCTTGTCCATGTTTACCTCCCACAGGCCTAACTCTCTCACCTTGCTTTAATTTTAACACCTTTCAACTTAACACTTTAATTAACTTATTTATTATCATTATTATGTTTAGTGTTTATTTTTGACGTACTCTCTTAGAACAAGTACAGGGACCTTTCTTTATTTATGGATATATTCCCAAGTGCTTAGAACAGTTCCTGGCACACATGAGGTGGTTAATAAATATTCTTGAATAAATGGTTACATGTGCATGCATATGTACAGCTATGCAATAGTTTTCCATTTATAGTCACCGAGGGCTGGTAAGGTTAACGGAGGTGCTAGTGGGGCAACTCTTCTAGGTGAGAAAAGCAAAGACTTCTTCCTCTGCAGTTTTGACATAATGCCCTACATAGATTTCATCTAAATGGATCTTTTTAACAAAAGGGGCATTGCACAAAGACCCATCTTTGTGCAGCCTCCACACTGTCTTTGGCAGTTTGGATGCTTTGCTGTCTGGGTGTGGCCTTGAACATGTGGTCTTGATGGAATGTCTCGATTAGTTATCAGATGTGCCTGAGCAGCTCTGGGGAATAGCTAGTCAGTTCAGGTCTCATTGTGGAGAAAGAGTTTCTCATTACCAGCTCTACTGAAACCCTTCTCAGGCTGTCTATCCTCCTGCGACTCAAAAAAGCACTCTGCCTCATAGTATCTTTTGTCAATCTTTTTCCTTACTGATTGATAATTTCTTAATTTATAATTACAGTGGTCGTTTTGACTGAATATTTCAATCCCATTCCAACTATTCTGTGGTACATACAATAATTTTTGTCTTACTTATATTATTATACATGAACTATAATAGGAATATGTTACTGTGTAGAAGCACAGGGCAGTAGATTTGGACTCATAAGAACTTTTAACAGATAGCCAATCACAATGTAGAATGGGCTGACTCTTAATATGTAAAATTTCCTGATCATTTATATGAAATGATTTATATGAAATGTCCAGATGATTTATATGAAATGTCCAGAAAAAGTAAATCTAAAGAGAAAGAGAGAAAATTCGTGGTTTCCCAGGGCTAAAGGTGTAAATAGGGAGTAAATGCAAATGGGGACAAGCTTTTTTCCAAGAGTAGTGAAAATATTCTTATATTAGATTGTACAACTCTGTTAATTTACTAAAAATCATTGAATTATACATTAAAATGGATGAATTTTATGGCACGTGTATTAATTTGCTACAACTGCTGTAACAAAGTATCGCAGACTGGGGGCCTTAAACTACAGAAATTTATTTTCTCACAGTTCTGAAGGGTGAAAGTCTGAGATCAAAGTGTCAGCAGGTTGATTCCTTCTGAGGGCTGTGAGGGAGACATCTGTCTCAGACCTCTTTCCTTGACTTGCAGATGATCGTCTTCTCCCTTTATCCTCACATCATCTTCCCTCTGTACATGTGTGTGTCCAAATGTCCTCATCTTATAAGGACACCAGTCATATTGGATTAGGGTCCTCCCTAATAAACTCATTTTAATTTAATTATATCTTTAAAACCTTATCTCTAAATACAGTTCCATTCTGAGGTAGTAAGGGTTAGGACTTCAACATAGAATTTGGGGGGGGGGGAAGCGATTCATCCAATAGCAATATGTGAATTATACTGCAATAAAAATTATTAAAAATAACTATTAATTGAGCACTTATTAGGTTCTAGGTACTATGCTAAGTACTTTACATATATCATTTCATTTGATCTTCTCAATAACAAAGTAAAAGTATAATTATGCCCACTTTAAACATGAGGAAAGTAAGGCACAGAGAAGTTAATTTGTCTGTGGGGTTACAAAGCCAATAAACAATGGAGCCACAACTCAAACGACGTAGTCCAACTTCAGAGCTCAACTTTTAATCCATATGCTAACACCTACATGTGCAAGGCCTTTTAAATCAGCCCCCTGATATCTGTTTTATAATCTCAATTGTATGTAAGAGAAAACTGAGGCTCAGAGAAATTAAGCAATCTGTCCAAGTTCACACCGTCTGTTATTGGACTTTCTCCAAAACTCAAGCAGTTTCTTAATATTATGATATCTCTAAGAGATTAAGAAGTACAAATTGGCAGTTACAATACCCAATGGTCATGGGGACATAAAGTACAGCATAGATAATATAGTCAATAATATTATAATATCTATGTATGGTGTCTGGTGGGTACTAGAAATATTGGAGGGAGCACTTTGTAAGTTATATAAATGTCTAACCACGATGTTGTACACCTGAAACTAATATAATATTGAATGTCAACTGTAATTAAAAAATAAAATAAATTTTAAAAATATGGTATTTCTAATTATGCATAACTGTTGCTTTCACCATTTTTGATGGGAGATCACCAGGGCAAGAAAAAGTCTCCTGACACACAACAGATGCTCAATAAATAGTTGTGGAATAAATGAGCCCATACTAAAAAGGGCAGGTCGATAGTTTTAATTTCACAATGATAGATAAAGGAATCTGCTCATGCTGGAGACATGAGTTGCCTCAAGCCTGCATTTCTGGAGACTGCTTGGGCCACCGCAGGTCAGGGGATCCTCTTGAATGTGGAAGTCATGATACAAACTCCAGAATACCTTTGTATGAATACCTTCGTGCAAGGAAATGGGCACCCTCATAGTTTGCTGGCGTGAGTGCGAATGGAGACGAACTTTTCATTGGGCAACCTCGCAATGTGTATCAAAAAGCCTTACACCCCCCCAACACACACACAAAACACATCTTTAAGTCCCGATAGTTCCTTATCTAAGAATTTATAACTGTTAAGAAAATATTGGAAATAATCTATCCGATAATTAGAGAATAATTATGGTGGTCATGGAATGATATACAGTCCTTAGTGATGATGTTGCTTTATATCACTGCTCTAGATAAAGTTCATGCTGTGGATGAAAAATTGGTGCTTTAATAAATCATAAATTTCTAACTGGGCAGGTCATGGTGGGTAGTCATGCCCCAGGCCTATCACTTCTCCAGTGAGAGGTTTTAAACCAGGCCTATCCATTGGCATCTAGGTTAATACACTTTTGAAATGCCAAAAGTAATACCCCTCGAAGGAGATATTAACCCTCAAGATAGCACATAATCTTGTAAACTAATTCCTGCCTTGCATTCTCCCACCCTCATGTATCTTCCTTACGTTCCTTCAATTTTCAATACTTAAAAGAAACTGAAAAACTCATTTTCTGGTGCAACTGAGATCTTGCTTTCTAGCAATTGCCATCAATTTGAGCTAAAATAAACTCATAAAAATTCTGTACTGATTTGGACATTTCTTATGTCAACAATGTTATATATATATATATATATATATATATATATATATATATATATATATATAGTGGTGTAATTAACATACAATATTATATTAATTTTAGGTGTACAATGTCATGATTAAACACTTGCATACACTGCAAAATGATCATCACAGTGTCTGTTGCTAGAGAGTTCAGACCAGGTTCCTGTAAATGTGATACTGATGTAGCCTCATTGTTTCCTCCCAGTAGCCAAGGAGCTCAGTATCCTGTTTTTCTTAGTTATATGGTGTTTCCGGAACAGTCGTGGTGTCAGATGCATGATGGGAGCCATCATATTTGCAATGCAGGTGAGATTATAATGATATTATAATTAGACAAAGGTCATGCCTTAGCCAAAGACAGTGTCTGAGCTGGAAAAGACGGGTTTCAGTTTATCCAGTTTGCTGGGGCAAAAATGGGGGAGTTCTAAAGAAAGGAAAAATTTCCAGAGCCATATCCTGGAGGCGTGGGAGCATCCTTATGCTATCTATCCTACCTCAAGTCTATCCTTCACCATAAAAAGTTACAACATTTTTTTATGTGTGTGTTAGAACTTTCAAGATTCACTCTCTTGGCAACTGTTTCACATTATGATATTAAGTGAAAAAGGCAAAAATTAAACCAGTTACATGACATTTCACAGAAAAAGTAATGCAAATGGCCAGTAAGTGTATGAAAAGATACTCGATCTTATTCAGAATTTAGAAATTCAAATCAAAACAATGAAATATTTTTCACCTAAGATATCGTCAAAGAGTTGGCCAGGGGGTAGGAAAAATTTGGCAATATCATTAAAATTAAAAAATACAATGTTCAAATTTCTGTGTTATTAAATGTATACACAACAGTGTTCATTTGTTCAGGTATCGTTGCTTTCATGCTATAATAGCAGAGTTGAGTAGCAGTGACAGAGACAGTATAGCCACAATGCCTGAAGTATTTATTATCTGTCTCTTTTCAGAAAATGTTTGCAGATCCCCTATCCTAGAAGATTGGACAGGGCAGTTCTTGGAATTTAGGTTGCTCTTAGAGATATAAAAATAGCTTAGTTCTGGTTACCAAAACTCAATAAAAACATACTATGTGTCTAATCTCCTGAAGTCTTAAGTATAGGAACGACTCCAGCATAAGTAGACCCACATGAAAGCTCCCATTTTAGGTCAAATCCAGGTTTTCACCTTTGATTTACATGTAATTATTTGTGATATCTCGGGACACGGTTGGGCAAGACTCTGTGTCTAGCGCTGGGGCAGGCTAGAGTAGATGAAGGGAAAGCCAAAAATCTCAACTAAACTTGTGTTTCAGTGTAGAATAGATCCAGTGTGGGCGCTGGAAGTTAAGTGGCAAAAAACAATAAAATGCCAGCTATCATTGAGCACTTCCTATATGCTTGGCATGCCAAGAGCTTTACATACAATTATCAAGATAAACAAAACTAACTCCCCGTCTTTACCAAGAGTGAAAAGTCTGAAAGATGGTAATATGAATATAGAGTTAACATCATAGCTTCACAGCTGGACCTGGGAGAGCATCAGTTCCCGTTTTCCCTTTTCAGGTGAGTGGACTACAACACAAAATAGAAGCAAGCAAGCCAATCCCTGTGGTAGTTCAGAGGAAGGCAAGCTCACTTGGACGCAGGGAAAGGGAAGTTTGGGCCTGGAAGGAAGGAAATATATTAATAAAGGACAAAGATGGAGAGTATGAGGGATGGGAAAGTGCAGGGTACATTTAAGAAATAGCATGAAGATTTGATTGGTTGAAATGGAGGGTGCGTATAAACTAATTTTTAACTTACAAATATATTTTTAATTTGCCATGAAAGCTTTTCCGATTATGCCCAATAGGGGAGGTCTTCTTAGGTTCAATTACACATCAATTTCTAACTCTACTGTAGACCACACTGGGATACTCCCTTTAGTACAGCACAGGAACCACAGATCTCCACCATGGTGTGGTGAGTGCTCCTGGGAGTGCTCTCAGCAGTCCACTGAGCAGTGCAGTTAGATTCAAAGAAGCAAGGTATTCATCAGGCCTCATTCCCTACAGGAGCTGATATCTCTTGTAACAACTTCATAGGTATAGTTTCCAGGGTTTCTGTGAGAGACATACCAGTTACTCAAGTCATAGCACTCAGAGAAGGCTAAAGATGTGACTTCCCACCAGGGACTGATAGTTCTCTCACTACAGATATAGTTTAGCAAACAGGGTCATCTCTTGCATGTGCACTGTTGCCTAACAGCATGGTTGACACACTATCTTTATCAAGTTGCCTTGAGAAACAGAGCTGGAAAGTTAACCAAGTGTCAAATTCTCATGCAGGAATGGAAAAGGTTTTGTTCACCCTTTATTGGTCTCCTCCAACATCCACTCCAATTTCAGTGTTTTCCTTAAAAGTAACTCCTGTTAATAAGTTTTTAAAGTATTTACATTAAATTGTATATATATTGATAAGCACTTAGCTTATATCTATTTTTCACTATTATAAACAAGGAACATCCTTATGTACATGAGTGTGTTTCTTAGCAGTACAATTATTTGATTAAATGATTGGTTAACTTAAAATTCCGATAGATGATATTAAATTGCTGTTAATCTTTATGCACACCAACAATGCATGAGTATCAATTCCTCTTTACTCTCTGTGACATTCTGTATTAGAAATCTTTGTCACAATGATGAATGAGAAATGATCTTGCATTAGTTTGCATTTCTCTGATTACTTGTAATATATTTTTTCAAATGTTTATTGACCACCATTTGTATTTTTTCTTTTGTGAATTACTTGATCATACTTTTTGCCCATTTTTCTATTGAGTTGACTTCATTGATTTTTAGGTGTTAAAGAGAAAACCACAGGCCCCAAAAGGCATCACTTGTGCTAAAGATCATGACCTAATTGCAGTTTCCACTTTTACCAGAAATGTCTCTAATTTTCTGGTCAACACCAATGAGGTAATCTGTCACATGGGCCCTCTCTATTATCCCTCCTCCATAGAAAGAAGTGGTAATCTGCATAAAAACTTTGCCTTTCCTTGCTTCTCCAAAGATGTCCTGGTCCAAAAATAATTTTTTATTTTCTTTTGTTAATAGCTCCCTTGCCCCACTCTTTCTATAGAAACCTTCCATTTTGTACAACCCCTCTGAGTGCCCTTTTAGTTGCTGGGTTGCAAGCTGCCTGATTCATGAAATGCTTAATAAAGCCAATTTAATCTTCAAATTTACTCGGTTGAATTGTTCCTTAATGTAAGTAATATAAACATATCTGCAGTTATGCTCCACGTAATCATGTTTCAGTCAACGATGGACCACGTATACCACAGTGGTCCCGTAAGATTATAATGGAGCTGAAAATTTTCAATTGCCTAGTGATGTCATAGCCGTTGTAAGGTAGGAGCATTACTCATGTGTTTGTGGTGACGCTGGTGAAAACAAATCTACTTCACTGCCAGCCATATAAAAGTATAGCACATACAATTATTCACAGTACGTAACACTTGATAATGATAATAAATGACTGTTACTGGTTTATATATTTACTATACTACATTTTTTATTGTCATTTTAGAGTGTACTCTATAAAAAAAAGTTTGCTGTAAAACAGTATGCTGTTATGCTAGCAGCAGTCTCATAATCTTGTGTACTTTTTGTTTAGATATGCTTAGATACACAAATATTTACTATTGTTACAATTGCCTACAGTATTCAGCACAGTAACATGTTGTACAGGCCTGTAGCATAGGAGCAATAAGCTATCTCATATAGGCTAGGTGTGTAGTAGGCTATACCATCTAGGTTTGTGTAAGTGCACTCCATAGTGTTTGCACAATGACAAAATCGCCTAAGGATGAATTTCTCAGATGGTATCTCGTTAAGTGACATGTGACTGACTGTATTTTAAAGCAAATCTCAGGAGATTCTTAAACTTGTTCAATTTGAGATCCAGAACTTTATGATTTCTGGGTTTCCCATTGTACTTTAAAAGTTGTTTCCAACTCCAAAAAAATATTTACTCTTTTATTTTCTCGCTGTACCTCATTTTCTTTGGTTTCAATCTTGAGAGTTTAAAGTCCATTACTATTAAAAAAAGAAACTAGAAACATTGGGGGTTATGCTAAGTAACAGGTACCTGTAATGTCTTCTACAAGGTATTTCGAATTTAATATTCCATCCAATGACTTAACACCAGAACTTTCTTACATGTTACTAATGGTTAGCAAGATTCTTATCTCAATGTTTTGCATTCATGCCACCTGATGTTCATATTTGATATAGTCTTAAAATTACTCTAATTAGTTAGAGATTTGAGAAGTATTTAGGCATGAGCTAATGCTTTGAACATGAGAATAATTATTATTGAGGCTTTCAGAAAGGCTGTAGATTACTAGTCTGAATATTACCACTTGAGTCAACAGCTAGCTATAGTCTTAATCAATCTGTAAAATATGGATAACAAGGAGCACTACCTATCTACCATACTGTTTAGAAAAATGAGACTTATATTTTGATCTTTAAAGAAGTTCGCTGCGTAATTAGCTGTTTCCTTTAATTATTCTTAGTCTTTATCTCAAAAGTAATTAATCCTTGGTAAATATTCTTTTACTTATAGAAGAATGGGGAAACAGAAATCAAGAACCTGTAGAATATTTAAAAATTTTTTAAATTCTAAACAGAATTTGTCACTTAAATGTTTAGAAATTTTATTGAAATAACTTTTAAAAAATGTACAATTCAGTATTTTTAGTATATTCATAAGATTGTGCAATCACCACCACTAATTCCAGAACATTTCATCACCCCAAATGGAAATCCCCTTCTCCCCATCACCTGGCAACAAGTAATCAACTTTCTGTTTTTATGGATTTGCCTATTCTGGACATTTCATATAAACAGAATCATGCTTTTATGTGTGGCTTCTTTCACTAGCATGTTTTCAAGGTTCATTCATGTTGTAGCATAATCAGTACTTATTTCCTTCTTCTGGTTGAATAACATCCCATTGAATGGACATACCATATTTTATTTCTTCATTAGTAGTTGGATATTTGGGTTGGAACTTTTTGGCTATTATGCATAATTCTGCCACATTTATGTACAAGTTCTTGTGTGAACATGTTTTTATTTCTCTTGGGTACATACTTAGAAATGGAATTGCTGGATCATTAGGGTAACTAAGCTTAGATTTTTGAGAAATTGCCAAATTTCCAAGTAGCTATACCATTTTATATTCCCACCAGAAATGTAGGAGGGTTCCACTTTCTCCATATCCATACCAATTTGTTGTTTTAAAATTATTATATTATAGCCATCCTAGTATGAAGTAGTATCTTGTGGTTCTGATTTGCATTTTCCTAATTGACTAATCATGTTGAGCATCTCATATACTCATTGGCCATTTGTGTTTCTCTAGAGAAATGCTTATTCAATCCTTTGCCCATTTTTAAATTGGGTTGTCTTTTTACTTTTGAGTTATGAGTTCTCTGCATATTCAAGAGAAATCCTACTTAGATTAAAGCCAACACAGAAATAAGAGTTGACAGAGGGTAAGACTGAGCCCTGATGACATATTTTGAACTCTTGTATTCATTCATGCATGAAGTCAGACTTAACTCCATGAACTTAAGTTTTATGAACCAATACATTCCTGGGGGCTAATCTGACTAGAATAATGGAAAGATGGATGATCTCCATCTTTCATGATCTCCCATGTCAGGATTCCTCAAGTAGAATGAGACTCTTCTCCATAAGTTTTTCTGATCTACTCCCAGGCCCTATCCTATACTGTAGGCACTGGGAGTAAGAGGTAGAAGCAAGCTGAATGATGCCTGGCACAATTAGAAGTCTTACTCTCCCAACCCTCAGAGGGTCCTGGGCAGAAGCTTCAGACCACAAAGACCTTTGCACAACTTCCATAATGCTTATAAAAGCCACAACTTAAAAAATAAAGCAACAAAGCAAAAAGTAACCAATCCACCATGAGAAAAACTGTCTTAAAGTGCTAGAGTGGTAGTTAGGACTTTACAGAGAATACAGAATCCCTGCATTAGGCATAGGCATGGTTGCCATTTAAAAAAAAAGTTTTTTTATTTTTCAATTATGGTTGACATTCAATATTATATTCATTTCAAGTGTGCAGGATAGTGGGTAGACATTTATATAACTTACAAAGTGACCCTCCCAATAAGTCTTACAGCTCCCTGACACTATATATAGTTATGACATGGACTATATTCTCTAAGCTTTACCTCCCCAGGACTCTTTTACAACTGCCATTTGTACTTAATCCCCTCATCTTTTTCACTCAGCCCCCCAAACTCCCTCCCATCTGGCAACCATCAGTTTGTTCTCTGTATCTGAGTTTGTTTTGTTAGTTCATTTATTTTGTTCTTTAGATTCCACATATAAGTGAAATCATATGGTAGTTGTCTTTCTCTGACTTATTCACTTAGCATAACACCCTCTAGGTTCATCCATGTTGTTGCAGCATGTTTGCCATTTTTAGCAGCTTTGTAACTTATGTTAATGTTACATGTTTTCCAAAATACTTTCCTATCCATTGTTGTCCCTAGGTTGCCAAGATGGTTGAGACATGATCTTAGATTAAGTACTACTGAATGGTCAAATTATAGTAGGTGAGTCCAAAAGTAGAGGGCTCACCATGTGAATCTGAACAGAAGAGGCTGAGGAGAAAAAGGTAGAAAAATTAGGGGTAGTATGTGAAGCTGATATAGAGCGTTTCCTACGTGTTTGGGGGACATGCATGAGGGATTACATTTGTCTACATGAAAACTAACGACACTGTGATAGGCAGAACAACACTTAAGATATGATTTTTGCCATTGAAGAGCTTCTGTATGTTACAATGGGTGCCAATAAGAGAAGTGTAATCACAATAGTATGAAGATACATTAATCGTAATGAGAGCTCTAGGTGCTTGAAAGAGGAAGAAACACATCACCAGGCAGGAACAGCATCAGTAAACTACATGTATTGAGCATTTACTGGGTATTGAGCATATCAGATACAAACAAATCAGAATGAGGCAGGTAAGAACTTAAGAAATTAAATATACACATTATTTTATCACTAATTCCAACTACGAGGGAAATATTTGTGCAAGTTATATTTTATAATGAAATTCTGATGCCCGTCAAAAGGATAAGCTATACATACAATGCAATAAAAAAATTTTAATTGTGCTTATTAACATCACAGAATTACCCTAAAATGGGTTGATAAAATGCCTATACAGCATTCATTCTTATTATACACATATATTTCAATTAAAGACTGTTTGAAAAATACAAATACTTTGACCTCACTGCTGAGAAATCTACGGTCAACAACTATAAATACAGTTCCTCTAAGAAACATCATGGCATTTGCCATCCATTTCTCCTTTAAAGTCCATTTGCAGTTTAGCTTACTAACAAGTTCTCTTCAGAACTGTTTATATCTCTTTTGTCTGATCATCTTCTTCGAGTTTCCTGATTTCATTTTTTAAACAATTTATAGTTTCACGACTTGCTTTTAATCTCTCCTTAAGCTCTGCAATTTCAAAGCTTGTTTTTTTTTTCGCGGCTTCTAATTTTTCTCTGGTTTTCACTTCAAGTTCTGCAACTAAAGAAAACATATACTTTTATTGAATTATTTAATTTTTCTTACATGTCTAAGATATGTCACAGAGTAATAAATAAGGCATTTCCTGAGGTCAATGTTTCCACAATGAAATGTGGACAACCTAGGATATATAACATTAAACACAGGGGTGTGGGTGAGATAGTCTGAACTCCCAAGAGAGGATCTCAGGTGTCTTTTGTAACTAGGATTGAAATTCTGGCCACTAATATTTTAATTCTTAGGTAAAATTTTAAGATTTATTATTCTTGTTTTTCTCCATATACATATTAATTTGGAAATAAGGGGGCATATAATCCAAGAGATATCCAGCAAATAAGATCACTAAACATACAGTGTTCTTAAATATATGTACAGGTAAAACTTACATAAACAGAATCACACTGGTAAAACAAACCCATATCTTTTTTCAAAAAAGATAACAATAACTGTCTAGTTTGAATTCCAGCTCTACCATTAGCTGTGCCAGTTTTAAGCATTTATTATCCCTATGCTCATTTCCCCATTTCTAAAATTAATATTACAGCAAATATCTTATTATTTGTTGAGGAAAATTTAAAGCTAATTTATGTATATAAGTATCTAGAACATTACCTAGTACATAAAAAGTCATATTAATTACTATAATGACAGAAGAACATTAAATGACATTTAAAACATTCTATCTAGCTAGTAATATAACAAATTAACTAAAGAAAATATCACTACTGCAAAAGAGATTACATCTATTTATTCCACTGGAGAGTATAGCATTAGCTTTATTCAACATTTCCATCTTGTGGAGATTTCAGGTAATTGCTGCTGATGACTATTAAAGCATGGTTGTATGTACTTCTGCTAATACAAGATGATCCCTAATCGGAAGTAGCATGGTTTGGTGATGGGAAAAACAAACAAACAAACAAACAAAAAAACTTTGAAATCCGAAAGGCTTTCAACTAATAATACACCCTTATTAGTTGAATTCTATTTCTTAGTTTCCCTCAATTTCATCTTTCTACATGATATGGTTAAAGCTTTATATTTCTCAGAAGATTTATGAGGATTAAGCAAATATTGGCCCTTTGTATCCATAGGTTCTGCATCCACAGATCTAAAATATTGGGGGGAAAAAAACGTTATGTTGTTGCTAATGTGTAATATGCAGTCAGGCCTATGATGACCATATCTGCACTGAACATATACAGACATTTTTGTTATTTCTTAACCAATATAACAACTATTTACACAGCATTTACATTGTATGAGGTATTATGAGTAATCCAGAGATGATTTAAAGTACACGGGAGGATGTGCATAGGTTATGTGCAAATAGTACACCATTTTATATATGGGACTTGAGCATCAGCAGATTATGGTATCCACAGGGTGTCTTAGAACCAATCCCCCACGGATACCAGGGGAAGATAGTATGTATATGTAAAGCATCTAAAACATGCATTGTTTTCCTATTTTGCTCACTGCTGGTCACCTTTTTTCTGTGATACATTTTTTAACAAGTAAATATTTATATTGCCAAAACAACCCATATTTTTCTTTGTAATTTTTCATTGCTTTTATTTGTAAAATTATTTTTACTTTTATAAAAAAGTTTGTAACTTTTGGCCCCCTTCATGGCATTTTGTCTTCTCCCCACCCCCTGGCAACCACCAATCTGTTCTCTGTATCTATAAGTGTGTGTGTGTGTTTACTTTCACATTTAAGTAGAATCATGCAGTATTTGTCTTTCCTTTTCTGACTTATTTAACTTAGCATAATTCCCTCGAGGGCCATCCATGTTGTCACAAACAGAAAAATTTCATTCTTTATGGTCAAACAGTATTCCATTGTATGTATAGATACCATATCTTCTCTATCTAACCAGCAATGGACACTTAGGTTGTATCCCTATCTCAGCTACCGTAAATAATGCTGCAGTGAGCATGGGGGTGCATGTATCTTTCCAAATGATTGTTTTCATTTTCTTCAGATAAATGTCCAGAAGTAGAATTGTTGAATTATATGGTAGTTCTATTTTTAATTTTGTAAGAAACCTCCATACTGTTTTCCGTAGTGGTTGCACCAATTTACAATTCCACCAATAGTGTATGAGGGTTCCCTTTTCTCTACATCCTTGCCAACATCTGTTTGTTGACTTTTTGATAACAGCCATTCTGACAAGTATGAGATGATATCTCACTGTGGTTTTGATTTGCATTTCCCTGATTACTGATGTTGAGCATCTTTTCATGTACCTGTTGGTCAATCTGTATGTCTTCTTTGGAAAAATGTCTATTCAGATCTTGTATGATATTTTTGCTGCGTTATATGAGTTAATTTATAAATTTTTTGATATTAATCTCTTATCAAATATATGATTTGCAAAAACTTTCTCCCAATCAGTAGATTAAAGAGGGGAGGAAAAAACATACTGAGTGAAAGGCACTTTGTTAATTGCTGGGGTACAGAGGTGGGAGATAGACAAGAGAGCAAAATGCAGTACAGTATCATGAGATAATTACAGGGAGCCATGAGAACAGACTGGATTCATACCAAGAGGAAAGGGTATGTGTGTATCAAGGAAGGCTTCTTGGCAGTAGTAAAAGCTGAACTTAATTTTAAAGAATGAGAAAGGAATTAGGTAGATGAAGACATAGCAGGCCCCAGAAATAGCACATGTACATTTGGGAAACAACAGAGTCCTATAAGACTGTAACAGTTTTAAATCTAGTCAGGAAGAACTGATTTAATTCATTTGTTAGGACAGCATTTACTGTAGATACAGATTCTTATTGTTTGATTTACATTTTTTCATCTTTTCTTATGGCTGAGTAGTATTCCACTGTATATATGTACCACATCTTCATTATTCAATCATCTATTGAAGGACACTTCAGTTGTTTCCATGTCTTGGCCACTGAAAATAATGCTGCAACGAACACAGGGGTATATCTATCTTTACGAATAAATGTTTTCAAATTTTTGTGTAGATACCCAGAAGAGGGATTGCTGGGTCATATGGTAACTATTTTTAAGTTTTTGAGGAACTGCCATACTGTCTTCCATAGTGGCTGTACCAATTTATATTCCCACCAGCTGTAAATGAAGTGTCCTTTTTCTCCACAACCTCTCCAACACTTGCTATTACTTGTCTTGTAGATACACTTTATTTTTGACAAATCGTAAGACTGCAAAGGGCACAATATATTTGGAAGAAGACCTTGGTTAATTAACAATGAGATCCTGGGGGAAAACATTTTAAAACTCTTTTTAGCTTGTTTCAGTTTTCTGCTTTCTATATATTAAATGCTTATATAAAAAGAAACATTTGTTTTAAACTTCCAAATGAAGCCTCAACTTAGCGTAAATCAATCCAAAAAAGAATAATTATTTTTGCAGAGCTGGTTTGAAGCACAGACCACAAGGCTTTTACACAGAGAACAGTTTATTGGGTAAGAGTATGGACTCTGGGTTTAAATCCTGGCTCTGATTTGAGGCAAGCTATTAACTCTATGCTCAAGGATCTTTAGTTACAAAATGGGGTTAATAGTACTACTTTCCTCCTATGGTTATTATGGTATTCGATAAGTTAAGAAATGTAAAGTGCTTGTCTAGTACACAGGAAGCTCTCATTAAGTATTCACTACCATTTTAATTATTCTTTATAGAAGCAATTATTACTATTTAAAGCTAGATCATTAGTGCTTAAGTAAATTTCCAGTAAAATTGGGTTTACAAGCACAAATATGTTTATAAACTTTTAATATGATTCATAATGAGCAACCTCTATCCTGAATATTACACTATCTAAAAATATTACTAAGTTTTAGAGCCTAAGTTCCAAGGACTGCCTGGGACGTAGTCCTGGTTCTATCACTAATTAGATACGTTAACGCAGGCAAGTTACTTAACCTCCTTGTGTCTCAGTTTCCTTTTCTAAATGAGAATACAAAGTGTACCACATCCTTACTAGTACAATTACTAACGATTCCTTTTGCTAATTTAATACAAATTTGGCCACCCATTATTGTTTGGTTTGCATTTTTAAAGTTACTAGCAGGGCCAAATGTTTCCCCATTTTATTTACCAGTGATCTCTTCTTTCACTTGTCTATGTCTTTTGTCCATTTATCAATTAAAGTTTAAAATTTTTTTCTATTTAATTTGTCCATTTTAGGGTTTTTAAGATATTAATCCTTTGCCATATTTTCTGGATATTTTTCTTTTTTGCCCTTTTGAAATGTAGAAGTTAAATATTTTTTACAAAATCAGGTTTGTCTTTCTTTTAATGTAATTTCTTCTAACATCTCAAATTTAAAAAGTCTTCCCTAGCCAGGACAATCATATCTCTAAATTTTTTTAACAGGCTGATTGATTTAAAAAACACATTTAACTATAATTAACTGGAATTTGTTTTGGTAAATACTATGAAGCAATGATCTAAATAAAATTTTCCTCTCAAAAGTTTCTTAACTGTGCCAGTACCTCTTTTGGAATTATCTTTTTTTCCTGATTAGATATTGCTAAGAGGTAAACCAAAGATAATATAAAACACGTAATTTACTGATAAAAACTTCCCAAGGTTATACAGCTCCATATATAAGCTTTAATACATAAAAATAATTTATAGGAAAGACTTTTTATTAAATACATTATACATAAGTGAATTATTAGTTAAATAGTTTTGTTGAAAACACAAAAATGTGGTCACTTGAATTTTAAAAGAGAAGTTTCTTCTCTGAATTGGGCGCATTTTATGGTATGGGAGAAAGAAAATCTATGGAGAGGAAACGACCAATAACAAAATAACATATAAGTACTTTTTTACCTTTTCAAAGTGATCATATATATATCTGTTTTATATTCATAACAAAGTGGGCTGGTAAATCTTTTTGCAGATATAGAAAATGAAGCATGAAAATTCTAAAACACTATGATTTTAAATTTTAAATGACTACCAAGTGGCAAAATTATGAGTATTCACATACTTTAACTTAGTCATGCGTTTCATAAAAATACAAAAAAAAAAAAATTACTATAACCAATAATGGTTAAATAGCAATTTCCTTGCCCCTGCATTTACTGGCTTTCAGCCAACAAATCTACTAGTTTATTTCCTCCTGACAACACTACCCTCTAGACCCCATATTCTGCTTCTGCTACCACACTACAAGTTCCAAGACACAGGTGTCTATAGTGCCTGTCTCCAATTTCTCTCATTTCATTCTCTGTTGATCCATTTCAACTATTTTCTGCCCGTACTATTTTCCTTCAACTCCTCCTGTAAAAGTCATCAAGGACCACTACCTTGCTATAGCCCATTTTTTGGCCCTCATCTAACTTGTCCTATCAGCAGAACTGGATATGGTTAATGACTTTCTTGATACACTTTCTGCACTTGGCTTTAGGATATTATAGGCATCTATTTTTTTCTTCCTCCAGATTCACTGTTTCTTCTTAATTTCCTTTGAGGGTGATCGCCTTAATCTCTAAGTGTTGCAGTACTCACAGCTCAGTCCTTGGACCTCCTTTCTATCTTTATTCACTCCTTTGATGATACCACTGGGTCTCACAATTTAAATCCATCTATATATTAACTTCCAAATTTTTATCTTCAGCCTATATCTCTCCTTGAATATCAGACTTTGGGGTGCAATTCCCTTCTCAACATCACCACTTAGATGTCTGACAGGCATCCCACATCCAACATATCCAAAATTGTATTCCTAATCTTTCCCCCAAAGCCTGCTGCTCCCAGACTTCCCCATCTCTATAAAAAGCAATGACAAGTTTTTGGTTCCTTGGGCCCTACACCTTAAGAATCATTCTTTATTCATCTCCTTCTCTCACATCTTATTATTCAAACCATCAGCAAATTCTACTGAGCCTATCTTCAAAATAGATTCAGAATCTGACCCCTTCACACCACCTCATTGCTGTCACTCTGGTACCACCCACTATTCTATCATATCTAGATTACTGGAATAGCCTCTGCTTCTTCCCTTTCTGCTTTACAGTCTATTCTCAAAACACAGCCAGGGTGACTGAACTTTTTAATACGTTAGTCATACACTTTGACTCTTCTGCTCAAAACCCACACAACTTCATGTCCTTCAGTTTAATAATTTAAAGTTCTCATGGTTATGCATAAGTTCTTATATGATCTGGTACCCTATTAACTTCTCTGCTTATCTCCCATTCTTTGTTCCCTTTTTCACTCTAGTCAAAATGGTTTCCTTGCTGTTCCTCAGATATGCCAGGCATACTCTTACCTCAGGGCTTTTGCCCTTGCTGCTCCTGCTACACATAACATTCTTCCCTCAGACAGCCCCAAGGCTCACTTCCTTATTCTTTTAGTTATTCGCTCAAATGCCACAATCTCAGGAAGCATTCTCTGACTTGAAATTTAAAACTCTAACCATCTCCTTCCACCAAAGGTGTTACCTGCCTTGCTTTATTTTTCTCCATATGACCCAATCATTACTTTATACTTTATTATTCTGTTTATTTAAAATCTGTCTTCCTCCCACTAGAACGTAAGCTCCATGAAGGCAAGGCTTTTTGTCTGGTTTGGGCTCTCAGAACCTAGAACAATGCCTGGCATATAACTAGTGCTCAATATATACTGTAGGCAAATGAATAAAAGATCAAAGGAAAAACTGAATGGTAATATAAATGTTAACACAGGGATGGCAAATAGATTTCATCTTGAGTACCAAGTACAAATGATGGCAGTAGCTGTATGGAGTGACGTGTAGGCTATTCTGAGATCAGGTCAGCTTAGAGGGAAAATATACCATGACTAATCATCAATGTGGCATTCTAGTATTCTCCACCTTAGCATTAATCTGAAACTACGTAAAATGACATAGGTTTTAAAAAAAGATAAACTAGTTCACAGTACACAAAAGTATAATTATGTTCTGCAAGGTTCTTCACACAGATTTTGTTAGCAAAGATTAGCAAACCGAGTGACAGGTTAAGCAAGATTAATGAAAAGCTATGCTTAAATGTAATTAGGGAATAAAAGACAAACAGTATGTCAGAGACTGTGAGAGGCTGTCTTTTACCTTTTTGAAAGTAGGCCTACTTTGGGAACAATGTGAAATAGCCTTCTTACATGTTCTGTAGTAATACATATCTTGTTTTTTAGCTCTTGACAAATTTACATATATACAGTGTTAGAAAAAAAAAGTAATAGTTACTAAGCATACAATCCTTTCACCATTACAGAACATATTATTTTTCAGAATTATGAACTCATTGCACTTACATTCTGTTTCATGCTTATAGGCTCCTAACGTTAGCTGACGAGACGTTGTGAGTAACTGTTGCATCATTGCTGTTGGGTCTTGAAATATCTAATGGGATAGAATGAAAGAAAGCCTAATAACTTCAAAGTTCTACAATTTAAAATGCTTTTAAAACTCTCATTCTAAAATCTTCTTACCATTTCATCATAGAACTCTGAAACCACTGTCTTTTTTCCCAGCATCGCATTGGTATCTGATTGAAACAACTTTAATAAATGATACAATGTTACCTGTGAAATAAAAACAGACATGGCATCTGTGCAATGGTTACCATCATCACTGTGAGACACTGTCACTTCTGTAACTGAATTAAAGACTAGAATCAGTAAACATATCAAATTCGGGATCTTTTCTCAACTACAACTTACTGTGGCAAATCATCCAAATTCTGTACTTTTTTTTCCTGTTAGGTGTTACCATCCATCCACATCTACTGAACATGAATGTTTTGAAGAAGGTTAAGTAAAAATCTATTACAAAGCATCTCTAGAGAGTGACTATATATAAAAATAACATAAGATATACCTATGGAACTTAAACTGGGAAATCGCTAAGACATAAATTCTTTTACTTATATAAGCGAAATTAGATCAGTTGTGACAGTTATTCTGTGAAGTTTAAAGTTTACAAATTTACTGTGGGGGGGGAAGATTTGATACTTTCAAAAGTAATGACTAATACTATAATGCTCAGTGTGGGAAAAATAATTTCTTTGGTGATCTATAAGATTATTACATAAGTAGCAAACAAAAACTCAGCGATAATTCACTTTGTCAAGAGCAACGTATCTTCAAAATACTTAAAAACAGGTGTAGTAAGACATCAAAAGAAAAGTCTTGCAGCACAATGTGCGATTACTTGAGCAAAATAAAATCCAGCTGACAAAACATCAGAGTTCATGCTGAAGTTGTAGAAACCGATTCAGAAGCTTCAAAATTTTTTCCAAAATGTAGCTAAAATCATTATAAGGAGCATGCATCAATCACATACCATATTTAAAGCAGATAATTTGACAAATATCTGGAATAGACTGAAAGCAGATGAAACTATGTGAATGGATAGACCATAACAGGGAAATCTAAAACCTGAAAATGTTAGGAGAACTGCATCAGAGGTGGGGGCCAGTGTTCCCAGTGGAGCTCCAGAGAGGTTTCAAGCTCAAAGCTGGCAAGTGTAGAAATCAAGAATGCTATAGGGTAGCTGGGCCTGTAAACCTTCCTTTCTTTTCCCTTCACTCACAGACAAGAGAGCATATCCTCCTGTGGAACCTAGAATTTTTTACCCAAACAATCAAGTATGAAGTAAAAATACAGATATTTTCAGATAGCAAGAACTCTGAAAGTTTATTTCTTGGGCAACCTTTCCTAAGAAATTCCTCTAGCAAAATGTAAAAAAAAAAAATTGGAAAGATAAGAAAAAGGGTTATCTGTCATCATTAGGAGTAGACAGGCACTATCTAAAATAGAAAAATTCAAACTTAGGTATTTAAATATATGAAATGCACGGGAGTAATTTCTAGAGGAACTGAAAACAGTAACTGTGGTTTTCCTGGGGAAAGGGCCAGAGATGAGAGAAAAGATGTTATAGATTAAACTGTGTCCCCCACGCCCAAAAGATATGAAGTCCTAACCCTCAGTACCTGTGAATATGACCTTACTTGGAAAGAGGGTCTTTGCAGATGTAATCAAGTTAAGATGAAGTCTTTAGTGTAGGCCCTAATCCAATTTGACTAGAGTCCTCATAAGAAGAGATAGAGAGATAGGGAGAGAAGGGAATGTGACAAAAAAGACAGACAATGAAGTTACGCTGGCACAAGCCAAGGAATGCCTAGGGCTACCAGGAACTAGAAGAGGCAAGAAAGGATCCTCCTCTAGAAACTCTGGAGAGACCATGGCCAACACCTTGTTTTTGGACTTCTAGATTCCAGAAATGTAAGAATAAATTTGTTGTCTTTAGCCACTCAGTTTGCGGTATTTTGTTATAGCAATGCTAGAAAACTAATACAAAAGACTTGTACTTCTCATTTTTAAAAACTATTTTAACCATGTGCATGTCTGACTTTTATAATTTAAAACTACATCAGAAAACTGTCCTGCCCTAAATTTATTATTTAGACTCCCAGAGGCATTCATGTAGATACAGGTAATCAAAAATTTCAAGACAGGTGTCTTCAATTTTGAGCGGTTTGAAGATTCTTAGAGCAACAAAAATGCCTATACTTGCCACAGAGATATTTCTAGGCATAAAACCCAATTTTAGCATTTTGCTTTTAGAAACAACCATTCCTGTCACAATGGCTTGACCTATAAAAGGTTACTGGATAACAAAAGTAAATCACAAATTACCTGTGCCTTTTATATTTTAAATAAATCTTCATGACACTTATTTTCTACAAGAGCCAATTACTGAAAAAGTATAATGGTTTTATTATACAAAAGAACACTACAACAGCTTTAAGGGAATAAAATTCAGGCCTATGTAGATCTATAAAGAAACCTATTCAATAATTTAATAACATTACTTTCCTTTTCCAAGAGTGGACTTTGAGAGCTGTCTCATAATGATATAAAGATTTCTTTCAGAAAAGTATTTTCCAACTGGGAGGGGTTGGGGGATGACAGATGAGAAGACAGACAGATAAGGCCACATATTCTCAAAAATGAATTCAAAGCAATCTTAAAGTTAAAAAAAAAAGCTTCTGCTCTAGTAACATTACTGACTTCTCCTTCTCCCTCTCTCTCAATTATCTGCTGAATTCTGTGCTCTATTTTCCCTAATAGACTATTTCCATTAAGGGTAGGAGCAATGTTTCATCTTTGTACTAAAATATCTGAAAAATATCTTGCCAATAATAGATATTTAATAATTTCTTGCCAAACAGAATATAATGTAAGGGTATGCTAGAAGGACAATAAAAAATGGTAAGAGATCTAGAAACCTTATCACATGGAAAATGTTTAAATGAGCTATAGATGTTTATTCAAGAGAATAATGTCACATTTGATAGTAATTAAGAAAATTAATGTATGAATAGTTATCAATAAAAAGTTCAAGGAAGCTTAAAATAGAGCATTCTTAAAACTAGAACTACCCCAACCTGAACAGGGTATTTCATTTAATAAGTCTCTCTCTATACTGAAGATAGCAAGTCCAAATGAAATTCTTATTTGAGAGATGGCCTAAAGAAATTCCTACCTATGCAGAATATGGCCTATATTGAAAAATAAAAGTTGAGAAAACACTTCATTAAAAATGAAAAATCTTAACTCATGCCATAAGCTTATATAAAATATATTTGAATAAAAATGTTAATATATGAAGAGCTCTTCATTAACTATTGTTACATTTTCACAACTAAAAAATTCTACTTTATATTTGCAAAGATAACCATTACTCACAGGTCTTTCATTAGGATCAATGAAGAATATTTTGATGATTATTTCGAATTCACCCCATCCTGTTTCAGTAATTTCATATGGAGGCTTAGTAACAACTGAAGAGACAAAGAAATAAAACAATTATAATTGTAAATTACTGATAGTTTACTAACTCTTTTTAAATTTGTAAATTAGAATAAAAAAACTGTACTGTACCTCTCAAAGGATTGCCATAGCTTTCATGTAATTTAAACTGGATTTTCTTCACATATGCTGACATATCCTAAAATACAAAGGAATTAATTAGTTCTTTCATCTACATAAAAACTAGGAGGGAACTACGCTGAGCACATGTAACTAATTTTATAAAATATACTTCCCCTTAAATATGGAATCCAATTTTCTTCTTTTTTCTTAAAAAATTAATTAATTAATTTTTTATGGTAACATTGGTTAATGAAATCCAGTAAGTTTCAGTTGTACATTTTAACAGAATCTAATTTTCTAAAAACCATGAGTTATACTGAGATTTATTTTAAACAAGGAAGCCTGTGCTGAATTCCTTCATAATTCACAATATATAGGAATATACAAATCAGTTCACTTATTTTGCAAATCCTGTTTATATTTATACCTATAGACTACTCTAAATCAATTTTGATTTTTCCACAAAAATAACTATATAAATATATAGAAATAACTGTATAAACCAAAGCAAATCTAAGAACTAAGCAACTTCAAAGAACAAAATTATATAAAGCTAAGGTCAACTAAACTAAGTAACCTAGAACTGTTGGATATAAAATTCCTTTTCTTATTTTGAAGCATAGGAGCATAGTCATTCATTCTGGCACGTAAAATGGATTCCCCTAGTGAAGGTGGCTTTTTCAAAAATAATTCATTCTAGAAAAATAGTAAAATGCAAAACCATTAAGTTGCACTCAATAGTAATGTTCATTAATCTTTTTTATTTGCTTTTAGGAATTTTTTACATGCTTACTATCTATATATATTTCTAAATTGGAATTATATATAATGATATATTAATATCTGCTTTTATCACTTAGTATTATATTGTGAACATTTTTTCTGAGGCAGATTTCCTTAAGCATCTTTGCAGACTCTTTAGGAAATACTTTTATTCATTTCTTTCTGAAAACATGAGTGACTACCAATATTGGGTAGCAGATACCATCATAGTAAATAGCATCTTTTAGGATATTCTCAGGATCTCGCTGTGGAGTGGAGTGGGGGGGACAGAAAAATCAGCATTTCAGTGTAATCTGTGTTGTGAGAGCATGAGGTACAAGATCATAGGAAGGGCACTTAACAAACAGTCTTTGGAGATCAAGGAAGTAGTTCTAAAGAAAATATACTTGAACTAAGATCTAAGGGAACAATAAGAATAGAGTAGGTGGAGAGGAATGAATGAAGAGGTTTAATTTCCTTGGGGAATTTGAGAGTAATTTAATATTAGTAGAATGTAGGGTATAAGGAAATGATGAGGCAAACACAAATAAGGTATAATGCTGAAGAGACAGTAGAGGGAAAGATTATGGCATACTTTCTAAAATATGATTGTTTTAACTTTATCATGAGGGCAATAGGTAGTCACTGAAGGATTTTTTTAAAAATAAGTTTTGAGATATTCACATACCACACAATTCATCCATTTAAAGTGTACCATCCAATGGTTTTTAGTATATTCACAGTTGTACGTCCATCACCATAATTAATTTTAGAACATTTTTATCGCACAAAAAGAAACCCCAGATCCTTAGCACTCACTCCTAAATCCCTCTTCCTCCCACCCAACGGCAACCACTAATCTGTGTCTATAGATTTGCCTATTCTGGACATTTATAAAAATAGACTCATACAATATGTGGCCTTTTGTGTCGGGCTTCCTTCTCTTACCATGTTTCTAAATTCCTCCATGGGTAGTAGCATGTATCAATACTTTATTTCTTTTTATTGCCTAAGAATATTCCATTGTATGGATATACCACATTTTATTTATTCATTTAGTGGTTAAGAGACTTTTGGGTTGTTTCCATTTTCTGGCTATTATAAATAATGCCACTATGAACATTCGTATAGAACTTTTTGTGTGGGCTTTGAAAGGTTTAAATAGAGGAATAGTTTATTCATTCAATAAATATCTGTTGAACACCTATTATGTACTGGCTTCATTCCAAGTATTACAGATTCAGCAACAAAACAAAATTTACCAGCAGCCAAACTGTATAGCAGTTTTGCCTTTCGTCTTCTCTGGTGGTCTTATTACCAAATTATAACTTAAAAATTAACTTCTATTCCTGAAACATGATTAAATACTAGGCTAACTTAAGACATGGTGATTAGAATACATGTTGTGTTTATAGCATAGTTGTTACTAACTTAATTTTAATAGGAAACATTTTTGGAAATTGATTTCTACTGAACAATTACATGAAGATGACAGCTCTTTACTCTTTTGACTTTATCAGTAACATTTCTAAAAAGGACCAATTTTATAATCAGAAAGTCACTATAAAATATTACAATTTATCCTTAAGCAAAACAAACTGTACCTTCAAAAAAGTTATCAGAAAAAGCAGTGCCTACCTCATTTCTATATGGTTTTACGTATACTGTCCACTGATGGGTATGCCCATCCTCTTCTCTCTTCTTTCCAAAATATCGAGCAACATTACCATAAACTATTGGTTTAACGATAGTAACTCCCTAAATGAAAAATAATTTAAACACTAATTAATATTTATTTGGGTAATGACACACCAAACAGAATAAAAGCTCTGAAAGCTTGTTTTAAGAAACAGCAGGCAATCTAACAACCTTGAGTTTGTTTATAACAGTAATTTCTCTCAAAAAAATTTTAGACAATTATCCTCATTTCATATCAATACAAATAACACCAAATTACAATGTTCTCACTTTGAAATGCCTCTTTAAAACATGTAAAGTACTTTGAGAGTTTTTCTGAAAAGAAACACAAAAGGCTCTTTATTTACAAACTTTAAAATGAGGTTCTGGAATGAAGAACCAACTTCCACTGCCATTACCTGATAGCAATGTCCTTATTTATCAGCTCGTGGCAGTATTTTCCAAAGCACAGTACAAATATTAAAGGCAGTTTGGGAGAGGATTTTAGGTAGAATAAGAGCAAACATTTTTCACTTTATTATTTACGTGTTTAATCAGTATTAGAAAAACCACAACTATAGCAATTCAAACACACAATTTCAAAAACATTAATGCTTAGGAATGGGGTTTTAAAAATTGATCTAAATAAAAATGTTAAATATTACAGTTGGATTCGGATAATGATGAAGTGGCACTTGGATGACTGATGCTTGTTTGACACTGGCCAATGGCATGGCATGTTTGCTACATTTGTGCTCAGTTCTGAAATGGATATGTTTCTCATCACATCCAGTAAGTGTAAAGGCAGTGAGTGTTAACAGATTATGGAAAAAAGAAAAAAAATTCAAGTGAAGACAAAATACTGAATGTCGCACATAAATTTGAGACCAATTATTCAATACTAAGAATGTATCTGAAAGTCAAAGAGCAAGATATACCACATGTGAAAAGTGCTGTAGCAATGTTATCGTCAATAAAAAAATGAGGAAAAGCAGTGAACAAATGGAAAAACTTGTTTGGATAACTAATAAATCCAATACCTATCACCCTAAAGTTAGTTTAGAAGAAGGCAGTTTGCATGAGAACTTAATCACAGAGTCTGACACTTTTGTGGCAACCACAGATGGGAACTTAGGTTCAAGGCCTGAGTGAATGAGGACAAAGAGTGCTGACTAACAGGTGAGTGGATAATAGATCCTGTTGCTGCTGCTACATGTTGGTAGGAAGTTAGAGCTCCTCAATGATAAAAAAAAGGGGCTCATGTGTCAATAGTCTTTCTACCTGGATGAAATTTACCTAAATTGGAAACAGATGCCTATAAGACAGCATAACAATCAGTATGGAGAAGAAATAAGTCCCTAATTTTAAAGCTTTACATGACTCACACCCCTTTTTGGTGGAAAAGCATTTGAGGACTACAGGCCTGATCTCCACAAATCACTGGACTTAAATTTACAAACTTTTAGAACCTAACACGATTACAAGTATAGAAAGTCCTGTAGGTCTCCTCTAAAATCTGCTTTAACCCTTTGTTTGGAAGTACTTTCCTATCAGTCCAAAACCTTGCCCAAAAACCTATGCAAAATATATATGTTTACGAAGCTTCTAGTACTATGAATTTTACTTGGCATCTTCCCCCTTAAATTTCAGCAGGTTTTGAAATTTTTGAAAAACTCCCACTTTACATATGATCTTAAAGCACTGTGTATGACAGTTGTAAAACACGGTATAATTAAAATCATGTGAAAACAATATGATATACATAGGACTCTTTAAAAAAAAACCTATATTAACTAGATTGGTGCAAAAACAAGTGATTTAAAAAAATTTCCTGAGATAAAAAGGGGTGAAAATAGATGTTATTTCGGGAACCAGCTGGTCCTGCCTTAAAAATTAACGGGCTAGGAAACGTAAGAAAGTGGGAGGGAAATTTCGAACGTTATGGTAGGCTCTATGATAACTTTAAAAGCTAACATTTATGTTCTCTATGTGCCAGGCAATGTTCTCTGCATGCCTTGATTAATGTCTTAGTCTTAATTTTGGAAACATCATGAATTTGTGAAGAGGAATTTACCTCTTAATTGGCCAACATTTCTAATTAGCTCTCTTCTGCTTCTGTAAACATGCCTGTTGTAAGGCCAGAGATCTCAAGGTCAACTGAGAACTCATCCTCCACTAAAGATGTATTGCTTTGGTGCTTGTTACAAAAGATGTATTACTTAACGCTTGTTAGAAAGTTCTATGATTTCTAACTGCCTGTAGCAACTTCAGAGGTCTGTAAATCAGCCCATGCCAACTTTAACAACCTGAGTATAAAAACAAAATTGCCTTTAAGTTCGAGGCCCAGATTTTCAGAGCACTAGCTCTTCTGGGATCGCTGGCGAAATGAAATTGAGTTATTCTAAACCTCCGGGTGCTGCGTGATTTCTCGCTGGTCTGAGTTTTTGCAACTTTTCTGCAACATTTGGGCCAGTTTTCTGACCTTTTCTATCCCCCATTTCTTCAGTTATCGCACTTGTAAACACTGTGGGTAATACTGTCTTTGTAAAGTTGCTGTAAGGACTGAATCAGAGAACTGGATAAAGCTTTTGGCCACTATGCTTGGCACACAGTAAACGTGCTACTGCTATTATCCTCACAATCAGGACGGTGGCAGCTTACCAGTGACCCGAGCTGGCAGCATCAAGCCCTTGGAGCGGCTTCTTTCCTTATTCTGCTTTCCCTAAGCCACCACTATGTTTACTTTTTTGGGCGGAGATGAAAGGGACGTGGTGACACTGTGAAGTTGGGGCCCAACGAAACACTGGTTTTTCCACAAGGGCTTTGACTCGCTCTCTTCCTTAGATGCCACGGTTCAAGCCCGAGGCAAGCAGTCGCGAGACGGAAACAGCGCATCCTCCCCACGCAGCGTAGGGAGGAGCCGGGGCAGAGAGCCACTCCCGGATAGGAGGCGCGGCCCGAGCACTGACCTTCACTCTCCCGCCGGAGTCAGGCCCAAATTCGGCCATTCTCTTGAACATATTGTCCTACGGAAGAAGCCGCCGCCGCCAAGGAAAGAGACCGAGGCCGGCGGGGTCGCCGCTCCGCTTATAGGCCCCGCTCCTCCTGCACGGGCCTCGGCGGAGGGTTTCTGGCCGAGGGAGAGCGACTCACTGGCGCGCGGGGAGACGAGGAACCGCCGACTATTCGCCGAGCGCGGCGTCCCAGACGTCCATTCACCCCGTGCGGGTGGAGAACCGGGCGCGAGGGATGGCGGCGACGCCGCGCGCAGGCGCAACGAGCGCGCGCTCGCACTGCGCATGCGCCGGGGCGCTGCTCTGTGGCCGGGCCCGGGCTGGCGGGGCCGGGCCTGGGTCGCCAGGCGACGCTGCGATGCGAGATTCTCTAGTTCGCGTGTCACCACTCTAGACACCTTAACTCTGTAATGACCGAGAAATGGCTTTTGGAGCTAATATCTTGTCATTGGCAAAGCATTCCATTTCTGAAATTAAGTTCGTGAAATCTACTTACGCGCACAACTTTTCGTTGTCTTCAGCTGGACCTCAGTGCTTGAACCGCTTATTTCTTATTTATCCCTTTCTTCCTACTCTTCCTTTTCTACTTAGTTTGGCATTCAGGTGAATAACTGGACACAAATCTCCTCTCCACCATTGCCCTTCTGTGGTTCTACCTGCTGTGCAGATTTACTGCAGGACCGAATTAATGGTCTTCAATTTAATTCAAGACTTAGGTGCTGGCTAGGAGTTCTATTTAAAACTAGATTTTCAACTTTTCCTTAGTTTTCTCAAATCTCCAACTATGACACCAACCCTCTCATTCTTATTAGAGAAATCTAATAATCCCCGTGAAACTGGACCCAACTGGATCATTCTTCAGCCAAGTACACGTAGTCAAATCCACATAGGCCCTCAAAACTTCAAATAATTTTTTACTTTCCTGCTCCAAAATTTAAATAGATAACCAAGGATTACCAAATAACAAATGCTTTTAATATCAAAAATATAATCTAGGATAAACAAACAAAATAGTAGATTAGAGGAAACAGATAAACTAACAAAAAACAAGCCCAAATTATTATTATTACTATATTGACATAAAATAAGATCGTAAATGTGATACAAAACAAAAAAAGGAACATTAAGAGAACAAAGTTCTGTGGAAATTAAAAATATATCAGAAATGAAAACCTCAATAAAAGGATTGAACAATATTATCAAAGAAATCTCCCAGAAAGTAGAGCAAAAGACAGTGATAAGAACATCTGTATTAGCTAGGTCTGCCGTAACAAAATACCACAGGCTGAGTGGCTTAAATGACAGAAATTTATTTTTTTCACAGTTGTAGAGGCTAGAAGTCCAAGATGAAGGTGTTGTCAGGTTTGGTTTCTTCTGAGGCCTCTTTCTTGGGCAGCAGATGATTGCCTTCTCACTTCATTCTCACATGGCCTTTTCTCTGTGTGCACTCATCCCTGGTGTCTCTTCCTCTTTTTACAAGAACTCCAGTCCTATTGGATTAGGACCCCACCCCTACAACATCATTTACTCTAAATTACCTCTTTGAAGGGCTTCAGCAAATAAATTTTGCAGGGACACAAGTCAGTCCATAACTACATCAGAGGACTAGTCTAAAAATTCCGGAGTGAACAACAACAACAAAAATAGAAGGAAAGAAATCATCAATAAATGATTCAAGTAAGTTTTCCAGTACTTAAGGATGTTAGCTTCCAAACTGGAAGATCCTACCAAGCACCCAGAACAAAGAAGACAGATCCATATCAAAGCCCATCCTCGCTTTCACAACATTGGAGATAAAGAGATGATCTCACATATTTCCAAGTTATAAAGACTTAAATCTCAGAATGGCTTCAGATTGCTCAATAGCAACATTGGAATCTAGGGAGCAACGGTGTTCCTTAAATTCTGAAGGAAAATTAATTCCAACTTAGTATTCCATACCCAGTCAACTATCAAGAAAGTATATGAATAGAATAAAGACAATTTCAGACATGTTGAGTCTCAAAACAAACAAACAAACAAACCCTCTCATGCACCCTTCTGTAGGAAGATTCTGGATGTGTGATCCACCAAAATAAGAGAATAAACCGAGAAGGAGGAAATTATGAAATACAGGAAACATAGTAAATTTCAAATATGAAGGAAAAAGAAGAGAAACCCAAGGTAATGTTGAAAGAGCACGGGACGATAGCTATGGATTAGGTATGGACAGCCACCAGTCCCAATTAGAGTTGATCAGAAATCTTTGGGAATTACTGCTTTAGAAAGATGAAATTGACAAAATTCTAGCTGCATCTGAAGACTTGAGAGAAGATTTAAATATTGGACCTAGAGTTTGGGAATTGAAATAATGACAAATACACAGAAAACAGCACATTTAAGAATTATGCAATTATTAGCCCTAGGGCAAATAAAATTTTGTATAAGAGAAGAAAGTAATTTTATATATGACTATGTAGTATTGATTTAACTTGTAGTGCATATTAAAAAATAATATACACTAGAAATAAAATAATTACATTGGGAAAATGGGCTTTGGGGAAGAGTACCATGTTTAATGGAGATGAGGAAGGAGAAAATGGAGCTTAATCCTTAATTTCTGTAGCGAGAAATCAATATAATAAAATCCAAGAAAAATTAAGAAAGAGCAATATAAACCTAATATTTAAAAGCATGGAAGTAAATATAGAAATATTAATATTAAGCTAAAATAGTAGAAACTGGTTGCATGGGAAGGGGGCAATATGGGGAGATATACTTTTCATAACAAACCTTGTAAAACTGTTTACTCTGTAAATATTAAGAATTTTTAAACTTGTTAAAATTAAAAACAATTTAAAAAGATAATTTGCATAACAGACATGCTTTTAATTGAAAAACATTGTCTATGAAAGATATTAGTCACTGTTGATGATAATTTTTAGTAATTCCTTGTAGCAACTTCTAAGAAAATATATTTTAAATGAGTCTGCTAAATAGAAGTGCAAGAAATGTGCTCCTAGGGTTTAGTTGTAATTAGTGCCACATTAGGAGCTCAGTTTTCATCTGGAATATCATTCTACATGTCAAATAATATCCTGGAGTTGAAACTAAGCAACATAGAAATTGAGTTTCTTTTAAAAATGATCAAACATTGATATTGATTTTTATCTCATTCGCAGAATAAGAGTAGAAATTCGTTTGGAGAACTTGATTCTACTGAAATAACAGCTATAGGTAAGAAATAATATTTTATCAAAAACACTAATGAAAATCTCCAATAAACATTGCTTTCTCTCTTCAGCCAGCTCTATTTAGTTATCAGGTGATCAGGGTGAACATCATTGGTCATACAGAACATTTCAAAACTGCATGCCACCTGAGAGGATGCAGTGAGAAGAGCACAGCATCGCTTTTGTGGTATTCTGCCAAAGAGGCATAACCTAACCTAACCAAGAAAACTTCAGAAAAACCTTTGAACATTTTACAACATAACAGGTCTGTGGTTTTTAAAAGTGTTAGAGTCATAGAAGTCAAGAAAAAAAAACTGAAGAAATGATCCAGATTGAAGAAAACTAAAAAAAAAAAAAAAAAAAAAGACAACTAAATACAACTCATGATTCTGAATTAGATCTTATTACGAAGAACATATGGGCACAGTTGATAAAACCAAATGAGATCTGTTGATGATTAGATAGCAGTAATGTATCAATGTTAAGTTCCTGATTTGAATGATGCTTTGAAATTTAGGAATTACACAGTTAATGATTCAGGGCCACTGGACACCATGTTGACAATTTACTATGAAGCTATTTAGAAAAAAACAAAAGGACTCTGTACTGTACTTGCAAATTTTGGGAAAGATTTAGATTATTTTGACATCTTCAAAAAGTGGGAAAAAGTCTTCTGGAAGTTATATTTCACCAAGAAGAGACAAATAAAAAAATAAGTAAAATATGTAGTCTTTCAAATGGTTATAGGATTGAGCCCTTGGGCACTCCCACAGTTAGAAATTAAATAGCAGAAAAAGAGCCAGCCAAGAAGGACCGAGAAGGAGCAATCAGTAAGGCAGGACTTAAATGAGGAGAAGCTGAAGGAGAAAAAGTTTTTTAAAAATATGAAGTGGTTTGCCAGATGCTGTGGAGAGATCAAGTAAGATGAACAGAGAACAAGTGATCACTGGAATTGGCCACAAGGGGTCATGGGAGAAGTCACTGAGGAACAGTGTTAGCAGAGTAAGGACAGCAGCCAGATTCAGAAGGGTGAAAAGAGAATGGGAGGTGAGGACGTGGAATTGGTGAGGATACATATCTAATCCCAGAAGTATTGCTGTAAAAGGGAGCAGAGAATGATGTAGTAGGTAGAGAGTTATGTAGGATCAATGGAGAGTTCTTGTAAAATGGGAGATTTCTAGGGAAGTTTGTGCAATGGCAGGGATGATTCAACAAAGAGGGAGAAACTAAGGATACAAGAAACACTCAGCCTAACTTGAAGTGAGAGGGATGCGACCAAGACTGCATGTGTATACACTGCCATTTGCAGGAGCAGAGGTCCCTCATCTCAGAAATAGTGGGGAAGGAAGGGAAAATGGACCAAAAGGAAGGTGTGACTGCTGTTATGATGATGAAGAGGGGAGAATTTCATATGAGGCAGCTTCTATTCTCAGTGTAATATGAGGCCAGGTCATCTACTGAGAGCAAAGAGGGGTAGAAAGTGAGTGGTCGGGCCTGTGTTCTGAGGAGGAGAAATAAAATTGCAGAGAAGTGACTACAATGGCAGACTTGAGGGCCCACTTGAGATATGAACTTAAGTTTATGAACTTAATGTGTGATCTGTCAGCATGCTTGTGGATTTTTTTTACAGCACTGGTAAGGATATAAGGAAATATTAAGAGTGCCAAATCATTTTTTTTCAAATACATATTTGTTTCTTCAGAGACACTAGATCGGTCTAAACAAAGAAAGACAAGGTATGAATCGCAAAGCCTTTAATAATAATGTTTATTTCTTTACGACATGATAATTTCACACTGGTGATTAATTAGTAATTATTTCAATACTTGCAAATTCATCTGCCTCCAGATTTAGTCATAATGCATGAATTTAAGCTAATAAAATTAAAAAACAGTGACAGCTCATCTTATCCTTCTTAATATTCCTTCATGATCAGCAAGATGCATAAGAGTTCTTTAAAAGGTTCTTTAGAATAGATTGGCATATAAATTGTGAGTTTATTTTTAAAGCTGTATAAAAGCAACATTTCTAGGAAAACACTTAAACCAAAGGTCACACTTTATGAAAACAAAATTCTTAATTCAATCGATCTCCATTTTTAGCCATTTGGCATTCTGCTCCTTTGCAAATTTTATATTGCCCAACAAAGAGTGGTTATCTTTTACTGTTTTTGGAGATGACTGAAAGATGAAGACATCAGACACCTACACAGCTGGGATTTTGCCTAAGATCAATGTGTTTTAAAGTAGTCTTTTCTTACATATTTATCAAATATTGAGGAGCACTTGTATCATTCAAGATGAAGTCTGGGTTATCTCTTTGATTAAGAACTAAATTTACTGGAGATGTATCTGATAATCAAGATTTTAGATAAATTTTCACCAGCATTAGTTCTATTAGCCAAATGAAAAAGGTTGTAGGCTTAATATAATAAACACATTAGAAAACATTTAGTCTCTTAGAAGAAAGACCATATTTTGCTCCTGCTTCTGTAAAATCATTATTTGCTTGAAAGAATGGTAGTGTAAACTTTCACTCAACTACTACTCCCTTAATATGAAAAAGTGACAAAATGAGCTGAAGAAGGAAAGTTCCAGTTACACTCCACAACCTTGGGTATACTGAGTGAGATCTCTGTTTTGACAATGATTTCTCCATGCCACCCTGTAGGGAAAGGTGAAACAAATGGTGATAAGGTTAAAGCATATCTTCTTATCTTCACTGTCATATATATATATACTTTGAATCCTTTGGAAGAACAAAATATTTTATAAATATAGGCTATTGATAGATCCAGGTATTGCTATTTATTAAATTAAGATATGTACGCCAAATATTTCACTTCTTCCCAAAGCCCTTTCTAAAGCATAGAATGCTGAACATAAATGTTGAGTCATATGCATTTCCCAACAGCCACTGCAAAGTGCATTCCACTTTGATATGACAAGGAACTGGTAGAGTGTGGAGAATCTTAAAAATTCTAGAAATTCCTTAAAATTAATTGAGTAAAAGAGGAAGCTTCTGAATTAGTTAAAGTAGATTATTTCTAAGTGATGCATTGTTTGGCCTAAGTCGAAAGCTGCAACTTTCAGTTCTCAGTAGCACACTTTGGTCTTTGAAAATCATCCCTTACTTCTTTCATGACAGTAGGATTAAATAGCTTTCCCCTTTAATGCTTAAAACATACCATGCTCTGATGCCTTGTCTATCACTGACCACCGTCTTTGCACATGCTATGGCTTGAGTAATGTCATCATTCATCAAAGCTGTAAAACAAGTGGTGAAGAATGAAAACAACTTCCACAGAAATTTCATTTTAAGTTTAGGTTAAGCCAGTTTTATTCTCTTAGACTGAGAAAAGGACACTAAAATTATTTTCCATGAGTCCATGAATCTGAATATTAGAGGAATAACTTTTCTTCATTCCATCCCACTTGGCATGAAACAAAGCATTCTGTGTCTTGTTTACCAAAGTCATTGGAAGCTCTGGAATTATTAACTAATGTGACAGAAGGATTTCGTCACACTAGGCATTATTAAAAAAAAAAAAAAAGAGGAACTGGCCTAACAATTTTTAATCAGCAATTCTACTACTAGAAGCTTTCTCTAAAGAAATAATAAGAAATGCACTGAAAGATATATGCACAGGGCGTTTCATTGCAATTAATGAAATCGGAAAATGGAAACAGCCTAAGTGCTTAACAGTAAGAGTTGAATCAATAAATTAGGAATATTTATACAGTGGAATTCTATTTGTACCCTTTACAAATTATGAAGATTGGTATTTGTTAACATAGAAATAATTTTGTGTAATAAAGAGCAGATTGTAAAGCAGTATATATACTACAATTGAATTTTTATTAAAACATACATTGTTTACATGTTTGTACATGGGTACATATGTGCATGATACAGCTTTACATTCACATATGTGATGGACAATATATTCTAGAAGAATATATGCCAAAAGTTACCAGTGGTCATAAGTCTCTTGTTATAAGAATTTTTATTCAATGACCACAGATTATTATATGCTACAAAATATTTTTAAAGATAAATTAACTGAATATAAAACATATTTTATTCTAAGACTAATCTTCTCTATTAAAAATTTTAACATTTAAAAATTCAACAACATTAATTTTACATACTTCTTCAATATTTTATGCACTAAAGTTTCCACAGGTTATTTCTATTTTTACCTCAGTTTAATAGAACATTTCTTTAACCTTGATTAAACAAATTTATTAATTAACTTGTTAGATGACAATGATTATATAGGAACTGTACTTTTTGGAGATACAAACTAAAGAATTTAGAAATGAAATGTCATAATGTTTCTAATTCACTTTGAAATCACTCAACAAAAAATATATATGTATACATAAAAAAATAAATATAAAAAAATGTTAACAACTGTATGTGATGGGCATATGGTTGTTTATTATACCAATATCTTTAATTTTCTATATATTAAACACTTCATAATAAACAGTAAAAACAATTTTTTAAAAAAGGACCACACAACCAAATGATGCCTAAACTTCCCCAAGTAAGTGTGGAGAATGGGCATTTTTCTTGACAAAGCATCAGTAAGTCCTTTTATATAAATTAATAGATCATTCCAAAACTTTTATGTATTAGAAAATAGCAACCTTTTATGATACCAGCTCCTTAATTTCTTCCTTAAGAAATTATGAGGAGGATAATGAAGAGTTTCTAGAAGTTGAGATAGATTTTTTCTCGGTCCCTGATGAACCCTCAAAACTTTTCATTTGTATTTAATCTCTATTCTTGTAAGTATAACCAGATGGATCCTGTGTTATCACTCAAATGTTTTGTCTTACCCTTGCAGGATACATGACAGCCATTAACTGCTCGTGGAGTTTTGCCGTCATTACACCAGTAGTGGCTATTGATCTGAAATATTCCGTAATCAGTGCTTTTGTCTCCAGGATTGTAGTTGGTAGCTCGTGTGTTGTAACTACTTTCCCATTTGGCCAAACACACCCCTGAAAAGAACTTAATTTTAGTAGTAAATAGCAACAACACATGACTTAGTACTGCATACCATAATCAGTTCTATTCAGCTAATTCTATTTTACTAATGACTTACTTTATAAATATAAAGATGTATTTTACCGTTAAATATTTTAACACTTTGTGTTAAAGGGTCTTTAAGAGAATCTTTTTGTTAGCAAATCATTTGTAATACTAGTGAAGGAAGATAACATACTTTTTAAAATATTAATATTCTAAATTAAAATATTCCATTGCTATTATCCTTCCCTTGCTCCTATCCCTCAGGCAAGATTCAGCCTAGAATAGAAAAATCAACAGAGTTGTTGATTGGATTTTGTAATTAACGGTAGATACCTAGGCTGATGGAAAAAGGCTTTTTATTAGGAGAAACAAAGATTTTCTTGGAGAAAGTCATTTTCTTCTGATACCTAAAGGTGAATTTGGATATCAAATTAGAATCTGGAAAGCAAGAGTTATAGAACAGGAAAGACTAATTCATCTATCCATCCGTCCGTCCGTCCATCCATCCATCCATCCATCCATCCATCCATTCATGCATCCATCCAACCTTTTACTCATTCATTCAGAAATAGTTTTTAAGGGAAAATATTTGAACTCAATCTGGAAAATACAGTGATTACATGAACAAATATGGACTAAAATATAAAGTAACTTTTGCAGGGACACATCTTGGATTGTGTGGAAGAAAATGAAAACAGTTAATCAACTACAGTAAGAATAATAAAATGTCATTTCATGCTGCACTTCAGGGATCCTTACATAAACAGTGATTGAGGGGAAATAGGTTCCTACTGCCTTGTATGGAGATTTCAACATAATTTAAAAAAAAAAAACTTTGCTGTTTAAAACCCCATGTCATGCAGGGGAATTCAAAAAGAGGAAATTACTGCATTACTCTAGGCTCGGAGAACCGAAGTTCCAAACAGGAAATGGCCAGAGTCAAGTGCCAAAGACTTGACAGAGATACCCCAGGTGCTTGAATGTCAGCTATATGTGCCACCAAGTCTGAGGCAACTGGTAAATTTAGTGGCATTAGAAGAGTACAATGGGTCCTGGTTTATTTTCAATGGTATAGAATTTGCTCTCCCATGTCCTCATTCCTTCATCTGGTATATGTGATTCTAAAGAAACAAGTTGATGTTTTTAACCATTGTAAGTACACAAACCATCAAATTTTTTAAAAAGGTCCATTCACGCAAAGCCCTTTTCTTATTATCCATCCTCTATTAGTATCCACACCTACCTGACTATTTGGAAGTATGAAGAAAAGTTAACTTACAGTTTGCCAGGCTCACTCCCTTGAAGCCATCCATTCCATGTCTTTTCAGAGTTCTGGCAAACTCGCACCTTTCATAGACCTTGCCCTGGATGGTTACAGAAAGGAGGAGAAGCCCCAGAATAAGGAGAGCCTTCATGTTGACTGGGAAGCCAGACCTCTAGGCTGAGAATGGTAGGGTCCCCACTATTTAACATCTTTTAACTTCCTCCTTCTCCTAGTGGTTTGGAGGCTCCACCCTTTGAGATATGTGGAAAACAGAAGCTATTTTTTTGGTCCACTGACTTTGAAAGGTCTTTTTTGTTTGAAGAAAGATGTTCTGATGTCCTAAGAATTAACCTGCAGGAAAATAGACATTTTTAAAAGACCTGGCTTAGAAAGAAATGGGATTAGCAATGTTTTCAAAACAAGAACTATTTTCTTATTAACTTTAGCAACTGTAAAGAAAAAAAAATGGACATTTTTCACAACTGAAAATGAACTCTGATCTTGGATTAACATTTATTTTCCTTAAGTTGTTTTGTGTGCATTCACTATGTTGTCTTCATCTTTTTCACTAAAAATCATTTTATATATACTTTCCACAAAAGAACATGGCACATTGCCTGTCGTTTTAATAGGTATGTAGCACAACACCATGTTGCTCAGCCAGATTTCTACTCTAACTTCTTTTGTTACTTAGATAAATATTTTATTTATAAATAAGCCTCATGTGAACAATTCCCAACTCCTTTTCAACAATGCCTTACCTCAGATTTCCATGTTAGACTATAAGGGGTTATTATAAAGTGGGGGAACGTTATATCAAATCTACAGAAGAATAGCAGAATACGCCACTTGAAAATCTGCCCTTTTGCCATAAGGATTATTTTGAGCTGAAGGCAATTGAGAAGAAGCAGATCTACGAATATTTCTCTGCTCTATTTGTCTGAAAGCATAACATAAATTTGTACATAATGTTATAACATAAAGTTATAACCACCTACAATCTTAGATGCTTATCAGTCTCTAGACGGCAGCAGACGACTCTACATAACAAACTTTACTGACTAGCTATTATCTTCTATTAGTCTCCTAAATATTTAGCTTCCCACAGTTTGCTGCCCTTGGAAGCCTAGGACTATTTTTTGTATTGTTCCTCTAAAAACGGGTCATTCTTGGTTAAGATGCTATGTAAGCCCAAGTTCTAGTTTCCTCTTTGAGTTACTCAATCCTGCATTTCTCCCAAGTATACGTGAGATGTGTGTGTTAATAAACGTGTTTTTTCTTCTCTTGTTGATCTGTTTTTGTTACAGAGCCCCAGCTGAAAATCCTAAAAGAGTACAAGGACAAATATATTTTTCCTCTTTTACAGTTCTGGCAATGAGGATAAGACAGTAAATGGCTGGAACGCTTCACTCTTCCTAAATACTGCAGTTGAGATATGGGATTGTGCTGGCTGGAAAATTACTGCTTGGCTATCGCCCATGGGAACATAACATTCTAACAATAAGCTTTCTGCTTCTGTACCCCCGCTTGCACAACCGACCTGTGGGTAGACAGTTAGTAAAAAGAAGAAAAATAGATGTGTATGTTCAAACAGTATGAAGAATGGGGTTTAGGGCTTAAAAACCCTGTACCTCTACATTTCGGGGCTGCTTAATTTGGGGTCTGCGTACCCCTGGCAGACCCAGCTGGCTGAATAAAGAGTGCGTTTCCTATAACTCACTGGTTTCTGGTGGTCCGTGTGTCTATCGTGGGCTGGCGGCTACAACATTTGGAAGCCTCAGAGAGATCTCAGGGAGTGGCCCTGAGATCTAAGACCGGACCGGTCTCCGAAGCGGTTGCTGTCCCTGTTACGGACTCAAAGGGGTGGCCAACCTGAGTCAAGAGAGGAAAATAAAAATTGCTCCTTGTCTTTTCCTTTCCAAATTCATAATGGCAGAAGAAAAACATTTGTAAAAGTAGATTTGAATTGTGACTCTTGTAAATTTGGTTTTGGGTACCCACAGGTTATTGATTCTGAGCATCCCAGAATCATGCTTTCTTTTGTCTCTGTCTTTTGTGTCATTTGTTATAAAGATGAAAACCATAAGACGAGAATCTCTATTCGTTTTATTTTATATACCAAAAATTTGGTTTTGTGACCAGCGAGAATATTCTCTGGTTTCTGCCACTTGGTGGGGCTGGGTAGGTGGACACAGGATATCAAACTTGAATCAGGCAGCTAGCCAGCTGGCTAGGAGCTTAAGATGTGTGGTGACAAGCAGCATTCTCTTTGTCCAACTGTGCCAGCTTTCAGCAGAGATTGTTTTAATAAAGAGTCCTAGTATATAAGAGGCTTTTGTCACCTCCACCTTTATTGCCTTGCTTGTGCTGGAAAAATTTCAATCTCAATATCACCTTTCTGATAACACGAATTAATGGGTCTGTGATTTGAGGTGTCTCATCTTGTTAGAAGTTTCTTATCACTTGTGACAATGAAGGTCTTTGCTTTTCTAGGCCATCTTTGGACCAGCTCTGCATCTTGAGAAGGCTGCATCTTTTGCACACTTTGAGGATAACTCTTGTGTCCATGGTTAGGCCATAAAAAGGCTTATTGGTTTGGAGTCAAAATTGAAATAGGTATAACTTTGAAGATCTAGACTTTCACATCTAAGAAGATTTTTAAAAGAGCTCTTATCCTAAACAAATGTCCTTTTGGTACCTATGAGAAGATTGGATTAAAAAAAAGAAGGAAAGGAGGGAAGAAAGACAAGAAAGAAAAGAAAAGAAGAAAAGAAAAGAAAAGAAAAAAGGAAAGGAAAGGAAAGAAAAAAGAAAAAAGAAAAGGAAAGAAGGGAGAAAAGAAGGAAGAAAAAAAGAGAGAAATAGATACAGAAGATTGCCTTGGCTAGTGTGAGAAAACAAAACAAAACAAAACAAAACACTTCCTAAATAAGATTAAGAGGTGGAGATCAGGCTTAAAACAAATGTCAAAAACAGCAAATGATATTGAAGCATGTGTAAAACTTGCATAAATTCGGATAGCCAGGAAATAACTTTGACAAAGTTCCAGAAAATATACAGAAAGGCTTGATTTATTGTCCTTTACTCTGTAAGGCCCCACGAGGTCCAGGACTTCCTATATTTTGTGCCTCTACTGAAAAAGAAATTCACTGGACTCACACCCTTAAAGAAAGAAAAACTTAAGTAGTTATTGCGCTAGGTTTCTGATAATAGGAAAATATGTCCCCGAGTTCCTTCTTTGATGAACCCTACTATCTCAGTCCTTTGGAAATATTAACTTTATCATGTCTTTGAAATGTAAGCATCCAAGAAGATAACCGTTGGCTAAAGCAACTCCTGAGACTGGGGCGGGATGCAGGAAAGGGAAAAGGTTTTTAAAAGACAAACTACTGCTTCGTATTTCCATGGGCTCCCTTGACCAAAATTTAGTCCACAGCCTCCATAAAATTACCTATTAAAGACAAATAAAAACCGTTAAAGTGTTCTCCGCAAATAATGGCAAAAAACTTTAGCCATCTGAGTGGGTAACTTTTTTATCTGCCAGATACACCATTTAGATCCAACAATTCTTTTATAAGCTAGCAAGTTTTGCATTATTGTACCTGTGTTATTGTAGCTAACTTTTAAAAATGAAAGCTATAAAGTCTCTGTTTGCATCTGTCGGTATTTTTATGCATGTCTATGTATGTACATTATATATATGTGTGTGATATTTTTCTCCCTACAAATGGTATTTCTAAAAACTAATTTATGAAAGAGTTCTATTTAACTGGCTTAAAGAAAATATAAGCACTTATATAAATTAAGGCTAGTCAAATAAGTTTACATTATCTCTACTAGATGTTTGAGGTTATAAAATTGTAAATTTAACCTAAGAACGAAATGTACAATAAAAGCAATTTACTAAATATACATCAACACTGCGGAAAAAAAGCCATAAGTTTAACTTTTAAAGTTTTGTTTCTGTGATTTTTTTCAACATATCTGGTTTGTCAACAAGGAAAATAACTTAGACTGATGGTTAATTTGTAATGTCTCACGAAATTTTCATGTTAATTCAAGCACAATTATTAAGAACTTGAATTAAATGGATGTAAGTGGGATAAAAGTTTATAAATGAGCTTTGTAACAATGATGTTTTATAAAATATATCTGCTTAAAAATAGTTTCCAAAGATTTTCTGTAACTTTAACCTTAAATGATGAATATTCATTGACTATCTAGATCATTCCCAAATAGGAGAAAATACTAAGACATTAAATGCTAAACATAGGTTTATCTACTTTTGGCTCCTTATTTGGGTCTGTTAATAACATGTTTTTTTTTTTTTTGCCACATTAAAAAATTATACTATGAAAAGGCATTTATCTCCAGAAATTATAAAATGACATTCATAAATTTGTTAATGTATTACAAAATGTTAGTATGTGGCAGACAGTTCACAATTGCTTACTTCTTAACTTATATTGGAAATTCAGATTACTAAAGGTTAAGAATTCTAGCCCATATATGTAAATGAAACTACTAGAAATAATATGGGTAAAAAACATATGCCAAATACACAAGGAAAGTAAGATGTGTTTTTGATCATGAAAAGTATGACTTATGAGGATGAATTTTTGTTAAGGGAAAAGGAAAGTAATTTTGTCCTAATTTAGAGGTTATTTTAGACTATGAAAGAAGAGGATAAAGGACAAAACCTACATGGGTATAGAAAGTTAGGAAAAGAGAGAGAAAGGGAATTGAGAAAGAAAAAGGGAGGGATTCTTATCTTGTGTGATCAAACTGGTGAAAATTGAATTAATTTATTATAAGGGTTTTTAAAAATAAGCTTTAATAGCAATAGTGTGCCTATGCAAAACTAGAATTTAATTTTCTCTCTCTGTTAAAAGGACAAAGTTTTCATGGATTATTGTAAAAGATTTTTTTTTTTTTTACCTGTATGTAACTTGCCTGGGAAACAAAGATTCTGTGTCTTATTGGGAGAAGTACCTGTGATTTACATTCTTCACCAGATCTGTGATTACTCAATATTCTTATACTTGCCTTTGAAATTTTATATTGTCACTTTGATTAAATAAGTAACTATTTTTTCACAGTAACCTGTGATCCTGTTTAATCAGTGTTAAACCCTTTTGATTTTTTTTATAACTTCCTAAAATCAAATTTTGAATAAATTCTCTTTGACTTTAAACTGACTTTGAGATCTCCCAAATGGCCTCTGGAAAATCTCAAAGGTTTATTCTCTGTTCTTATTGAGAAATGTTAAACTAATCAGGTTTATTTGGTATGTTAAATTATATGGGAAACATTGTCAAATGAAAATGACATTTAACAGTTCCTTGGGTTATATTTGTGTGGGTATATGTTATTAATTAAGTGTTCCAGAAATAGTATAAAATTTCTAGAAAGCTGATATGTCCTGGTATAACGTTATCTGTCAGTCATAATTCCAGATATCTTAAAATGTCGCAGATATCGCCAATTTTTTTTAATCAATAACATTTAAATAAATTCTTATCAGATCTTTAACCACACCATTTAAAGTCTTTTGTCAACCCAAATAGTTCTTATTTTACTCTGATTCTTCTCTGAAAACATTTGAAATTGCTAACAAGAATTAATTACATGGGACTACATGAACTCATTAAGTTGTTTATAACTTTTTAAAACGTCTTTTAATTTTTCAATTACAATTGAAATTCACTATTTTATTAGTTTCATGTGTACAACATAGTGGGTAGACATTTATATAACTTACAGAGTGATCCCCCTGATAGGTCTAGTACCTAGCGGGCACCATACTGTTTATAACATTTTAATGACTTTTTGTTTAATACATTACTGGCATGTTTTAAAAACAAAATATTTTTTTCCCCTCCCCTACACTATCCAAACATGTATTTCCAACCATGTGCTACCTCTGAAAACGGCTTTTTAGGAGACTGTGCACATTTTAAAAACTCTTTGCTAGCAGAATTAAAAAGGAATTGTGCTTCTGTATCTGTTTATGAAGACAGATTCTGAGTCACACAAAAAGTCATCATTTTGTAGTTACTCTTATTCTAAGGTTATTCACTAGTTTGACTCTAAGTGACTATTTGATTATTGTGAGTTAATCAAAAATTAAAAATAACTCTCTTTTTCAGACTAGGCCTAATTTTAATTTTTTAATAATAAATAGTGAGGCAGATTTTCAAGACTTAGAGAGAAACCAGCTAAAAGAAGTAACCTTTGTTTCTCTTTATGCTCTTCCCAAGTCAATGCTAAAACATCTAGGTAATATCACCCAATGTTAGTTTCAGCCTTCCTTCCACTGATGACATTAATTTATCTTTTCATTAACTTACGGATTTATGCTTTGTTTGGTGGAATAAGGAAGTAAGTATTTGCTTGTCATCTAGAACCACACTGACAGCAGGATATTGTGTGACCTCTTCAAAGAGAAGAGGTGTTTTAATCCCTTTATTTATTTCCCCTGGAGCAGAAGATATGGGCAATGATCACATCCAATTATAATCCTATTATATCATTTGAAGTAGGTTCACTAAGAAAGTTATTTAAAAATAAAATAGCAAGCAAACATGATATTTGGGCAGAGATTTCTTTCCCCAGAAATTTTGTACATACTTCACGTTTTATTTGATGCAATTTCACATTTCATCTTTTTAGGGAAGGTGTTTATACATCCCAGATTATTTTGTTGAATTATAATGAACAACAGCCATATTTATTCCTCCTATTATTTCCTGTAATAGAGAAAAAATATTTAACATGGTATGTTGGGGGCCTCAGGCCTAGAAAAGAGAATTTGACCAACAATCTCTCAGACTTCGGACTATTTCTCCAAACTAAAATCATCCTTAAAAGAAAACATTTTCCAGGGTTTAAGATAGTCTAAAGAGTATGCAATAGGACCTCTGTTAAAAGTGATAGGGGGGACACATAGGTTTATCTTTGCTCCCTTCCAAAATCCCAATAAAATATCAACAAAATAAGTTTTAAAGAGTATAAACCAGCAAGGAGAAAGGAAAAGAAAATAACAATAGATGAGAAATGTCAAAATATTGTAATATAGGAAGGGAGTGGGCCAGTGGTAACTTAGCATAATAAAGGGAGCTGATACCTAAGTGCCTGGAGAAGGGAAAATCAGCAAGCTGATTGGCACCCTAGAACTGCTGATGGGTGCCCTAGAACCTGGAAGAGTCTAGGTAACTCTAAAGACAGGGCTGCACAGCAGTGCTATAAACAGGAAGACAGGTTGGAAGTCTATATATAGAGTTGTGAAACTCCCAGAACTTCTCCCCCAGTCCAGGAAACCAGATCACTGCACCTTCCCAATCCCAGATGAAGAATGGGAGGATTCTTTTTGGGAGGATAAGCCAGACAGATTTCAGACTTGGGACTCAAGGCACAGTTAAAGGCAGGAGGTACAAGGTCATAGTGAAATAAGGAAATTAAGTAAAACCTGGAGCAGTAAGTAAGTCTCCTAAGCTCCCAACCTGCCCCTACTGATCTCTTTGATTTTTGGCTGCCAAAATTACCTCCCAGGCAGGCTGGTAAGATTCCTTTCTTAGATAAATGTCTGAAGCAGGAGAAAAGACCTGCATATACTAATATTTGAGGCCCACAATGAAATGGCCAGTCTTGTTCTATTGCTGGTGGTAAGATCCATTCATGTCACAGATTTTCCACTCAGCTTCTTAGTGCTTAACTCTTAAATATATACAATCAGCAAAGATTGCCAGATACTTGATGAAAGACACTAATGTAATGGCAGTTCAAAATAAACACTTAGAGAAGAGGAACTCAGAGAAAACAGAGGCAAAACAAAATAAAATATAAACTATAATGAATATCTCAGAGAAAATGTCACATCCGTGGTACAAGCAAGGATGCTACAGTAAAGAAATAATCAGAGAAAAAATAAGACCCCTTGGGATGAATAAAACATTTAAGGAGAGTTAACAGATACATTTGAGAAATATTTCCAGAAAAAAAAAGAATAAAAAGAAAGAGATTAAAAAAAAAAGAGAGAGAGAAAATGAGAAAAATGAGAAAAATCAGAGAATAAAGAGATCAGACATCCAATTAATAGGAATTCTTAAAAGGAATTACAGAGGAAAAGGAAATATAAAACAAATTCACAAACGTAAAGACACAGGTTTCCAGGCCGGAAGGTCCACCATGTGCCTAACACAATGGTGTGGAGTAAAATCCATACCAATGCACATCATCATGAAATTTCAGGACACCAGGAATAAACAGATAATTTAGAAACAATAATATTTAATGTAGACTCTTATATCAAATCAAACAGTCAAGTGTGAGAGGATGGGGGGAAAAGATATCCTCAGATATGCAAGGACAAAAAAACTTTACCTCTCTGTGCCCTTTATCAGGAAGCCTCAGAAGGACATGTTCCACTTAAAAAAGAGCAAATAAGAAAGGAAACAGGGTGCTATCACAGAGGAGTGATGGAAATTACCAAGATGAAGGGAGAAGTGCTGTCCAACATAGACAGCACTGTTACAGGTCAAAGAGAAGCCAATCCAGATTGTAGCAAGAGAGTGGAGGGCTCCAGGAGTGTGGACTCCATGGAGAAAACCAAACTTAGAGATGGCTCGGAATGTCTGAACCTTCTGAAGGGGATTTGACAACTCTGGCTGAGACTTTGGGTGATGCATTAAATGCATGAATAAGTACATGGAAAGCTAATCAAACAGAAAAACAAGGCAATTATTAGTACCAAAAAAAACCCAAAAAACAAGAATGGAAGTACAACCAAATTTTACTGTCATATTATACTCATCTGAATGTTTGTGCTTACTTATAAAGAGGAACAACAATGGCAGAGGAAGTTGAGAGGGAGTTAAATCTTCATCTTTCTTTGTGAAAATAACTAGAAAATGTCTATGGCCGAAAATATAAATAAGAATAGTAGAATAAACATGCTCTTGAGATATATGGCAGTAAATACTAGAATAAATAGCTAAGGAAGTTAAAAGGGGACTATCTCTAATGTTGGGCATTAGATGAGAAAGACTAGGGCTATTTTTCATCATTAAATTGATAACACTTTATTCAACTTTTTAAAATATACATATGTAGTTTGCGATAAAAAAAAATGTTTAAAAAATATATTATATAAAAAGAAGAATTAAAGGACATACACCAAAAGTGTTTACGGTGGTTAGTTATGAACACTTTTTAGAATTTTGATTTACTTTGTATTTTTTGGCATTTTCTAAGTTTTCTTCTTTTGGCATATATTACTTTTGCACTTAACAAAATAATAAACAATTACATACACACAAAAGAATGTGCAGAATCACTAAAAAAAGGATGGTTATTTTGAAATCATCAGTATTTCTCTGTATGAATAAACTCGATCATATTTGTTGAAATATTCTGTTATTCAACTTCATAATCATCTTTCGCTTATGCAGCTCATCTGTACCCAGATCAGTAGTCCTTCAAATTTCAGTGGAGAGGAGTTAAATATTAATTTTTACTGAGATTTTTGAGCTGCCTTTAAAATGGCATATAAGCTTTATAAAAAGCAACCTGAGAGAATATCTCAGTACAATGCTGTTTTGGTAGAATCATTTTTATTACATAGTTAATTTCTTTAAAAGACTAGAAGGTACTCTAACAAGAATAGCATTTATAGTTCTTGGAATAAAACACAAGTAGCTAAGCTCCTAGAACACTACGTCCCATTCAGGCTTTTGTTTGGGAGACTAAGTCCATTGGAGGGGGAGGATAAACTGGAGAGGAGATTCACTGAAGTCATGGGTAATTTGGCCAGATCTAAGATGACAGACTTTTTAACTTCTACTTTCGAAGGATGGCAGGGCCCTGCATCCTACTCCCATGAGGGGCCCAGAACAATGGCAACGGGTCTCTTGGGTGGCATGCAGCTGCTGGGAAAATTGAACACTAATTGCCCTGCTTTGGGACTCAGTGAAGCTTGGAAAAGGAGCTTGCTGCCTTTGATTGAACCACTTTGGCTTGGGCACTAACCCCTGTATGAACAACTCAGGCATGTCCATGATGGACTGAGGCTCTAAAGTTTTCTGGACTTTGTAGTTTTTTGAGATGCTTGGAAGTTCCTGGGCGGGGGATCAGCTAAAGAAGTTAAAAAAGACTCATTGCCTTTGGGGAAGTGGGACTCATAGGCAAATTCTGTTTGATTTAGATAAAGCAAAGTGATGTTTCTTGCACCCATTTGTGGTACAGCAAATTTATATCTACTACACTATTTGATCTGGATTTGCCTGCACTGATTAGAATGTGATTGGAGAATGTGAAGTGAGAAGGTTCCTGGGAACCCTAAAGATTAAACTATTTTCCTGAAAACGACTCTTTGGTTCCATGATTCAGGTCACCATTAACCCTAGAGGTAAGCCTAGGTGTTTTGGTTTTCAGTGACTCAGACTGCTGGGACAGATCTATCTCCATAGTCTTGTTTCACTATTATAAGATTTGCCATCACTATTTTCATTGTTGTTCCTGCAATAATGTTTTCTCTTTCAGTATTAAATAATTAAGACCTGTTTGTGTTAGTATATAAGGAACATGAAAAAGTGTATGAAAAAAAATTGCCTCACATTAAGTACCTTTAAGTTGTTGTGTAACCATCACAACTGTTCACCTCCAGGACTTTTCCATCATCCTAAACTGAAACTCTATCCCCATTAAACACTAATACTCTCCTCCATGCCCCTGGTAACCACTATTCTACTTTCTGTCTCCATAAATCTGACTATTCTAGGTACCTTATATATATGAAATTAGGTTGGCTTAATTTAAAAAGGCACAAGTAGAATAAAATGTATTTATCTTAAGAAGTAAACACATCAAGTGGAAAAAAAATAGCCTCAGAAAATAACTGGTATTGGTAAATCAAAATTGTATTAATGGGTCTACGGCCATGCTACCCTGAACAAGCCCAATCCTATCCAATCTCGGAAGCTAAGCAGGGTCGGGCCACGTTAGTACTTGGATGGGAGACCACCTAGGAAGACCAGGTGCTGTAGGTGTAAAAAATTAAAAAATAAGGGATTGTAAGCTGACAAGGTCCCTGCAATCTGTGAGGTCAACCAAGAGTTGCCTCACCTAAATAATAAAAAAAAATAATAAAAATTAAAAAAAATTGTATTAATGGAAGGAGGCATTGGCATGGGTTTTGTCAAAGGGCATAAATAATCACCTGCCAGTGGAAGAGTGCCATTTCCTTGAAGCCATTATGGACCTTGGGAGACTATGGTCAGGGTTGCTGTGCTGATGTTGATGCTGTACCTGTAGAATTTGGCTCATAAGTGCAGAGGACCTAGTCTCACCTCTGCTGTGGCAGCATGGCTCCTAGGAGAATATACAGGGTTGGGGGAGTCAGGAGGGTTGGGTAGAGGGTAGAGGTGGGACAACATCTCCGGCTTTCCAAAGGGAGCCCAGATGCTAAAAGGTTAAGGTGAAGTAATTTCCTCACTTAACTAGTAAAGCTGCTGCCCTTCACGGAGCTGTGTTGAACAGCCTTGTGAAACAGGACCAGCACCCCCATACACCCACCCACCAGCTGCTTCCTGCAAGTCCAGCAGCCTGGCTACGGGTCAGAGTGGCTTCCTGTAAAAACATTTTCTGCCTTAGGAGCAAGGCTTGACCCCATCCAAAGGTGGCATTTTGTTGGCCCCTGAGGGGCATGGGATGCTGGCAAATGGTAAATAAGTTGGGTTTGCCTAATCCAGACCAATGTATTTTTTCCCGCTAAGGATTAGTGATCCCTTTCTGTACTTTAAGCTCTCAATATCCCTGTAATTTAAACTCCTGCTATTTGTAAAATAGCAAGATAATTTCTTTCCTGGGTCTCTTGACACTATCCAAACTCCAGAAATAATCTGACTCTTGCACTTAATTTACTCTATTGTCTTGCTGTTTTGTTTTGAGTCAGGTAACTGGTTCATACTGAGTAATACTATTTAACGTACACCAGAGGAATTACTTCTACTGTAATGCCAATACTGTGCTACTGAGTCTCTAGCAAGAGCTACAACTTACCATGTTTGAAACCCATCACTTCACCACTAAGCCTAAGAAGTAGCCTGATAAAATTGGTGTGCACTTTCCCACCGGTTACAGAGATTTTACCCTTCTGGCACTTGCCAGGTACTCACTCTCTTCTCTGCTTTCACTCTTGCTATTTCCTCAGTCTGCTGTGCAGACAATGAAAGAAGTGCTAGAATGTCTGGTGAAAATGGCAAAGAGAAATGAGGATGAGCAGGGCCACACCTAGCCACTTAATCCCAAAGGCAGTGCGATTTAGGACTTCGTCCCCCAAACAATGAAAAACTATTTATAAGTAGTAAACTGGAGAGTAACAGCATCAAAAGCTTTTAAAAAATCACTCTAGATTGAATTCAGGGACTGCTGCTGGAGAAGGGACAAGTAATTCAGATGGCAGATAATGGTGGGGTATGGAAAGAACCACGAGGGCACAAGAGATATTTAGGAGGTTTGACTCATCAAGATTGATGATTTCTCTGAGATAAAGGAAAAAGGAAAGGTAGCGCATACTAGCTTTTGTTTCTTGAATGCTTTCAAAGTGCTAGCCACTTAATAAAAATTACCCAGAATTCTTACAGGGGTCCTATAGGTAGGTATTATTTTCACTCACAGATGACAAAATATGTGTCCCAGAGAAGAAAGTGATTCACCCAGAGAAATATAGCTTTTAAGTGGCAGAGCTGGGATTCTGATTCAAGTCCGTTCCGGGGTCTGCTCAGTGTACCACATAAGCTTGTAAAAATTGAGGTAAAAGAGGATGAAATTCTATTGAGATCAAATTCTCACATCTTAACATGCTATAACTTCTTTGTCTGCCTCTTGTCTGTTTTAGTTCCTGACATAATTGTGCAACCCCTTTTTTACATATTTATTTTAGTAGTGTGAGTTTTCTCTTAGAGATTGGTCTACCCCCAGGTAATGACATTAAACAATTAGAGACTATTTTAAAAACCAATACTCTTGGTAAGTGAACATCTGATAAAATAATTCTGAATGGCTTTTGATTTCTTTGTGAATACTTTCTGAACACTCTATTATTTCTGTTATCTTTAACCTTCCAGGTTTAATGCAATTAGAACCTTGGCTGGATCTCACTTCTCCTTTTAACATTATAAACAAATGTTTTCTTTCCCACTTTGGTCAAGTTACAAAATTGCTTTCTCAATTTACACAGGGATTTGACATTCAACATTGAGAAATTATGATGAAATAGCTAACTGATTGTCAAACATGTGAGGAAATGTTATTTTATTTGCAAAACGATGGAAGTTCCCGTTTTAATTTCTTCTTCCAGAAGAATATTCTGATTTCATTTCTTTATTAAATACAATCTTTGGCTTTAAGCTTCTCTAAGATCTTTTCATTTGTGCCAATGCAACTGCATATTCATTAAATTTCCTTTCATTGAACTAAAAATTAGTGATTTCAATCTTTAAATTGGCTCTGGTACACCATAAAAATATTGGAGAAAGAGAGAAGAAAATATGGAAAATAGGGGAATAAGATCTTATACTTCGGTTGTATTTTCTCCCTCTTGACAAACAGACATTTTATTGCTACCGTTAGCAAAGGAATAATATGCTTAACTTCTTATTAACAATAATTTACATGTATACGTTTAATTGAAGATGATACTATTTCCCCTATGGCATCATTCCAAGTTGTTTTGGATGCAGCCACACCACCTTCTCACGGGTGCCTCATCCTCCCCATCCTTACCTCGGGTCAATATTATACCTCTGTGAGGCGGCTGGTTGCTAGCATGGGAATAGTGTATTTCTAACTCAGTCAAATAGGAACTGAACTCACAAACAGTGCCATTTACATAGGAGTCTCACAATGACCTGATTCAAAGATGATGGGGGCCGGTATCTGTCTCACACATTTATTTTGGAAAACAGTTTCCTTGACAGCTGATTCAAAATGATTTTCAATTAAAGAGTAACTTAGGAAAATAGAAGTGGTAAACTCAACCTGCTTTAAAAAAATGAATGGATGTTTCAACATCTAGCAAGTAAAGATAATTTTAAGTTTTCTCTTAAGTGTACTATCTACTAAGATAGAAAAGTCTACACACACACAGGCATATGATTACTAATTTTTGTGGAAAAATAGTAATAAAATAAACCTAAAATCATAAAAACTACACTTAAAATATCTTCCTTATGTGAGAAATTTAATCACACTGCAAGTAAATATCCTCTGTGTACTGTGGTGTACAGAAACTGGTTGAGACCTGAATTTCATGAGGAGACTATTGACATGGCTTTCTAAGTAGTCTCCTTACCTTCAGTTTCTCTTCCCTCAGCTCACTATGCACCCAGAGTATGTCAGCTGTGAACTAAGAGGATTCAGTGTTTATAACATGTGTATGTCAATCATCTGTTATCTATGGCTTTATTGTCTATAATTATGGTTTATATTGTCTTTGTATTAGTCATCATGAGCTCTTAGAGGACTTAACACTCTTTTAAGGCTTGTCCTGTCTTCTCAGTGAGAAGCACATTAAAGGGTACAGTGTAGACATTCAACAAAATTAGTAAATTCACCATGCAAGGAATGCATTTCACCTACGATTAAGGTGTTACTCTTTTCTCTTGACTACATGTGTTAAAATAGGATTCTGACTTTATAAATGATGCATGAAAGCAATACAAAGCTACAAATAAAAACCAACTACGAATTGTGGAAGGACATGCTTCTCAAACATTAGAAAATGATTATAAAAGATAGCCTATAATTTTAAAAAGAGAGAGAATGATATTTTTATGAAAGTTAACTCAGGCCTCTGAAATAAATTAGAAATAAGACCATATGTCTGAGATACAGGATTCCTCATGCCAATGTGGGTTTAAAAAAAATCGAAGGTATAATTCAACAGTTTATTTAAAGTAAGGGAAAAAATTTCCTCTTCAATTGCCAAGAAATATATGTGAGTAATTGTATTATGGAAGAAGTTCCTATATAATATTTGGTTATAAAATTTAGTAATTTGTCTATTAATTAATTCAACACATAATAAAAGTTGACTGAATATCTTCTATGTAAGAGGCACTATATTAATGCTGAGGATACCAAAGTGAAAAAGCGTCATTGATTTCCTCTACAGGGCAAGCCAACAACTACAATCCAGTATAACAGCTGCTTTAATGTTGATCTGTACAAAGTGCTGATGGAGCATGGAGGGAACCTGAAGTCTGTGGGGGAGAAAGAGTGAAGGCTTCACAGCTTTTCAGCTGAATGAGAATTGGGGGAAGAATAGGATTTTGTTTGGTGAGCAAGTGGGGTAGGAGATTTGTAATAGAAACTTCTAGTGCTCATCCATGTTTGGTTTCTCTCCTTCCAGGCGCAGGGGAAGATTCTTTCCCACTCCCTTGTAGTCAGGCAGAGCTATGTAACTAAATCTGGCCAATGAGTTAAGAGTAGAAATGACATGTGTCACTTCTAAGCTGAAGCATTTAATCGTTAGTGCAAAACACTCCAGTGTGCTTTGTCTGTCCTAGCAACTGGTGAAGTTGGATGTGTCAGAAACTGTAGCTACGTTATGGTGGACTCTCTATCAGTCTGGTGCCAGCATGAATATGTAGAGCAGATCACTTGCTGACCCATGATAGACATTGTGTCATGGGCAAGAAATAAATCATGTATTAAGCCATTGACATTTTGGATTGTTTTGTTATTTCGGCACTTTAGTTAGAAACAAAAATATTTTAAAATAAAAAGAGAATAGACAAGTCTCTCATGTAAAAGAATTCCAAGTAATTTATGTAAATGCTTTGCTCTCAAGTGGGGAGCATAACACCCCACTCCTTAAGTATGGGCGGTGCATAGTGACTTCCTTCCAGAGAGTACAGTATGGGTCGGGGGGAGTAATTTTACAATGGGGAAATCTAATAAACACTACTTCAGTCATGTGATCAAAGTCAATATCAACAGTGATAAATTATGACAGTATATATTCTAGATTTGATGTGATAAAAATGGTATATTACCTCTGTGATCTAAGCATGAGAAAAACATCAGGCAAATACTTGATTAAGGGTCATCCTACAAAATACCTAATCGATACTCCTCAAAACTGTCAAGGTCATTAAAAACAAGGAAAGTATGAGAAACTGTTATAGCCAGGAGGAGCTAAAAAGGACATAATAACTAAATGTAATATAGTACCCTGGAAAGGATCCTGGAAGGGAAAAAGGACATTTGGCAAAAACTAAGGAAATTTGAATAAAATATGAACTTTAATATATCATTAATTGTAACAAATGTACCATACTGATGTAAGATGTTAATGATAGGGAAAAGTCAGTGTGGGGTAAACAGAAACTACCTGTACTATCTTTGCAATTCGATGTAAATCTTGAACAATTATAAAAAAAAAAAAATTTTTTTAAAGGAGGTATAAGAGAATATGGTGTGTTCTAGAAATTCTTTTTGAAGTGGAGAGTAGAAATGAAGAGTTTGGCTAGGTAGACAAAAGATCTTTTGCTATTCAAAGGAGATTTGCTTTTTGAATTGTGTAAGTTGGCTGAGAGATCCTTAAAACTATGGATGAGCTCCAGGGGTGTTGCAAAACCTCTGAAATTATATAAAATTACATTGTGTGTATGCGTATGTGTATGTTTTTCTCAGAAGAGAGTCGAAAGCTTGATTTATTATTCATTTGTTCTTAAAGGGTAAAGTACCTAAATTATGTTAATAATTGCTGAAGGCAATATAGAAATTCTGAAAGAGTGTGCAAGAGAAATGACACAATTATATTTTTGTGTAAAAAAAGTGCCGTGTCCTCCTTCTACCCTACTGCGTGACAAGGTCCGGAGATGGGGACAGAGGCTTCAAGGAATGCATCGTCAAGAACGAGGACGTGGCATGTGTTTAGGGATAATTGGTTTCTTAGGAACGATCCTATTAATAGGGGGAATTTGGGTAGCACAAATTCTAGTAAGTGTAAACGCTGTGCAAATGGATTTCCTCAAAATTGGCTCTGTGGAAAACATAGTAAATTCCCCACGTATGGAATCAGCTCTAGTCACCCTGACGTGTCCAGAATGCGTAAACCCTTTATTTGAACGATTAAGAGAAATTCCTTTTGACGCGCCTCTTAAAGATGTTATGAATAAATTATAACAAGCCGAATTACTAGAACCAGTTTATACTCCTGTTCCCACGCAGTTAGTAGAAAAATTAGTAAAGGATAAGAAATTTACTCATAAGCCTGTGCCTACTATGGAAGGGCTTCCTTTTGTGGCCTACTGGATAAATGGAAAACTCTGGTATCCACCTAGGAGGGCTAATAGTATGAAAAGATTACCTGATCCTCCTTTGCCTTACACAGGAGCTTATAATAAAGATAGTATACATATAGTGAATAAAGATAGAATTCATGTGCCTTATAGTAGTTTAAGTTTCATAGTAAGGCTGGCTAGGTCAGGATCTCCTTGGTGCTTAAAAAACAAAGGAACAGAAACTTAGCTTATGAAAGCAGCTTTGTAAAACTGATTTTTATAAATATTTTCATCATTACTGCACCAAGGAAACTTTTGAACAGCTATGAGAAAGGTTCAGCTTGAACTTTAGATATAGCATAAATCAAATAGCATTTAAAAGATTTCTTCAGGCAGAAAGAAGAACAATATCTGCCCACAAGCCAATACTTGCTGTTATGAATACATCCATCTATCACCTTTACTTAAATCAAACTGTATCTTGTGTAATAGATAAAAGAATTAAAAGTTTAGATTGTTCCATCAGATAGTTCTGTTCTAATGATTGAGAGAAAAATGTACTAGTTAATCATGAACATTAATAAGAATATACTCTATAAGATTTTCTGCTTCGCCTAACCACAGAAATTTAACTCCCTGCTACCTTAACTACAAAGTATAATCAAATGCCAAAATAAAAAGTATAAAAGTTGTACTCAAATCACAATAAAACGGAACAGTGTCACACCACCTCTGAGTTGTGTAGTCGACTGTCTCCCGCGCCGACGCCTTGCCCACCTTCGGGGCCCCCTGGATCCTGTCGTGGCTGGACCGCGGCAAAAAAGGTCACTTTTTGGTAGTACAGACTAAAGTGATTTTGTGTGTATGTGTGTGTGTTTGCAGAAGGAAAGCAGGAATTAAAGGCAAGATGATAATAAAGACAGTGATCTTCAAACTCTTTTGCTGATGGCCTACATGCAGGGAGAAGAAATGATCCTATAACTTGCCTTACCCTATAGTTGCCACTTTCCTGAGAATAAAGTACTGAGTCATTCAGATGAAATGTCTTTTTTTTTAATTATTTAACCAAAGCTTGGTGGGATTATACATACATCTACATTAGCATTAGGGTTGTGAATGGTTAATATTTGAATCAAATTGTATATATCTCTTTAAGGATAGCTATAAAACTAAAGCACTGTGGTATAAATCTACATTTGCTGGAAGTTAGAATTAAAAAGCAAAAAAAGCAGGAACTGAAAATCATGACACTGAAAACAGGCATCCTTTCTGAAAATTAGGGTAATTCCAACGATTTATGCACAGTAACATTGCATTCAGCCAGACTTCTTTGTTGAATATAGTCTATCTAACCAGTAAACCCTATTACTGTGCTAATTTTAGTTTATTGATACAAAATTTAGTAATTTTTAGTAATTCGCTTATGTGGTTATTAATAATTCTTTGTTGCATGTACAAATGCAAATATACAAACTGGTACATCATTGTCCATAAAAATGGGAAAAAACTCAATTTGATTAATTCCTGGTCTCTTAGGATTGTGGACTGCAAATCATTCTTTGAGAAATTGCTGTTACAGTCTACAAAAGAGCATGGAATTTGAGTGTCCATTTATTGTTCTTGTTGCTGCTGTTTTACTTTTCATTGATGTATAACTTATATTTAGTAAAGTTTACAAATTTTAAATGTCCAGCTGGAGGAATTTTTGCATATTTCTGTGTAGTCAACACAGAGATTGAAATACAGAATATATTCAGCAACCCAGAAGTTTCAGTGTGCCTCTTTTTACTCAACACTTCTCCAAAGGTAGCCACTATTTTGATCTGTATTACCATTAGTTTTTCCTGTTCTGAGCTTCAAAAAATGGAATCAGAGGGTATATTTTCTTCATGTGTGGCTCATCTCATACCACATTTATCTTTGAGATATATTCACGTGTTGTCACTGTAGCAGTAGTTCATTTTTTTCTGTGTAGTACTACTTTGTATAAATATACCACAATTTATCCATTCTATTGTTGATAGATTTTTTTTTTATAAATATGAATAAAGTTGCTATGAACATTCTTATACATGTTTTTGGTAGACATACACACTCAATTATTTTGAGTATCATCCAAGAAATATAATCGTTGGGTCATAGGATAGCTGTTTGTTTAGCTTTGGTAAATTTTGTTAGTTTTCTAAAATAGTTGTGCATATTTAGATTCCTACCTGCAATGATGAAAGTTCCCATTTCTCCACACTCTTGGTATTACCAGAACTTTTAATTGTAGCCTATCTAGTAGGTAGGAAGTGGTAACATGTTTTTTTTAAAAACAGCTTTTTTGAGATATATAATAAACATAAAATAAATTTCACAAATTTAAAGTATATAAATTGATAAGTTTTGACATATGTATATACCATGAGACAATCACTACCAAGAAAATGAACATATCCATCATCTTCAAAAGTTTTCTGTGCCCCTTTGTAATCTCTCTCCACCTCATCCTCATCTTCTTATTTTAAAACAACCACTAATTTGGTTCTGTCAGTATAAATTTGCATTTTCTGGAGTTTTATATAAGTGGAATTACACAATATTCTTTGTTGTCTACCTTCTTTAACTCGGCATAGTTATTTTGAGGTTTATCCATACCATTGCATGTATCAATAGTCCATTATTTTTATTGCTGAGCACTATTCCATTGTATAGCTATACCACAATTTGTTATTCCATTCATTCGTTGATAGACATTTGTTTCCAATTTTTTACTATTATGAATAAAGCCGATATGAGCATTTGTGTCCAAGTGTGGTATAGACATATATTTTCTTTCTCTTGTGTAAATACCTAGGATTAGAATGCCTGGGTCACAAGATAAATGTATGTTTACCTTTTTAAGAAACTGTCAAACTGTTTTCCAAAATGGTTTTTCCATTTTACATTCCCACCACCAGCATATGACAGTTCCTTGTTCTACTACATCCTTGTCAACTCATGATATGTTCAGTCTTTTTTAATTTTAGCAATTCTCATAGATATATAGTGGCATCTCATTTTATTTTTAATTTGCATTTCCCTAATTATTAATAATGTTGAGCCTTTTTTCATGTGCTCATTTGCCATCTGTATATGTTCTTTAGTAATGTGTTTACAAAATCTATTGCCCATTTAAAAAAAATGGGTTATTTGTTTTCTTACTGCTACATTTTGAGAGTTCTTTATATACACTAGATACAAATCCTTTATCAGACAATTATTTTGTAAATATTGTCTCCTAGTCTGTGATCTGTGGCTTATCTTTTAGTCTCCTAATGTCGTCTTTTGAAGAATAGAAGTTTTTAATTTGATAAAGTCCAATTTATTGATTTTTTTTTTATTGATTGTGTTTTTAGTGTTGTATCTAAGGTCCAAAGATGTTCTCCTATGTTTTTATTTCTAGACGTTGCATAGTTTAGCTTTTACATTTAGATCCATTTTGAGTTAATTTTTACATATGGTGATATGGCACAATATATAAATACAAACTGATTTTTTTTGCATATGGACACACACACATATGTGCACACATACATATACATACATGTGTACGTACACAATTTAAGCTTACTAAATAACTAGAGATAAAACTATAATCTCAGAGAAAATAGCAAGATTTCTTTCTGAGTGGTGATTGCCACTAAGGACCATTTCTAAATGCATCTCTTCTTCTCTGTCAGGCTCTTGGAAGTCAATTTAATCTGTAGTTGCGCTGTGTCTAGGCTGTGTTGTGGTTTTAGTTTGATTTAGTTCACTGCTGACTTCGAATGGATGAGACTGAGATCAGGACCTTCCCTTCAGCACAGCCTGGGATTTCAGAACTGACAAGATCCTAGAGACTCACCTGGGCTTCATAGTCATATCACCAGTTTTCAAAACTGTGGGGGACCCCTACTCCCCTTTACAGCCAAACTGCCAGGTTATTGGGTTGCTGGGGAGTTTTCTTTCTTCTTCAGTCTAGCCTTTTTTTGTGCGTGGAGATCTCTTTCAGCTTTGGCCTTTGGAGGGCAGCTGCATAGAGGTCCAAAATATCTCAGAGGGATTTTCTCAGCCTCTTGCTGAGTCTCCAGGTTTTGGTAGTGGGAAATCCAGATTGCTTGCCAGGGGTCCTCATGCATCTCCAGACTTCAACAGTTGGACACTGGCATACCTCTGGTGGGTTGCTCTCTACTCTTCACCCTGTTCCTCTTGCCTCCAGAAAGAGGCTTCTCTGAACTTGTAGGAGGCTCCATTTTGCAGGAGGGGATCTCTTTCAGCTTTCCTTCTCTCCTCCCAACTTTTTGCCTGCTACCCCTGAGTGAAGACCCATAGGAGAGAATGAATTGTGGATGCAGACCTGCTCTGTTGCTGGATGTCCTTGGAACTTTAATCTGTCACACTGGCCCATATGTGGCCATTAAATGTTCACTAAAATTTGCAAACTTTTTCTTACACCACCTTCAGTGTGTTATTCTTATTGTTCCAGTGAAAAGAGCAGCTGTGGGCCTCTGCTTTCTTAGAAAGAGCTCATTACTTAGTGAAGCTTCCTTGTATTTCCTTTCTTTCTATGTTCCCTTGTGTCTTCGGCTCTCTAAAGCACTTTTAAAAAACTATGTCTGGCATAACATGAGATTAACAGGTTTTTTTTTGTTTTTTTGGGGGTTTTTTTGCAGCTTTATACAACTAAATCAGAAGAAAAACTGAGATTTGTTCTGAATAATTTGAGAATCGTTCCTTTACAAACAAAGCTATTCATGGTTAAATGGGTACTAAGGTTCAGAGAAGAGTAGTGATTTACCAAAGTGAAAACATGAGGTAGGGGCAGTCTTAGGTCCAGTTGTCCTAACAAAATACCATAGACTGGATAGCTTAAGCAAAAGATTTTTTTCTATAGTTCTGGAGGCTGGAAGTCTTGGATCAGGGTGCCAGCACGGTCAGGCTCTGGTGAGAGCTCTCTTCCTGGCTGCAGGTGGCTGTCTTCTCGCTGTGTTCTCACATGGCAGAGAGAGCGCTCTGGTGTCTCCTCCTCTTCTGGTTAAGGGTACCAGTTTTATCGGACCAAGACTGCACCCTAAGGACCTTATTTAACCTCAGTTACCTCCTTAAAGGCCCTATCTCCAAATGCAGTCATATTGAGAGTTAGGGTTTTAACATATGAATTTGGGAGAGACACAACTGAGTCCACAGCGGGAGCCTCACTGAATTATAATTCCAAGTAAAGACTGAGAAGATAAATTTGGGGTCGAGGGACTCAGGGTCATGTATAGTTTAAAAACCTTTAAAGTTGGGAAAAAAACAGAGTTTAAATTCTGGCTTTGTGCTAAAACTGTGGGATCTTATGAAAGGTTTTCACTTCACTGGGCCTATTTTCCTGAGAGATGTACAAGTTCGCTGGGATCATATATAAAAAGTGCCTATCTATCTTGATTGTACCTGTGGGACTTTAACTTTTAGAGTTAACTGAATGATGACACAGAGAAGTTAATGTCATTGAAAAATTTTATTGTTACAGCTCTCAAGAGGAGAGGCCACTTAGGGAAGCACACTAGTCAGTCAAGAGGCTGGAATGAGGAGAAACCATGGCCTAGAGTTTCTATTGTGATTTCCATGGGAAGGAAGGAGTGAGACAAGGTAAACAGGTAGCATTGGCAAATTTGAATAATTTCAGTGGGCTCTGGGCTATAGGGATGGTCTCTAATTGTTTGGCATCTGGCCCTGGAGTGATTTAGAGCAGGAGAAATAGGGGCTTGGTGTGTGAGAGTTAGATAAAGGAGGTGGTTGGGTGCGTGGGCTTCTGGATTGGTCAGCTTGCATAAGAAAGGCATGTTCCCAAGTAAGTGATTTACTCTAGTTTCTAGGAATTAGCTAGTCTCAGGAGGAACAGTCTCTCCTGGGCCAGCAAGGCCTCCAAGATGTCAAACCATTACAAAATACAGAAAATAAAAACACGATTAATACACTAAACTAGTTCCTGGCATATTAATACAGATTTTATGAGAATTTGTCTCTCTCATAATCCCTTCTGTCTTTGTTAACACCACTCTCATCTCAGCAGCTTCTCAAAGATGATTCAGTCTTTTTCTCTTGCTCTCTCTGTATCATAGCCACATTTTGATGCATTCTGCCTCTATAAGGCTGAAAGCCCCATTAAGAGGGGGCCCTTCTGGACTCCGTTGAAAGTGGGGTGGCAAAACTAGAGAATAAGAGTAGTCTGAAAGGAGCCAGCTTTGTTGGGGGACAGACATGCTTTATTCTGGGGCTAGAAGAGAGGGAGTTACAGTATGAAACCTTATGAGAGGTCAGTCATAGGTTACCATGTATCAGCATCCTGGCAACAGAGAAGACATGCAGAAAATCTGTTCCCCCTGACTGGGCTTCCCACATGCTTCAGCAACAACTGTCTCTGGGCTGGTGAAGGGGACAGTCATTGGCCTCTCTTTAAGAAGGACTAAGGCTTAGCAACAGTGTCAATAGCTATGAACAGGTCATTTTTTTTGAGTTGTTTGGGCTGTCCAGCTTTAGGATAAAGTGAGAGTAAATATGATAGATACTCTGGACTGAGTAATTATCCTTGGATTCTTTGAAATTTAAAGAAAAAGATGCTTATAGAAAATACAATATAATTTTCTGTTAATGCAGCCAAGTGAGATCTTAATTGGGAAAGTGCCTCTGAATGGCAAGCAGGACACTAAAACAGGGCACTACCCAAGACTTAGAATTATGAACCCAGGTACTAGATAAATATTTTTTCTTTCCAACATCATCAAACCATTAAAAGGTTATTCATGGCTAATTTAGCCCCATCAGAGGACACAGTTCCTGGGAGTGATATAAACTTGGCTTCAGGTGCCTTAAACATATTTGCCAACTAACCTCTCAATTAAAAAAAATTAAGTAACTACTCAAATCTCTATGAGCCTGGCCAGTTATTCATACTCCGTGAAGCTCAACTTCCTCCACTATGAGAGTAATAATGTTTACTTTGTAGCTTTGTTGAAATCATACCATGAAGATTCTAGCAAATTTTAAATAGTCAAGAAATGATAGCTTCTTCTCTTCCCCTCCACAGTACGCTCTCCTCTCTAAACAATAAAAACAAATTATTATAAAGTAATCGGAACAATTAAATTGATATAGATTGAGCACTTACAGTATGCTAAAGACTATTCTAAGTGCTTACATATATGATCTCATGATTCTATGAATTTAATAAACTCTTGAGAAAAATTCCAGACTTTTTAATACATCACATGTCGTAGCATTTACATATAACACTGTTCTGGCTATCTGAATAAACCACAAATCCAGGTAGACAAGAAGAGAAATTTTATCATAGTTGACTCAATCTGATAGAAGAATGAGAATAAGAGAAATCAGAGAAAATTTGTTACATTTGCAGCATCTATTTATTAATTTCAGAAATTTTTGAGTAAAAAATAAATAATAAAGAGATGCCAACTGGAAAGACCACTATTAAAAACTGATCACAGTAATTAAGATAGTAATGTATTGAAGGAGAGAAAAGACACATAGATCAATATAATGGAATAGAGAGCTGAGAAATAGACTCACACAAATATGCCCAGTAACTTTTTACAAAAGAGCAAAAGCAATTCAACAGAGGAGGAATAGCCTTTTCAATAAATGATGCTGGAGTAACTGCCCATCTGTTGGCAGAAGAAATGAACCTCGAGAGAGAGAAAAAAATGGCATAAATGATACAGGTTCTGTTCATCCCTCTGGCGACCAGCTCAAAATTGTGACAGAAACAAAGAGCAGCAGCAAGGAAAAATCTCCTGGGATCTAAATGAGCAAGCCGTAAAACTAGGGAGAAGTCCAAGAAAACACCCTGCAAAGGCAGAAAGTAGGACGGGGAGAGGACGTGGGGCTGCCTGGTCCTGAGCCCCTGAGTGAGATGGAGGCTGTGGCAACAGCAGCAGCAGACTCCTCTTAAAGGGGCTGCATCTACCAGCAGATTTTTGCAGTGATGGACCTGCTCACTCTGAGCACCATTGCCCATTTGGCTGCGCTCAGTGGGCACCAGGGACTTACAGGAAGACATTGTTGGAGTGAGGGCCGAAGTGAGACTGGCTGGGTACAGAAGTGCTGGTGGTATCCATTGTTTCCTGTTGAGCCCTCCCCACTACCAGTGTGCAGGACACAGCAACGCCATAGCCAGGACGTCATCAAACTAGATAACAGAGGTTGCGCTGCCCAGAGGATTCCCTGAAACCCCACCTCCCCCATCTCGGGCCCCACCCAAGCCACATCCAGGTGTATCCTCAGCAAGTCAGGTGCTCCTTGCTGAGACTCACACTGGAGGCAGCCTCGGTTTCTGGTGTGGCCTTATGAGGCAACTATAATCTGTGGATTGCTTGCTGAATCTTAACACGTGGCCCCGGAGGGGTAGAGGCTTGGGCTAAGTTTGGCCTACAGCTGAACCCATCTCAGAACTGTGCTACTGGACACCTACTTCACAAATCCACACTAATAAGACCGGGAGACTTAGGAGCTTTGCTTAGTACATAGAAACAGACATGGAAAGGCAGTCAAAATGGGAAGACAAAGAAGCAGAAACCATATGAGAGAAGAGAACAGAGATCCAGGAATAATGTAGTCAAGTAATCTAACAGATACAGAGTTCAAAACACTGGTTATAAAGATGCTCAAGGAACTTTTGGGAAGTGTAGAGAACTCCAACAAAGAGATAAAAATAGAGATGAAGATTATAAGAGGGAACTAGTTTGAAATGGAGAACATATTATCTGAGATGAGAAGTATATTAAATGGAATAAACAAAGGAATAAACAAAGTGAATAAAGAAGAGAATCAAATGCCCTTTCTAGAGGACAGGAAAGCCAATCTGGACACTCAATCAGAATGGCAAAAAAAAAGAGGCCGAGACTATAAAGATGATTTAAGAAAGATATGGGATACTATTAAGGTTCCAAATATTCATCTGATCGGCATAAGTGAAGAAAATCAAGATGCTGAACAGCTGTTTGAAGAAATAATGATGGAAAACTTCCCTAACCTGGTGAAGGAAATGGACATTAAACCCCAGGAAGCTCAGAGGATTCCAAAAATCAGGGATGCAAAGAGGCCCACACCAAGACACATCATAGTTAAAATGCCAAAGCTTAAAGACAAAGAAAGATTTTTAAAAGCAGCAAGAGAAAAACAAATAATTACATATAAAGGAACACCCATACAACCGGCAGCTGATTTCTCAAGAGAGATTGTGCAGGACAGAAGGGCTCAGCAAAAAATATTTGAAAGAACGAAGACCCAGGATATAAAACCAAGAATAATTTATCCAGCAAAGCTATCATTTAGAATTGAAGGACAGATAAAGAGCTTCCCAGACAAAAATAAACTAAAGGAATTTATCGTCACCAAGCCAGAATTACAGGAAATGTTGGAGGGACTTCTTTAAGAAGAAAAAACATGTATCAAAAACAGGAATAAAGAATGGTAACAACTACATTCCTATCAATAAGTACCTTAAACGGAAAAGAATTAAGTGCTCCAACAAAAAGATAGAGTGGCTGAAAGGATAGGAAAACAAGATCCCTGCATATGAAAAGGAAGGGGATGGAAAAAGATATTGCTTTGATGGACCTACAAGGTATTTAAGTCAGACAGAGAAAGATAAACACTATATGATTTCACTTATATGCGGAATCTAAGGAATAGAAAGAACAAACTAATCAAAAACAGACTCACAAATATAGTGGACAATTTGGTGATAGACAGAGGGGAGGGAGTTTGGGGGGCTGGAAGAATGGGATGAAGGGTTAAAGAAGTACAAATTAGCTGATGGATGGTCACAGGGATGGGGAGCACAGCATAGGGAATGCAATTAGCATTAATACGTTGGCTAGGTGGAGGGTCAGTGGAGGGGGGGTGCAATTAGGGTGAACATTTTACTAACTATATAGATATCTAACCAATGTACTGTATACTTGAAACTAATTAAAATTTTTTTAAAAATCAGGTATGCAAAGAGGCCCACACCAAGATACATCATAATTAAAATGCCAAAGGTTAAATACAAAGAAAGAATTTTAAAAGCAGCAAGAGGAAAACAAATAATTAATTATATATAAGAGAACACCCATATGACTTGCAGATGATTTCTCAAAAGAAACTATGCATGACAGAAGGGCTTGGCAAATAATATTCGGCACGATGAAGACCCAGGATATACAACCAAGAATACTTTATCCAGCAAAGCTAGCGTTTAGAGTCAAAGGATAAATAGAGAGCTTCCCAGACAAAAATAAACTAAAGGAATCTATCACCACCAAGCCCGAATTACAGGAAATGTTGGAGGGACTTCTTTAAGAAGAAATAACATGTATCAAAAACAGGAATAAAGAATGGTAACAACTACATTCCTATCAATAAGTACCTTAAATGTAAAAGGTAGAGTGGCTGAAAGGATAAGAAAACAAGACCCCTACATATGAAAAGGAAGGGGATGAAAAAAGATATTGCTTTGATGGACCTACAAGATATTTAAGTCAGACAGAGAAAGATAAACACTATATGATTTCACTTATATGTGGAATTTAAGGAATAGAAAGAACAAACTAATCAAAAACAGATTCACAAATATAGTGGACAATTTGGTGCCGGACAGAGGGGAGTGGGGTTAAGGGGCTGGGAGAATGGGATGAAGAGCTAAAGAAGTACAAATTAGCTGTTGGATGGTCACGGGGATGGGGAGTATAGCATAGGAAATGCAGTTAGTGTTAATACTTTGGCTAGGTGGAGGGTCAGGGGAGGGAAGGTGCAAATGCGGGGATCGTTTTATGAACTATATAGATGTCCAACCAATGCACTGTATACTTGAAACTAAATAAAAAGTAATTTTAAAAAAATGAACCTCGAAGTTCTCTTACAGCGACCATCTAAGAGTTGCACTGTCATAAGCAACAACCTCTGATCTTCCTCTTAGCCATTGGCTCAGCAGCCACAGAGCAACAACCATGCATGAGTGCATCTCCATTCACATTAGCCAGGCTGGTGTCTAAATTGGCAATGCCTGCTGGGGCTCTACTGCCTAGAACATGGCACCCAGTCTGATGGCCAGATGCCAAGTGACAAGACTATTGCGGGAGGAGATGACTCCTCCAACTTCTTCAGCGAGACAGGTACTGGCCCAAGGTAGTGCTTGTAGACCTGAAACCCACAGTCATTTGTGAAGTTCCAACTGGCACTTCACCCAGAGCAGCTCATCACAGGCAAGGAAGATGCGGCCAATAATTATGCTCGCGGTCACTAATCATTGGCAAAGAGATCACTGACCTTGCTTGGACCAAATTCAGAAGCTGGCTGACCAGTTTTCAGGGCTTCTTGGTTTACCACAGCTTTGGTGAGAGAACTGGTTCTGGGTTCACGTCCTTGCTGATGGCAGGTCTCTCTGTCGATTATGGCAAGAAGTCCAAGCTGGAGTTCTCTGTTTACTCAGCCCCTCAGGCTTCCATAGCTGTAGTTGAGCCCTATAGCTCCATCCTCATCTCCCACACCACCCTGGAGCACTCATGGTTGACAATGAGGCCATCTATGACACCTGTTGTAGAAACCTCGATATTGAGCACTTAACCTACACTAACCTGAATAGATTGATAGGTCCAATTGTGTCCTCTATCACTGCTTCCCTAAGATTTGATCTGACAGAATTCCAGACCAGCCTGGTACCCTATCCCCGCATCTACTTCCCCCTGTCCACCTATGCCCCTGTCATCTCTACTGGAAAAGCCTACTATGAACAGCTTTCTGAAGCAGAGATCACCAATGTGTGCTTTGAGCCAGTCAACTAGATGGTGAAATGTGACCCTCACCATGGTAAATACATGGCTTGCTGCCTGTTGTACCATGAGGACATGGTTCCCAAAGATGTCAATGCTGCCATTGCCATTATCAAGACCAAGCTCAGCATCCAGTTTGTGGACTGGTGCCCCACTGGCTTCGACTTGGCATTAATTACTAGCCTCCCACCGTGGTGCCTGGTGGAGACCTGGCGACAGTACAGCAAGCTATATGCATGCTGAGCAACACCACAGCTACTGCTGAGGCCTGGGCTCAACTGGACCACAAGTTTGACCTGATATATGCCAAGTGTGCCTTTGTTCACTGGTATGTGAATAGGGGCATGGAGGAAGGAGAGTTTTCTGAGGCCCATGAGGACATGACTGCCCTTGAGAAGGATTATGAGGAGGTCGGTGTGGATTCTATTGAAGGAGAAGGTGAGGAAGAAGGAGAGGAATACCAAAGTTAAAATGTCACAAAGATGATGCTTTTACAGAGAAGCTTATTCTGTTTTAAACATTGAAAAGTTGTGATCTAATCAGTTAATTTGAATGTAGCAGTGTATACTCTCACATACAATTATTGGCTTAATGCTTTAAAACATAATGTTTTGTTACAGACCCAACCTGTCCATTTCTCTGATGGGTTTGAATAAAGTATTCCCTTAAAGTATTGTTTTAAATGAAAAAAAAAAGAAGTTCGACTTAAACTTCACATCTTATGAAAAAATACTAAAAATGGATTATAAACTTAAATGTAAAACTACAAAACTTATAGAAAAGAACATAAGAGAAAATCTTCGAGACCCCCAAACAGGTAAAGAGTTCTTAAACTTGACATCAAAAGCATAATTCATAAGAGAAAAAAAATAGGTAAATTGGACCTCATCAAAGTAAAAAATTTTTGCTCTGCAAAAAGCCCTATTCAAAAGATGAACAGACAAATTACAGATTTGAAGAAAGTATCTTCAAATTCTTTATCAGCCAAAAGCATTTTATCTAGAATATGTAAATAACCTTCAAAACTCACACAAAAAATAATCCAATTAGAAAACTGGATATTGACACAAAAAAGACATTCGCAGACATTTCACAAAATAGTATATGAGTGGCAAATAAACACATGAACAGATTTGTTAGCCATTAGAGAAAGGCAAATTAAAATTACCATGAGATATCATTACACACATATAAGAATGACAAAAATTAAAAATAGCAATAATAATAAGTGCTGGCAAGGATGCAGAGAAACTGGATCACTCACATATTGCTGGTGGAAATGTAAAATATTACAGTCTCTCTGGAAAATAGCCCAGCAACTCTTGTCATTTTAAAATGGACTAACCATATAACCTAGCAATCCACTCTTGGGTATTCATCCCAGAGAAATGTCTTATTTCCACATAAGAACTTGTGCATGAATGTTTATACCAGTTTTATTCTTAATAGCCAAAGACTGTAAACTATCCAAATTTTCTTTAATGAGTGAATGATGAAACAAACTACGGTGGGTCCACACCATGGAACACTACTCAGCAATGAAAAAGGAACAAACTATTGATACAAACAACATCTTAGAGGAACCTCAAGGACATTATGCTGAATGAAAAAAGCCAGCCTCAAAAAGATACATGCTGGATGATTCCATGTATTTAACATTTGTGAAATAACATAATAAAAAAGATAGTAGAATATTGGTTGCCAGGGGTTAGGGGTAAGGATGGGAGGAGAAGATAGGTGTGGCTATAAAATGGTGACAGGAAGAAATCTTGTGGTGATGGGTATAGCTGAATATTTTGATTGTGGTGATGATTATCCAAAGCTCCACATGTGATAAAATAGCATAAGGACACACACACATGCACACGCACACACACTCACACATGAGTAACTGACAAAATTTAAATAAGCTCTATAGATTGTATCAATGTCAATTTTTTGACTTTGATGCTTTACTACAGTTGTGCAAGATATTAACATTGGAGGAAGTTGGAAGAAGAGTGCACAAGATTCTTCTGTACGTTTCTTTGCAAACTTCTATGAATCTATAATTATTTCAAAATAAAGAGTTAAAAAGAGCTGTTTTGAACATTTAAAAAATATTATTTATTTATCATAAATAAGTGTACTAGATATACTGAAAAGACTTTTATACTTGTTAAACTGCCTAAAAGTAAAACCCACTTTCTTTTCTTCCCTTTTATTGAAAATCTTTTAACAAAATTATTTTTGACAATTAGAGCTAGTATGGACAAAACAAGCCAGTGAGAAGTATACTTATATGGTTGCCACTGTCCATAAATGAGCTGGACTTTCTACCATTTTAGGAAAAGAAGAGCAATAAGCTGGGCATGAAAATGTATCTTCTAGCTTTAAAATTTTTCCTGTATGTATTGCAGATTGCTTAGATCTGAATATTTTTCTTTCTTTCTTTCTTTCTTTCTTTCTTTCTTTCTTTCTTTCTTTCTTTCTTTCTTTCTTTTATGACCTTTAAAAGAACACAGATGTTGAAAAATTGTAAACAGTATAGAATTGTTTTAAAAAAGAAAGTGAATTCTCTTGCCTATAAATTAAAATAGATCCTGATAAAAATACAAAGAGGATTGGTTTTATTTTTGGAGAAGTAGATAAACTAATTATAAAGTTCATACAGAAAAATGAGTGTGGTGACTTTAAAATATGTCTACAAATTTTTTAAGTGGTGGGGCTTAATTTTGCTCTCCTTGAGTGTGGCTAGACTTACTTCTAATGAATATGATAAAGTGATAGTGTGTTGTTTCTGAGACTGTCATAAAAGTTATATAGCCTCTTCCTTGTTTCTCTATCCTGGATCACTTGCTCAGGAGGAAGTCAGCTCCAACACTGTGATGATACTCAAAAGTTCTGTGGAGAGGTCCATATGGTAAAGAACTGAGGCATTCTGCCAACAGCCAGTGAGGAAGTGAGGTCTTTTGCCAAAGCCCACATGGCAGTAGATCCTCTCGCCCCAGTCAAGATGTCAGATAACTCCAGCCTCAGCTGATATCTTGACTACAATCTGATGAGAGACCCTGCACCAGGAATACCCTGCTAAGCCACTCCCTAACTCCTCATCCACGAAAATGTTGAGATAGTAACTAAGTTTTTGAGGTAATCTATTATACAGCAATAGATAACTAATATAATGAATAAGCAATAATAGCCATGAAATCATAAAAGAAAGAAAATGAAGGAGGATTAATGTGATCATAGAGTAAAACATATTCTAAAGCTTCAGTAATTAAAACAATATGTTACTGGCATATGAATAGGCATACAGATCAGAGAAACATAATACAAAGTTTATAAATACACATATCTATGTGAAAATTCAGTATATGGTAAAGGCAACATTTTGAATCAATGGGAGAATAAATAGATTATTCAATAAATGGCATTGTAACAACTGAAGAACCATTTGGTAAAGTAAGTTGGATCCATGCCTTATACTTTATACAAAAAAAGAATTACAGCTAGATCTATACTTAAATATTAAATATTTTTTTAAAAAGATGAAAATAGTTCATGGGAGAACTTTTTAAAAAAATCTCCGAGTAAAAAATAAAAAAAGCCTGAAAAGATAAGACTGATCGATTTGATCACACGCACACATTTTCTGCATGCAAAAACATTATGAACAAAGACAAATAACAAACTGAGAAAAATATTTGCTGCTAATACCACGGATAAACCACTTATCTTCCCATAAATTAATGAGAAAAACCACAACTCTATAAAAAAAAGAGTAACAAACAGACAAATGTCAAAGAAGAAAATATACATGGCTTTTAAAAGATGCTTAGTAACACTCAATATAATAAATGTGAATTAAAACTATAGAGTGATACCACTTTTGATCTATCAGATTGGTAAAGAAGAAAAGGCTTGATGAAACCCTATGCTGGCAAAGGTATGGAGAAACAGACACTTTGTGCATTGTTAGTGGGAGAGTGAATTAGTGTAATCTCTTCAAGATCATTTTGACAATTTTGTTATTTGTCCAAACTACAGATTTACACAGCACATCTATCTCTAGGGTTTTAGCTCGTAAATATAATCTCACATGTACAAAATGATACATGTATAAAGTTACTCTCTGCAGCATTGATTAATGATTAACAGCAAAAGATTAGGAAGAGCTTAAAGGCATTTAAAAGAAATTGGTTAAATAAATTATGTTGCACACATTCAATGAGATAACATGTAGTCATAAAAAAGGTTAAGAAAATTACACACAGATATGGTATATCTGCAAGATATATTGAAACATTAAAAAGCAATATGCAGAGGCTCAATACTGTGGGAGGGGAAATAATTGCTAAACAAGTAAACAGTCAAATAATAATAATGAGGTGGGGGCCAGTACCCAGAGTTGCTACAATATATTATCAAAAATGTCCAATTTTCAACAAATATTTGCAAATATATTACACAGTACAAAGGTAGTGAGTGGTAGCAAAGCTGTACTGAGCTAAGAAAATGACTACATATGGTAAAGTAATATTATTGTTATAATATTGTGCTGTTAGGTTTGTAACAATAATATTGTGCTGTTAGGTTTGTAACAATAATAGATGTAATATGCATAACAATAATACCACAAAAAGGGAGAAAATAATAGAACTATTTAGGACTCACATTTCTCTATATCACTGGAATTAAGGTAGTATAAATCAGAAGCTGATTTCAATAAATTAAGATATATAAGGTAAAAACTAGAGCAAATACAAAAAATCTAAAAATAGTGAAAAACATTTAAAGAAATTAAAATACATTAGAAACATTCACTTAATTCAAAAGAAAATAGTAAAAGAAGAATAGTAGAACAAAAAAGACATGGACATATAGAAAACAAAAAGTATCATGGCAGATGTAAATCCAGCTATATCAATAATAACATTAAATGTGAATGGGTAAGAGAAGAAATAATACCAATGATTGACAAACTCTACCAAAAGATAGAAGAAGAAGAAACAGTTCCTAACCCATTTTATGAAGCCAGTATTACCCTGATACCAAAACCTGATAACGACATCACAAGAAAGCAACAGACCAATATTACTTCTGAATATGGATGCAAAAGTCCTTAACAAAATACTAGCAACTTGAATGGAACAATACATAAAAAGAACTATACATCATGACCTAACAGAATTTACTCAAGTGCTAAGTTGGTTTAACATCTGAAAAATCAATGTAATATATCACATTAGTAGGATAAAAAGCAGAAATCACACCATTTTCTCAATAGATGCAGAAAAAGCATTTGAAAAAACCAACACCTTTTCATGATGAAAATACTCAACAAACTAGGATTAGAAGGGAATGTCTTCAATCTGATAAAGAATTTCTATAAAAAACCTACAGATAACATCATACTTAATGATGAAAGACTGGATCTTTTCCCTTAAGATCAAGAACAGTACAAATATGTCCACTCTCACTATTTCTGTTCAACATCATACTGAAGGCCCTAGCCAAGACAATTAGGCAAGAGAAAGAAATAAAAGGCATCCAGATTAGAAAGGAAAAAGTAAAACTATCTGTATTCACAGATGACATGATCTTGTATACAGAAAATCCTAAGGCATCCACTAAAAAAAAAAGGGGGGGGCGGTTAGAACTAATAAACAATTTCAAAAAGGCTGCAGGATACAGGATCAATATATAAAAATCAACTGTATTTCTATACACTTGCAATGAACAACCCAAAAATGAAATTAAAAAAAAAATTTCCTTTATAATGGCATTAAAAAAAGAACAAGATACTTAATTTAACCAAAAAGTGCAAAACTTACACTTATGAAAGTGAAAACCATAAACTGTTGTTGAAAGAAGCTAAAAAAGATCAAAATCTTTAATTAGAAAAACATCACATATTCATAGATCAGGAGACTTATCGTTGCTAAGACAGCAACATTCTTCAAGCTGATCTACAGATTTAACAAAATCCCTAACGGAATCCCGGCTAACTTCTTTGTAGAAATTGACAAGCTGGTCCTAAAATTCACATGGAATTGCAAGGGACCCATAATAGCCAAACAATCTTGAAAAAGAAGAACAAAATTAAGATTCACGTTCCTCAGTTTCAAAACTTACTACAAAGCAACAGTCATCAAGATAGTGTGGTGGTACCAGCTAGGATGGCAAGAATAAAAAAGACATAATAATAACAAGCATTGTTTTGTAGTAAGGGTGAGGATGTGGAAAACTGGAACCCTCATATACTGCTATCAGGAATGTAAAATGGTACAATCATTTTGGAAAATAGTCTAGCAGTTCCTTAAAAGGTTAAACATAGAGCTATCTTGTAATAATCAAAAAGTGGTGTCTACGGTCATGCTACCCTGAACAAGCCCAATCCTGGCTGATCTCAGAAGCTAAGCAGAGTAGGGCCTGGTTAGTACTTGGATGGGAGACCACCTAGGAAGACCAGGTGCTGTAGGCATAACAAATAAAAAAATAAGGGATTGTAAGCTGACAAGGTCCTTGCAATCTGTGAGGTCAACCAAGTGTTGCCTCGCCTAAAAAATAAAAATAAATAAAAAATAAAATAAATAAAATAAAATAAAAAGTGAAAACAACTCAAATATCTATGAACTCATAGATAAATAAATGTGGTACATGCATTTAATGGAATGGAATATTATTCAGCCATAAAAAGAAATGAAGTACTGACACATGGTACAACATAGATGAAGCTTGAAAACATTATGCTGAGTGAAAGATGACAACCATAGAAGACCAAATATTATATGCTTCCATTTACGTGAATTATTTAGATAGGCAATTCTGTAGAGACAGAAAGTGGATTAGTGGTTCCTAGGGTCAAGGCGAAGTAGGGAGAAATGAGAAGTGACTGCTATGGGGTGATAAAAATGTTTTAAAATTGATTGTGGTAGTGACTGCATTTATCTGTGAATATACTAAAAATTACTGAATTGTGTATTTTACTGGGTATATCATATGGTTATTAATTATATCTCAATGGAGCTATATTTTTTTTAAGCAACCCAAGAAAAAAGACTTCTTACATATGGAGAAACAAGGAATGACATCGGAATTCTTGTCAGAAACAATACAAACAATAAAGACATTGGAGCAATATCTTTAAGGTAATGAACAACAAAAAATGTCAATCTGGTTTTCTATTCACAGAAAAATATCTTTCAAAAATGAATGTGAAACATCACACTTGCGTCAAAAATGAAGTTTCAAGAGAAATGAAAAATAGATTGAATTAAATGAAAATAAAAATACAGATTATTAAAACTTATGGGATGCAGTGAAAACAGTGCTTGGGAAGACATTTACAGCATTAAATATATACATTAGTAGAGAAAATTTAAAATAAAAAATCTAAGCTTCCACTTAGATTTGGAAAGAAGAACAAATTAATCCTAAAGTAAGCAGAGGAAAAGAATTTATATTAATAAATTCGAGCAGAATTCAATGAAACTGAAAAGAAAACAATAGAGAAAATCAATAAGAAAAAAATCTCGTCCTTTGAAAAGGTTAGTAAAATTGATGAAATTCTACTAAACTAACCAAGTAAAAGACAGTGAAGACACAAATGTGCTAATCAGCACATGTGCTTATCATTACATTTATTGATACAAGGATCAACCTTGAAAATATTATGCTAAGGGAGAGAAGTCGGTCAAAAGGAGCACATACTATATGATTCCATTCACATACAATGTCCAGACTAAGGAAATATGTAGAGACAGAAAGTAGACTAGTGGGTTGCCTAGGGCTGGACGGGAAGAGGGATTAGAGAATAGGTGAGGGATACCTAAAGAGCATTTTGTTTATTTTTGAGGTGATGAAAATGTTTTGAAATTGACGTTGGTAACAGATATACATATCTGTGAATATACTAAAGATCACTAACTTGTACACTTTAAATGAGTGAATCGTATGGTATGTGCACTATATCTCAATAAAGGTGTCTAAAAATAAAAGCAAGATGCAAAACTTTGTATATAGCAGGCTAATATTTGTGAAAGAAAAGATAGGGAAAATAGTTGACCAAATATTTCAGCACAAAATGCTTATCGATGCATAATATTTCAGGAAGAACACAGGAAACAACATATTTATTGCCTCCAGGGAAGAAAACTGCTGACTGAGGGACATATTTGGAAGAAACTTTACATTGTATTATCCTTGTGTGCCTTTTGAATTTTTTATCATAAAGCTAATGAAGTTTAAGCTTTGGGGCCCCTACTTGCATGGGCCTTTCATAACGCCCCAGAAGGGGCCCTAATAATGTTAACATGGTCATATGTTTTTGTAAAATTTGCAGAAATGAGATACGTAAACTTCAAACAACTACTCTTGCTGGTCCTTTCCACTCCAAATTCCCCTCCATTCACTTCCCCTTTTATGTGATCTGTGGTGGAGGGAGAAGGGGAACCTGGCTGTAAACATTTGGGGGGATGGTTAAGGAAAAGTAGGCTTAAGAGATACTTTTAGTTTGGGTTATATGAATGACAATCATTTCCACATACGGTTAAATTGTTGCTGGTTAACCTGGTGTAGAAATTACTTCCAGAAATACTCTTATTACCCACTGTGCCAATTCATCTGGCATTGCAAGAAGAAGGTTGGAAGTTATATCGCACAATGAACACGTCCTACCACACTTGGCACTGTAACAGAGACAATGTTTGAAGGGTATAGAGTCACAAGACCATCTGGGGAAATTTTTCTCAGTTGTCAGTAGATTAAAATTGTAAGCAGAAGATTAGGTTCTCATTAATACATAGTCAAAATAGAAGCTCTTTCCTGTCAGAAATGTACTTAACGCTGCAAATATCATCTGTCATTAAAAAAAATTTTTTTAAGTGGTTTCTGACCCTGGTATTAAACTTTCTAGTTGTTTCTCACTTGTAAAACTTTAGAAACTTTACCTAAATGTATTACTATCATTATCATAAATTATTCCATTTCATTATTTTTTATCATTTTAAGTAATATACAAAAAAAAGCTATTCTAATTCCATTTCTGAGCCTCATATCAGTATTGATCCTTACCCCATCTTTCACCACTCCTATCTTCAAAATAGCACATATCAGAGATATCTGTTATATTAAATATTTGTTAACAAAAACTAAGGTTTTAATATCGTGGCATAGAAATGTCAAAATATGTGTAACAGAACGTCTTGCTCTATTCCAGGCAATGGAAGCAGCATAATGTAAAGACATGAAGACTTTAAATAGTTTAATTCATTTAGTGAAATGCAAGTACATAGCTAGAATATAGAATGCAAAAGGGGCACAGCTAAAGATTTGGAAGTTTAGGAGGGTGAAGGGTCAGACTAAAGAGATTCAATTTTGTTCTTCTTATGTATGAGCATCAGGAATTCCATGAAACACTTTGAAACTCTATGCAAAACACTGTATATATATAATTGCATAGAGTTTATATATATATAATGTACATTTTTGTAGGAAGAGAGTACATAATTTTCACTGATTGTCAATGATCCCCCAAAGATTGTTATGGCCCTACTGCCATGAGTAACCATCGAAGAGGGTTACATGGTTCATACACTCAAAAACTTTTGTCTGGGTTTACTATATGCCAGGTAGGTACTGTGCTTCCTGGTTAAAGAGAGGAGGATGATTTGGAAAAGAGGTAGGGTTGCGATGTAGTCACAGAAAGGCAGTTTATAGATTTTGGTAATCAAGGCAAGTGAAAATAAGTTGAAATAAGATAATAAAAATAGGAATGCAAAAGAGATATCAAAAAACTCTTACATATGGATTCTTCAGTTTATCCCAGCATGCTTTTGTGATTTATCTCTGTTGATGAATGTATTAGTAGTTCATTACTTTTTATTGCTAAGCAGTAATCCATTATGTGGATATACCATGATTTATCCATTCACCTACGGATGGACATTTGGTTAGTTTCTATTTTTTAGTTATTATAAATAAATCTGCTACGAAAATTTGTGTTCAAGCCTTCGTGTATGCTTTCACTATAGGAGGAGAATAGCTGGATCATGTGGTGAATGTATGTTTATAATAGAACGCTAAAACTGTTCCAAAGTGGTTGTGTCATTTTACACAACCAACAGCAGTTCCAGCTCTACAGTACTTAATATTATCGAATGCTACAATTTTAGTCATTCTAGCCTGTATATTACATTGTGGTTTTAATTTGCATTTCTCTAATAACTAATGATACTAAACATCTTTTCTTGTGTTTTGCCATTCATGTATCTTTGGAAAGTACAAGTTCAAATCTTTTGCCCACTTTAAATTTGGCATAGTTACTACTGAGGTAGTAAGGTTTTTAAAAAATATTCTGGATAAAGATTCGCCAGATGTGTATTGCGAATCTTTCGTCTAGTCTGTGGCTTGCCTTTTTGTTTTTTTCAAACAGTATCAAATAACAGACATTCTTAATTTTTATGAAGTTCGATTTACCATTATTTTCTTTTATGGTTTGTGCTTTCTGTGTCCTATTGAAAAAATCCATGCTTATCCTAAAGTTGAAGAGATCTTCTATGTTTTCTCCTAGAAATTTTATAGTTTTAGCTTTTATATCTAAGTCTAGGATATATTTCAAGTTAATTTTTATGTATGCTGGGAGATGAGAGTAGAGGTTCACTTTTTCCAATAGGAATACCCTGTTACTCCAGTACCCTTTTTTAAAAAGACTTTTCCTCATTGAATTTCCTTGACATCTTTATCAAAAAACGATTGGCTGTATAGGTATGGATCTATTTCTGACTTCTCTGTTTTGTTCCATCGATCTACATGTCTACGCTTATGCCATTACCACACCATTTGATCATACTATGTCTTGAAATTAAGATGTATTATAGTATGTCTTGTACTAAGTACATCTTGAAATTGGGTAGGACAGCTTCCTGGTTGTTCGTTGGCCAATCTCTTGCTTCACTCTACAAATGCATGGGCTGTTATTCAGCAAAGACTCAAGTAGATCCCTACTCAGATTTCTGAAACTGTTTTTCTGTGCACCACCCTCTTCCCTGGAAGTGTGCTCTGCTTCCTGCTGCCTTGGTCTCCTTCATGCTCATTCTGTCGCAATGCTACTTGGGATCCCTTTACCTGTACTGCATCCAAAATGTTTCTCTAGGCAAAAACTGGAGCCATACAGAGTTCACTTCTGTTTCCCTTTTCTCAGGGATCACAGTCCGAGGCTGCTTATTGTTCAATGTCTCAAAAACAGTCATTTTAAAATTTTTGTCCAATTTTCTAGGGTTTTGTTGTTGTTGTTTTTTATGAAAAGAGGGTAAATCCATATCCTGTTATTCTATCACAGACAAAACTATACTGACTACTCTTACCATACAACTGAAGGACATCAGATGTTTCCTATGAGGAGCCATTTGAGTTTTATTGACATGTAGGTAGTAACTGAAAATTTTGAAGTAGATGAGCTCACGCAAAATGTAGAACATTAGAAAGAAAGAGAGCCAAGGCAGTGAAGTGTGTCAGACTGTTAATAGCTAGGAGAGGCTTCAGGATTTGAGGTTATTTTTAATTTCTTTAAGATGGGAGAGAAATTAAGCATGTGAATTGAAAGACTGCTCTCAAAGCCTCAAAAGCTGTGCTGAGTACATAATTAAAATTTTAAATGAGAGTTCGAACATTGGCATCCTATTGGCTCAACATGACCCATGGATTATGCTTTGGTCAGCAGTGTGTGTTTTTTAAAATTTCAGTTGGTAACCAACATTTAAAAAGCTGAGATTTCATACAAAAATCTGAATTTTTTTGCTTCTCTCACAAAGTTAGGCCCATTACTGGGCTTTCATTTCTACAAGATATAGTCCCTCAGATGGAACATATGCTCTCTAGTTTGTCCCCACCTCATCACTCCCAGCTGGCTTGCTTCTTTCATTTACATCACCTATTTGTCTCATGAACATGTTTGGATTTGTGTCCTTCTGCCTTAATAAATGGATATCTACCAAGTAATTTTAAATTTACTAAGTAAATTTAAGGTCTGTATGGAAATCATTAAAAATGTGCACAAGTATTTCAATTTTCCTCTTCCATGAATGTGGCCGAATTGCACTTCCCATCCACCTTGAATTTAGACATAGCCATGTGCGGTGAGCAGGATAAGGGCTTCCCAAAGATGTCCGTGCCTTAATTCCTGGAATTTCTGAATGTATTATGATACATGGCAAAGGGGATTAAGGTTAAACATGGAATTAAGGTTGTTGATCAGATGGTCTTAAAATAAGATCATTGTGGATAATAACCTGGATGAGCCCAATGTAATTACAAGGGTCTTTAAATGTGGAAGAGGGAGACAGAAGAGGCAGTGTCAGAGTGATGCAATGTAAGACTCAACTGGTCATTGCTGGCTTTGAAGATGGAACAAGACCACGAGCCAAAAAATGAAAGCAGCCTGTGGAAGCTGGAAGAGGAAAAAGCCACAATAAATCAAAACAAAATTCTTCCCTAGAACCTCCAGAAGAGATGCGGGTCTACTGACACCTTGATTTTAGCTAACTGAGACCTATTTTGGACTTCTGACCTCCATTACTGTAGTAAAGTTGTGTTTTCAAAGCCATTAGATTTGTGGTAATGTTACAGCAATAATAGGACACTATCATGTAACTTATTTTAATGAAATGTGAGAGTAATATTTAATTGCCATCATGAGACACCACTGCACTCCCTTTGACTTACCATTGTAAATTATAGAAGATAGAGATGGAGTGTTCATCCAATGTGCATCCCTGAATGAGCAGTGATCCAGCATGGACATGTAATACAAATTCAAAAAACAAAATACCTTTGTTTTTAAGCTGCTGAGATTTCAGGGTTTTGTTAGTGTAGCATAACTTAAACTATCCTAACTGAAATGGCCATCTAAGGAAGCTATCATACAATCACGTTGTTATTCTCATCATATAAATGGAGGGTAGAGGTGGTTGTTTTAGCTTCTAGTAAACACTGCATCTTCATTAAAAGGAACAGTTGCATAAGAAATGAGGTAATGAAAAATGTTGTCCTACTGCTCTAAAGTGAGAAAGAAAGTCCCTCAAAATCCTTAATCCATTTTACTTAATTTTTGGATAATAGTTGGGGATGGGCCCATCTTGGCTGAAAACTCTCATACTCCCCCTGTTCCCACACACAATTTCATAGTGTATATTATGTGATTATCTCTTCATTTGACAGTGACTTTGTAACATATTCTACAGAAATGGAAAGAGGGTTCAGTGTTTATTCTAGAATGGTTGATCAAAATTTATTTTTTACTATTGGAGATATAAATAAAAGTTTTAGTTTCGCAATTAAAGGTAATTTCAAGTAAACGTTTAGGGCGGTGTCAAATTTGACACAACTTCTATCAAGTTTTTTTTTTTATTTTCCATAAGGAAGCTGTCAGATTTCAGGGCATTTCAACATTTTCTTGTGCAATAACTAACTTTAACCAGTTTTTCACCAATGTCCCTGTAGTGACATGAGTTTTGTGTTTTGTGTCAAATCAGTAGAAATTTGTATTTTCCCCCCACTGTTTTCATATCATTCACTCCTCTTCTTCAATTGTATTATCAGACAATCCAAAGTCTATTAGTTACTTGTATTAATTATTTATTAATTCCTCTTATAAATTATTGCTTTTATATGAAAATATTCGTTACAATTTGCAAATCAATGTGAGAATTTTTATTCATTTATATGCTCATTTTAAAAATAATTTTTGTTTCATAATCTTAGTTTTTTATTTGAATTTTCCCTTGGTTCTCTTTCTTTTCTTGAAAACAGTATTCTTGAGATACAAATGACATACAATAAACTGCACATTTTTAAAGTATACAATTTGATAAATTTTTATATATGCATACATATGAAGCCATCACCAGTCAAAAGAATGAACACATTCTTCACTTCCAAAAGATTTCTTGTGTACCTTCATCAGAATTTGGTTTGCAAAGATTTTTCTCCCAGTCTTTTCACTATTTTAGTCATCTTTTGAAAAGCTTAAGTTTTTAAAGTATGTTGCCATTAAATTTATTTTTTTTCTTCTTTTCTTGATTATGCTTTTGGTTTTGTATCTAAAAAATTTTGCCTAATATCCAGGTCACAAAGATTTTCTCCTATTTTTCTTCCAGAAGTTTTATAGTTGTAGGTTTTTCATTTAGGTCTATCATCCATTTTATTTTTTGTATGTGGTGTGAAGTATGGACTCAAGTTCATTTTTTCCCACATGGGTGACTAATTGTCCCCACACCATTTGTTAAAAGACTATCCTTTTTCCACTACATTACCTTTGTGCCTTTAAAATATTTTTTATATTTACAGAAAAGTTGCAAAGATAGTACAGAGAATTCCATCACCCAGTTTCCCCAATGTTAATCTCTTAGTTTTGATAAATGAACTAGAGTTATGTAAGATCTTAACATTAGTATATCACTATCAATTAAATTCTAGACTTTATTTAGATTTCGCTAGTTTTTCTAGTACTTCTTTTCTGTTCCAGGAACCAACTCAAGACACCACATTGCATTTGTTTTCATGACTTCTTATGTTCTCTTAGTATACGTGCGGCCAAAGTGAGTGCACTTTTCTTAGTTTACACATAAATCAAATAAAAATGCACTAGACCAAAGTCTTAAAACAGACAAGAAAGAACATTAAGTATTACCCTAAGTTCTAATAGTTGTGGCTATGAAGATTTTAAAGCAAAAGAGAATTTCCCTTCAGAGATCATAGTGAACAAGGGCATTTTTAAATAACAGATATTTCATTGGAATCATCGAAATAGTTGCTGTTTTAAATCCATGATCATTTCAGAAAATATTAAAATAAGGAAAGCAAATTTAACATTTATCCAAAACACTTTATTAAAAATTAATCAAAAAATGAGAAATATGTACAAAATTAGGTGGTAAATAAAACGAATTAGACAGTGATTATAGTCCATTATTAAAGATTTTATTTCAGATATGACAACCCTGATTATAATTGATTATTGTATAATATAGGTATGACAGAAAACTCTGAGTGATTTTTAACTTTGTTAACTAAAAATATTTAATTGTGGCTTTATTAAATAAAGTAAAGCAAGTTCTGGATGATCTGAACCTGCTGTTGAATGACATTTATGGTCAGTTGTATGACAAATATAGCTGTAATGAAAAGTGTGAACGGGGCATTCTGTCTAGGTAATTCATTTAATTTCATTGGAGAAAATGTCATTTCCTCACTACAGGGATTTGTTGACTTGGATTCAACATTTTGCAACTCTTATTTGTATTCTTTTCAGGTTCATCTCACAGATGAAGTATTTTAGAGACACATACCAACTTAGAAGATCTGTCCATGATAAAGCTCTTCAAACTCTGCAACATGGGTTCGAAAACATTTTAAGGACTCTAAAATATATTTTCAGAGATTTGAAGAAAAACCTGATTATAAAGAAGACGCATGATTTTTTCTAAAAGTCGTTAAAGTTCAAATATGCTATTAAATTTCTAAAATAAATATAAGCTTACAGGAAAGCTGAAAGACTATTTTAATGAATGGTTTTCCCTCAATCATTTGAGAATTGCTGAACTAATGTCCATCACGTTAGGTGTATTCTTACAAACAAGGATATTCTCCTACCCAATCACAAATCGGAAAATTAACACATACCTTATTACCATCTAATTCTCAGACCCCATTCAAGTTTTGCTAATTATTCCAACAATGTCTTTTAGAGCAAAAGGATCCAGTTTACAATCACATATTGACTTTGTGTTATCTTTTTAGTCTTTTTAGGTTAAAACAGTCTTAACTTTTATGACTTTGACCATTTTAAAATTATGGTAATTTACCTGTAGAAATGTCCATCAGTTTTGGTTTGTCTGATTTTTTTCCTCATGACTAGATTCAGGTTATGCATCTTTGGCAGGAATACAACAGATATTAGGTTGTGTTCTTATCTATGTATCCTATCATGGTTCCCATTTGTCCTGTTACTGATAATATTAATCTATAATCACTTGATGAAGGTGGTGTCCACTAAGTTACATAAATTTAATTAACATTAAAATTAATGTTTTTCGTGAGAAGATATTTAAACTACGCAAATACCCCATTCCTTATCAACACACCTCAATTCGTTTACATCTTTATAGACTATGCGTCTTATTTTTACATGTGTTAAAAATCTTTTATTATCACTTTCTTGTAGTTTTAAAAATGCAAAAATACTAATTTAAAATTTAACTTCAACCATTTTAACTGTACAGTTTAGTAAACTATATTTGCATTGTTCTGTAACAGATGTCTAATTTTTCATATTGTAAACTGAACCTCTATATCCATGAAAAAATAACTCATAATTTCTCTCTCCAAGCCCCTGCTAACCATCATTCTAATTCGTTTCCATGATTTTGACCAGAAATCTGGAATCATGATTTTGAATGGGGACTACTCTAGATATCTCATATAAGTGAAATCATCCAGTACTTATGCTTTTGTGACTGGTTCATTTCACTCAGCGTAATGTCCTCCAGGTTCTATAGCATGTACAGGATTTCCTCCTTTCTTAAGGCTGAATAGTATTCCATCGTATGTCTTTATCGCACTTAATTTATTCATCTGTTAATGAACATTTGGACTGATTTTACATCTTAGATATTGTGAATAATGCTGCAATGAACATGGGTGTGCAAGTATTTCTTCAAAATCTTGCCTTCAATTCTTTCTGAAATATACTCGAAGTGGGTTGCCAGATCATACGGCAATTCTGTTTTTTGAGAAAATTCCATGATGATTTCCATAGTAGCTGCACCATTTTACATTCCCAACAGCAGTACGCAAGGGTTCCAATCTCTCTACATTCTCACCAACACTTGTTTTGTAATTTAATTTTTTATAGTGGCCATCCTAATGGGTATGAGGTGATATCCCATCGTTGCTTTGATTTGCATTTTCTAATGATTACTGATGTTGAGCATCTTTTCAAGTGCTTGTTGGACATATGGATGCATATTTTCTTTGGAGAAATGTCTATTCAGGTCATTTGCCCATTCTCTCACTGGGTTAATTGCTTCTTTTTGTTGACCTGTTAGAGTTCTTTATTTATTTTTAGATATTAACCCTTTAGCAGAAACATGATTTACAATTTTCTCCCATTCCATAGGTTGCCTTTTCACTGTTGGCTGTTTCCTTTAATGTGCAGAAGTTTATAAGTTCGATGTGGTCCCATTAATCTCTTTTTGTTGCCGGTGCTTTTGGTGTCATATCCAAGAAACCACTGCCAAATCCAACATCATCAACTTTTTCTCCTATGTTTTCACCTAGGAGTTTTATAGTTTTAGGTCTTATATTTAGGTCTTTCATCCATTTTGAGTTAAATTTTGTATATTATGTAAGGTAAAGGTCCAACTTCATTCTTCTGCATGTGGCTGTCCACTTTCCCCAAAACTGTTTGTTGGAGAGGGTCCTTTCTCCACTGTGGACTAGGGACCCTTGCTGAAGGTCATTTCACCATACGCATGATGATTTATTTTTGGGCTCTCTATTGTTTGACTAGCTCACGTGTCTGTACTATCATTTTTTTGTTGCCCAATGTCCCTGATTTGGCCAGGGGAGCATCCATTCTAGCTGGCTTCTGAGTCATTTTGATGTTCCCATCATTCTTTGAGAAATCCCTTGCTTTCTGGCACAAGATATTCTGTTCTCAACATTTACTTTGCCTTTGACAGCCTCAAAATCAGCCATTTCTCTAAGGAGTCCTGATTCCTTTTAGTGGATATGACATTTAGAAGTCGAGATCTAGATGCTACGTATCCTTATTGGTATTAAAGTGTCACTGTTCCTAAGCTCTCTCAGTGGACAGATAGGAAATATATTTATGTACATAAAACTCCAATCCAAAACCAAAGGGTTCATTCTAATTTTCACCCTTTATGTATTTTTAACTCTCTTCTCAGTGAGAAACTTATCTTTTATTTTCCTTTGCCCTGTTTAATCAGTTCCCCCATACGTAACCAATGTCCCATCTCCATTGCTACCCTCTTACCCACGCAGATATCTTTTCTCCCTGCTTGGGCTCTGCCACCCCACACCAGGCCTCCCTCACACCTGCTTATAGCCTGACTCCCTATGCCGAGTTACTCCCATGCATGCTCTCACCCTTTCAGGCTGTGACAACCCACAACTGACTTTCATCACCCTTCTCAGGCTCTGACTCTCCACACCAAGATGCAGCCTATCAGTCACTTTGGGTTGTAATATTCAACAACCTGTTCTTCCACATGAATATTTTGGACTCTAATTTTCTCCCCATATCCCTGGAACCTGCGCGCGCACGCGCGCACGCGCGCACGTGCGCGCGCACACACACACACACACAGGCTATTCCTTCCCTTCCTTGCCCCAACACACGCATGCATGCACACATGTACACAGATTATCCCTTCCAAGTAGACACATTGCTCATTCCATTGGGCTCTGTTTATGCAAGGCTGCCCCCATGTGGGCAGCCTCATCACCTTGCTTGGTCTCTGACACCACACCCTGGGCCCGCTACCTGCATGAATTCCCTCTTCACTTTGCTCAGGTGAGGCCAGATCACCCTTTTTTATTCTCTGGAAGGTTTTGGTGTTATTTCTTCCTTAAAAGTTTCAAAGAATTCACCTGTTGTCTTCTTTGTGGGAATTATGAAATCGAATTTCATTAATAGACAAAGGGCCACTCATTTTTCTTATCCTGTCAGTTTTGGTAAGTTGGTTTTTGCCCTAGAAATTTTTCCAGTGAATATAAATTTTCAAGATTATTAGCATAATTGTTAAATGCTCTTATCTTTTAAATTATGCAAAACTTACATTCATTTCCCTTTTTTCATTCCTGACACTGGTTAGTTTTATCTTCTCCTCAATCTGTCTCTCTGTATCAGTCTCACTTGGGTTTATATATTTTATTATCTTTTCCAAGTACCAGTTGTTGGATATGTTGATTCTCTGTTTACTATTTCACTAATCTCTGTATTTATCTCTATAATTGTCTTCCTTCTATTTTTTTTTTTTAATTTGCTGGGGGGGGTTGTTATTTTTGTTGTTGTTTAAATGCATCCTATTTTTTGACTACCTACATGACATGTTTTTTTTCTTAAAACAACGGCTCTACTCCAAATAAATCAGGGTCAAAATAAATGAAGAGCTCAAGGCAACATCAATCCCATTTGTCCTAGTCCTGGCATGTGGACCTTTTCAGCAGCAGCCAGTTATGATAATGACAGGTAATAGATTTAAATTGCCAAACTTGTTTTTCCATTTCTAAACCATCCTTAAAAATCAAATATGGGGTCACATCATCCTCGTAGTACTCCAGCAGAGCAACCATGCTGTCTGGATTCAGGTTTTCACCAACAAAGAATTGGCAGACATTTCAAATTAGCAAGGATGTGCTTGATTGCACATCCTTGCTAATTTCTGCAGCCCCTGTCCTGAAATGTTTTACTCTTTCTGGTCTCTGTTCTTCGTTTCCCTTTGATTGATTTAATGTAATCTTTGATGTACTTCTTGTAGGCTGCTTTTGTGAAGCTGGCTTCCTGCAAATGATAGTTCATGGCAATATCAACACCAGTGATTACTGTGCTTTCAGTACCTTGCCCTTCAGAACTTCAGCAGACACATTTCCACCATTGAAGGAGTCATCAATGTTACCTTTATCCTACTGACATCTTTCCCTCCACCTCCAGGTACAGCCCATCTGCGATCTCTGAGATCTTGTAGATCAATCCCAATCCAATGTTACCTTTATCCTACTGACATCTTTCCCTCCACCTCCAGGCATAGCCCATCTGCGATCTCTGAGATCTTGTAGATGTCTGAGAACATCTCATCGTGGCTGATGAGGTTCTGGTTGATGATCATGATGGCAGCTGGAAGGAAACAACTGCTGTGCTGGCGGAAAAGCAAATTTGTTGTTCTGGTAGGTTACTGATGTAGCTGCTTAGATTGGGGAATGCAAACATTTTTCTGTAAAGGACAGATAGTGAATATTTTAGGCTTTGTAAGCTGTACAATATCTGTTATTACTAAGCTGTTCAAGTACAAAAAGCAGCTGGAGACGTATACATAAGAATGAATGTGGTAAGCTGGTTTTTCCAATAAACCTTTATTTACAAAAGCAGGCAGAAGGCTGGATTTGGCCTATGGGCCATACTTTGCTGACCTCTGGCTTAGATCATTAGATCTCTTATAGACCTGTTTCCATTATCTGTTATTTCTATTGGATTTCATCCATGTCTTGTCTTCTGGTAAACCAGGTTATTTTTGACTGAGTGCCAGAATTGCTTTTGATGAACTGTAGATAGTTTGAAGCTCCGGATGTTATTCTTCCTCCTGATAACTTACTTTTGCTTCTGTCAGGTAGGTAGACTAATGTCACTTGCAATCCCTTTAATCCAAACAGGAGTTGAGATAATTTGAAGCTGGATGAGCCCTTTCAGGTCCCAAATTAAAACTTGAGGTGTATACATTTTCCTTGCAGCCCTCAACTCTTAATTTTTGTCTCTTCAGCCCCATGCATCTGTTAAAAAGTGTTTAACTTTAGACCTCATTGTGTCTCTCTACTTTCAGAATTGGCAGAGAGGTGGTCTCAAATGCCAAACCCATGTCTCCTTTTCTAGCTTTTAACCACAGTTTCTCATGCATTGCTTGCTTTCAAACAGATATATACTTTCTCCAGCTTTTCCAGTTGTTTTCAGTAAGTTTTCAGGCACAAGATATCTATTCTGCCATTGCTGGAAACAGAATTCTCTTTGTCCTAATCATTCTGGATCAATATTTCCTAGTACAGAGTGTGTCTTTTCAATGTATATGCTGTTCGGTTAAGGAAATTATGTTGATTTTCTACTTAGAACTTCAATTATGAATGTTAGGCTTTTTGCCTGCCTTATTCCTATTTCTGTAATTTTAGAATACTTTTTTTTTTGTAAAGCAGTAATTCTTCTGTTCAATAATTTCATCTTCTGTTATCTTGCCATCTATATTCTTGCATTGCTTTCTTACACCATAGCAGTAGGGTGGTCTCCCCTTATCTGTGGTTTCACTTTTCAGGGTTTCAGTTACCTGCAGTCACCATGGTCTAAAAATATTAAATTTCCCCAACCATCAATATCGTCATGGCTCAATAATCCAGGATCACCTGAAGCAGATAATCCTCCTTCTGATGCATTGTTATGAATCAACAGTAGTCTAATGTTACGTCATAATGCCTGTCATTCACCTCACTTCATGTCATCATGCAGGCATTTTATCATCTCACATCATCATAAGAGGGGTGAGTACAATACAAGATTTTGAGAGACCACATTCACATATTTTATTACAATATACTATTATAATTGCTCTATTTTAGTTATTGTTAATCTTATTGAGCCTAATTTATAAATTAAACCTTATCATAGGTATGTATGTATAGAAAAAAACATAGTTATATATGGTTCGGTATCATCTGAGGTTTCAGCCAGCCACTGGGGGTCTTAGAACATATTCCCAGTGAATAAGGGGGGAACGACTGTAATTGTTTGTTGATTTTGATTCATGGCAAACATTTGGCTAGCTGACTCCTTACATTTGCAGGGCTTGGGGCAAGAGTGCAAATGGGAGCCCCTGATCATATGTCTAAATTTAAAAATTCAAATCAAGCTTTAAAACTATTACATAAAATACATAAAATTTATTGTCCTTCAATAAATTTGTGTGCTTGTCATATAAGGGTCTCTCCAAAATGTGGGACCCAGAGGAAGGGCTCTTTTTGTCTGGGTCCATGCTACCCTTCTACCTTGACAAATATACCTTCAAAACAACAAAAAAATGTGTAAAACTATGGTTTTTATATTATTAAAATTTAGTAAATATCGGAGAGCTAAACTTAATTATTACTGCACATTTCTAAGTGTTCTCTTGATGGACCAGCAATGTTGGTAGACAAAATAAGCACACATATTTCATAAGTTATATTACTTATTCCACGAATTTTATTGTTTGCCTTTATTTCAGCACAACCACTAATAATGTTGTTATACTACCTTCACCTAATTTGAATGCCATTGACAGTAATGATCTACAGGATTACAAATTTAAACATAATTTTATTAAAAGTATACCAAATGTATACAAAGGCATATAAACTTTGGTACACTTTGAGCACAAGAAGAAAATCAATGCTTGGCACTTAATGGGAAATAACACTTTAGTTATGCAGGAATCTTGCATTTGTGCTGAAACGAAGAATTTGATTGTCTTTTGTTTCCTAAAGACAAGTCCTCCCTCATCTATGAAGCAATGTCAGTAGCAGTACATTCCACAAACCTGCCATGGTATTTGGACACAGGTGCCTTTTGTTTTGAAGATACTGGGCAAAGGATTTGGAGAAGCATTTCGCTAGGGGCCTGAATGGGGATATTCACACAAAAGCAGAAGAGTTATTAGTCGCACTGTGCTGACACTGAGCATCAGACCCAAAGTGACAGAGCTGCTTATTTGTCCTTCAATAAATTTCTGTGCTTGTCATATAAGGGTCTCTCCAAAATGTGGGACCCAGAGGAAGGGCTCTTTTTGTCTGGGTCCAAAGATAGTACTGGTATTTAGTTATAATTTTCATCTTCTCTATGAAATGTTTTTCTGGTTACTTTTTTCTGTCTGATGCTAAGCTTTACTGCTCATCCTCACTTCTTTTCCTTCAGTATCTTCATATCAGTGCGATGCCAAATGCTTCACAACATACACCCTTGCTGGCTCTTTCTAAAAGTCGCTACCTATCCCTCTTCTCCCACTACTCCAACAGTCCTGACCATGTGCACCTATTCTCTGCACCGTGGAGCCCCCTGTGGAACGCTAACTTGATTATATCCCTCGACCTCTCTACCCCTAGAACTACGATGGTGGATTTTGTTAATGATTTCCTTGTATTACTTTTCTATTATTTTCCTCAATATAGGGATCTCTAACACAAACATTCACAATTTTGCCTGTTTTGAAACTTTATATAAATGGAATAAAACTGCGGACTGTGACTTGCTTCTTCCAGTCAACATCATTTTAAGATTCATTTGCTACTCTGTGTAACTAGAATTCTATTTTCAAGCTATTTGGTACTTCATTGTACAAATGCCCTACTATTTACCTGCTTTAAGGTTGGTGGACATCTGAGCTGTTTAGTTTTATGCTACTAGAAATAATATTGCCATAAAAATTCTTGTAAAAGCCTTTTGGTGCAGAGATATGAGTTTCCCTAGCGTGCGCGCGGTGCGTGTGTGTGTGTGTGTGACTATTACAAAGTAATGCTAAACTATTTTCCAAAGTGGTTGTACCAACTTAAACACCCTTCCAGCAGCATTTTATTTTTCATTTTTAATTATTTTGTTAGTTTCAGATATGCAGTTAGTTTCAGATACAATAGTTTCACAATGGCTAGACATTTATATAATTTATAAAGAGACCCCCCCCCGGCCCCCCCATGATTCTCTTAGCACCCATCTGGCACTACATACAGCCATTACAATATTGACTATATTCCTCATGCTGTACTCTACATCTCCATGACTGTTTTGCACCTAATTTGTGCAAATATAGGGATTCCTATATTTCCTTCTTCATCCCTTCCTCCTTTCACCCAGGCCCCCAATCCCTCTCCCCTCTAGCAATCACCGTTTGTTCTCTGTATCCGAGTTTTTGTTTAGTTTCTTAGATTCCACATATAAGTGAAACCATATGGTATTTCTCTTGTCTTATTTCACCCAACATAATACCTTTTAGGTCCATCCATGTCATTACAAGTGATAAGATTTCATTTTTTATGGCTAATATTCCATTGCATGTATGTCCCATAACTTCTTTATCCAATCATCTATTGATGGGCACCTAGGTTGTTTCTATATCTTGGCTATTTTTCATTGCACCCGAATTCTAGCCAATACTTACAACATTTTTTTTCCAATCTGAGGGTGTGAAATTATCTTCATATCAGTTTTAATATGCATTTCTTAGATTACTAATATCATTTTATATATTTGGAATTTTTTTGTGAAATATCAGTTTATGTCTGTTTTCCATTTTGCGAATGGGTGTGTCATTCTCATATAGATGTTGTTTATTACATATTCTTGGTATTAGTCCTTTATTAGTTTTGTGTTTAGGTATCTCCTCACAGTTTGGGGCTTCTCTTTTCACTGTCTTTGTGGTATCTTTTAATTAATAGAAGTTCTTAATGTATTCACATTTATCAGTTTTTCCCTTTTTGATTTGTACTTTATCTTAAGAAATCCTCCTCTAATCAAAGGTCATAAAATTATTTCCTATATTTCCTTCTTAAAACAGTCTAGGTCTGTCTCTCCCATTAAGGCCACATTTAACCCACCTAAATTTGATACTTATGTATAGCATTAAAGATCCTATTTTTTCTTTGTATAGTCCATAGCAATTTCCATCCTAGTATAAATCTAGTTTTCATATATGTGGCTTTTGGCTTGTTATTCCAAGGTCTGCTTATCAGGTCTGCTTTACTATCTTATTACAGGTCTTGGTATATGACAGGGTTAAGTAATACCCCATCTCTTTCTTGGTTATCATTTGCCTTTAACTTCCACATTGAGTTTAGAACCAGATTGTTAAGTGCAATAACAAAAAGGAACAAATTTCTTGGGTTTTCAGTTGGGTTTTTAGCACTGATGCTATATCAAATTAGGGCAAACTGTCATATTTACAATAGTGACTCTTCCTATTCATAAACATGTATGTCCATTGATTTGGGTTTACATTAATGTCTTACAATGAAGGTTTAAAACACTCCAAAGAGGGCTTGCACATCTTTTACAACTGGCTTCTACATTGATTTTGTATTCAGCTAGCTAACCTTTTAATTCTAATAATTTATCTGTAGTCTTTCATATCACCTCATATTATCTGTAAATAATGATCACTGAGAAGTCCCACTGTCACACTCTCTAGGCTGGCTTTTCTGACTCCCAGGTAAATGGATTACTGCTTTGCTACTAAATCTAAATTAGTTTCCTCATATGTAAAATGAGGAGCCCGAATAGGACTGTTTTAATGCTTACATGAAATAACATGTGAAAATGGCCAGCATGTATTAGTCACTTCAATTCTTTTCTTCCAGACAACAGTTTTGTGTGTTCAATTTATTTTGCACATTGCAGTCAGACTGAGTATTCACTGAGTAGAAATTATTTCCTGACTCCCAAAGAGCAGAAAGAATATCCCTTGGCTTATATCCCCTTTCCGAATCCCATACTTGGTACTCAGTAGGCACTCAAATGTTAAAAAAGATAGGCTTTCACCTAGGGTTAAAAACACAACAAAAAAAATAGTATTATATAGTCAAGTAAAATTAAGCGTACTCTCTTACACCAATCATGAGAATTCCATTTAGAATGACATTAGGATACTATACCCTTCAAAGAAATGTTAAATATATTTTCTAATTGAGTTAATGCTCTATGTGTTTAAGTACAACATATAGGTACAAAATACCTTTCCTTCAAATGATGTAATGTATCCTTTGAGCAAATTTAGAAATACTTTTAGTATATAAAGAGTGGGGGGATGGAGGTTTTATTAACTAATTTCACCAGAACAATTAGGAAATTACTATTATGTTGTGCATTCTATTTGTACTGCTGTAACTAAACAGGGACATTGGATTAGAAAAGAATCTTTAGGCTCTTCTTGGATGTTGGAGCTTGCTTTGGATCTTTCAGTTGTTTTATCTGCCCTTTACTGGTTGTATTACTTTGGGCCTGAATGCAGACACTGAACTGTTTCCTCAATTATAAAATGAAATTACTAAATCATGACAAACTTTTATTTCTTACATAAAGCTATCACTAGATGGCAGCACACTAACATTTTCATATATTTTAAAATATTTTAAAACATTTAAAAATATCTAAGTCACCATAAAAATCACAATATTTAAAAATGTGATATCAGTTTTCACCTACAAAACTGCTATTTTTAAAAAGCACCAATTATTTAAAAGGATGTGAAGAAATGTCTTTTCAAATACAGCTGGGTGAAGGAAAATCAGAAGGCAACTTCCAGTGTCAAAAACCTAAAATGTCCATATATATTGAATCAAACACTCCAAGAAACTACCTTTTGAGGACAGAGATGTGCATTTAGATTTACTTATAAGTATACTCACTGCAGTATCCTTTATATTAGTCAAAAATCTAGTGAAATTACCTGACTGCCCCATGATAAGAATTGATTAAAATCATGGTATAAGTTGAAATACCAAGTAGCTATTAAATGCAGTTTAAAAACACAATTTGTCAATCCTTAGTGTGCATATAAATCACTTGGAGATCTTGTCCAAATGCAGATTCTGATTCCTGAGGTCTGGGATGGGGCTCCAGATTTGGTATTTGCGACAGGTTCTAAGCCCACGTGATGCTGACATTGATAGTCTGTAGACCATTTACGTAGTAAGCTTTTAGACCATTTAATGATAGAAGAAAATGTCAACACTGTAAGAGTACTCAGGGGCCCCAACATAACCTACCTATACAACCTCTGTATGACTGACTTATTCACACAAAATACATGTCCAAACATTTGAGCTCTAATTATGTTTACTAAATCAGCCATGTCTGTTCCTAAGTACTATGTCAATAGTACTTTTTCCTGTGACTTAATGACTTAATACAAGCCAATGAAATGTTAAGTGCAAACAGAATTGGTTCAATAAATACTAGTTAATATTTTGGAAAGACTCAAAGAACATGAGCCACTTTAAAAATTTTAGTTGACAATGACATAACACTTACACCCATTAGAAAAATAAGTGTTGGCCAAGATGTGGAGAAACTGAAATTCTCATGCATTGCTGGAGGAAATCTAAAATGGCGCAACTGCTGTGTGAAAGTTTTGAGGTTCCTCAAAATTAAACATAAAATTGTCATATGACCCCAAAATTCCACTCCTAGGTACATAGACCCCAAAAGAATCACAAGCAGGACTCAGATACTTTTGTACCAACATTCACAGCAGCATTATTCACCATGGCCAAAAGGTAGAAACTCAAATGTTCATCAACAGATGGCTAAAAAAAATATGGCATAGTCATACAATGGAATATTATTCAGCCATAAAAAGGAATGAAATCCTGATATATGCTACAAGGATCAACCTTGAAAACATTAAATAAGCTGGTCACATAGAACCACATTTTGTATGATTCTACTTATATGAGGTACCTAGAATAGGCAAATTCAGACATATACTAGAGGTTGCCAGGGGTAGGGGGAGAGGCAGGAACGGGGAGTTATTAATGGGTAGAACGTATGAAAAAGTTCTGGAAATGGATAGTGGTGATGGCTGCACATTGTAAATATACTTAACGCCACTGAAATGGACACTTAAAATGGTTAATATAGCAATTTTGCTATATATATTTTACAGTTTGAAAGATGAATTATCTCCAACTGTATTACAAGCTTAAGCTAACAAGATAATGTAGTACACCTACACTTAGAAGGACCTTCATTCAAATATTTACTGAACATCTATGTACCACACACTGAATTAGTCACCGGGGACTTAAAAGAAAATAAGATCCTTTATATTCTAATGGACAACAAACACATATTTTAAGTAATAAGTGCCTGGGAAAAGTAAAGAATAAAGCAGAGTAAGGGAAAGAGCGTGTTCCATTCTTCAAAAGATAGGTGAAAATAAATCTAAGATGACATTGTTGTGGATATATCCAAAGCATTCCAGGCAGAGGAAATGGCGTATGCAAAGGCTAAACCAGAAGCATGCCTGCCTTGTTTGAAAGACATGCAGACCAGGAGTGGATGAAATGTAGTGAGCATAGGGGAAGACACTGGGAGATCTGATCGGAGGGGGTTAAATGATGGAGGAAACTTTTAAGGATATGAAGCTTTATTTTGATCATAATAAAGGTATGACGACTGCTATGTGCTAAGCATATAATCTAACTTAACTTTTAATGCAAGAGTAGGTGCTATATTCCATTTTTTAAATGAGGAAAATGGAGCTCAGGGAATTGGTGCAACTCACCCTGGGTTAACACAGCTAGAAAGTGACGAGACAGATTTGATAGAGAAAGGGAGCCACTGCAGGATTTGAGACATGATACAAACTCTTAACAGATGTGCTAAAAAGACTGTAGGGAGTTCAGAGCAGAAAGCAAGACATATAAGGAATTACTGTAGCAATCCAGGCAAAGGATGAAAGCAGTGGTAGTAGTAAGTAGTCAGATTCTAGGTCTTTTCTGATGGTAGACAAAAGATTTCCTGATGTATATATTCAAAGCGAGGTGTGAGGAGTCAAGAACACTTTCAACATTTTAGGCCTACACAACTCAAATGGTGTTGATGTTAGTTGCTGGGGAAGACTGTGGACAGAGGTGGTGGGGGAATGGTTGAGAGTGAAGAATTCAGCCTTGGCATAAGTTTGAGATGCCTATTACATATTCAAGTAGAGAAGTCAGGTAGGTAGTTAAGTCTCCAGTTTTAGGAAAAGGTTTGAAATGCAGGAAGACTAAGCCTCCTGGGAGCACCCCAAAATTAAAAGGTTAGGGAAAAACAAACCACCAGTAAATAACTATTAGCTTGTCTTCACATTCTGCAAATCCCTAACAAACTGAGCATGTTCTTAGGATGTTAGATGCTTTGGAAGATTCTTGCATTTTGTGTTTTCATTTAAGGTGAATCTCCTACCCCCGCCTCTTGGGGAAAGCTGAAGATAAGAGGTTAATAATATAAAATGACTTAAAGAGTTTTGGGGAAAGAACCTAAGTGGTGTACAGTAGTACTCAAGTTTCTATACTATACTGGGGTGGGGCCCATTCCTGAGTCAGGGACAATATTTTCCACAATGTTAACACTTCCACAAATGTTACACTCATTCTACCTACCTTGTACCTAATAGGATAGCTGTAGTAATTATGTAGGTAAACCTGTGCAAGCATCTATATTTTAAAAATCAAATTAATAAGATACCACTAAGTTACTATGGCCTGTCTTACACACAGGTACTCAGCACAGTATCTTGTACAGAGCAGGTATGCTTTTTGTGGAAATGAACATTTTTAAGTAATATATTTCCTAAATGCTTATAGTGCAGGTATTGATAAAGCTGTTAAAGTTAGCACTATGGCAGTGGGGTGACATGAGCCAGTAACTGAAAAACGCTGATTTGGAATCATAAACCCATTCTAACTTCAACTCACCATTCTGCTACTCATAACCCCTCAGAGACCCACTGGCTCACTTGTAAAAGAACACTATCATACAGGGTGATTTAAGAAGCTCTAAGGAGGTAATAGATACAACAGCAATTTTTTAAAATGCTGATGGCAACCCCCCACCAAAACAAATGATGGTATGGGTGATCCTGTTCCGCAGCTGAGTAGACAATCATTGAACTGAAAAATGAATTATTGCCTTCCCCCTCCCATAGTTTGATGCAGCTACTTACATATTCTCCTTGATGACTGAATGTTACTATGTGAACTGCCACCATCAAAATGGAGACTACTCTCAACAAGACGAACCAAATCCCAACGATGCTTCTACAATTCTACAGATCAAAACCAGTTCATTCTCCCAAACCTAAGCCTCTACCCATTTGCACAATGCCCCAAATCTTAACTGAAATGTTATTAGAACGTCTTAAAATTTCTACCTACTACCTACAGCCCACACATCTCCATATATTTATCTAACCATGTCTTCCCTCTTGAGAAAGGGGTGTTTCTCTTTCATGCCAAAGCTACCTCCTCTTATACTATTGATCTCAATGAGTATCAGGTCTTTTCTCAAACTAAGAACCTGAAAGTTATACCAGACTCCTCACTTTCCCCCTTTTCCCACTCTCTTCTCCCCATATTTAGATGGTTTCTTCTCTATTTTAAGTTACTAAAGTTTTGTCTTTAACCCTGATGTCTTTTAATCTCCAAAACCATATAGCTACATGACTACTTGCTATTTCTGGGAATATCAAAGGCACTAAATTCATACTGCATCCACAACTTTTCCAAAGTTTCCCGATGAGTCGATGGCACACCATCACACTATCTCCAGTCATCCTCACCTTGTTATAGCCAAACTTCTATGTACTATCAGTTGTCTCCTGTCTTTCACCAAATCTTTTCTCTACCTCTTATTTCCACTACATCCTGTAGTTGAACACTTTTAGTAGTTTCACTGCTTCAATTCCATTTATTCTTTTCCTTATTTAATCTGCAGCCAAGATTTCTGAAATGCTAATCTAATTGTGACACTTCAGTGATTCCACACCATTCTTGGGACAATCTTTAATGTGCTTTACAAGCCCTCCAGAGTCCTGTCCCTTGCCTATTTCTTGAGCTCCATACACAGGCAATGTTCCTCGCTCCCTTCATCAGTCAAACAGGCATCCCTCCAATTCCTAATAATATGCTCCATTCCTGCCAAAAGGCCTTTTGTGCATACCCCTTTGTCTAGAAAGTGCTTCTTTTCCCTCTTCACCAAGTTAAGTCTTCCTACTTCAGTTCTCAGTGTAACAAAGAGGTAACCATATTTTCTGAAGTTTTCCTATATGCTGAATGCAGATTTTTGAGAAGTAAATATATAAAAGCCCCCTCTTTCACTAAATCAAGCCTAGACTGACTCCTATGGAGTTCTATATGGCATTTGGTTTAAACGCATTCCTAATAATCTTTTCTTTCAAATACTCTAGCAAGAGTCTCAATTAACTCGAATGCAAGTAAGGATCAACAAATGCAATTTTCTTTAAAATAGAAATCTGGGGCCTGAGTTAATACCTGGCACAAAACTCCTTACTGAAATCACAATTTATTAGTTTTAAAAGTACTCTATATCTATAATGTTTCTAAGCTAGCTGGTGAAATAGTTTTGCTGTGATCTACAGACATTTTTACTTATTAAAGTCTAGTAAGGCTAATAATCCCTTAAAACTAGAAAAATATTTTCTGAATCTTAGATTTAATAATAAAACAGTCTAGACATCTTTTAGGTTCAGCCAGATATCACCTGCTTTAAAGAACATCAAAATGCCGATATAGAAAATAACCACTATCTAGGAGGTTGATTTAGAGACAAAATACAGACAGCAGTCCAATTTTTGTTATACTGCATACTGCAATAGATATAAATTATTCAAACCATACACAATGGTTACAAATTATAAATCAAACAAAAAGGACAAAATGCAAAGTATTATAAAAACTGTTTTATTTTCAATACAAGATAAATACCATGCTTGTTACTAGTGCAGTTTAAGGCCAACAATGACCATATAGCAAACTGCTGAACAATCACCTAAATGCTAAAGAAAGAAAAGACAGAAAGTAAACATTAAACATAAAATTGCCATTACAAACATTTTAATAAAATGGAATGAGCTTTCTAATAGAAGCTAATATGGAAGTCTAGTTCTCATGGACACCAAAAAGATGTCATTTTGATCAAATATCACCTTACCTTTTGAACAGAAATCTTATTGTGAAGTCACCATAGAGTCAATAGCTAAAATTTTAAGACTTTCTTTGGCCTTCTGATATTAATTTATTTACAAACCGTGATTCAGTAATTCAGTGGATACTGGTAATATGATACAATTTTTTTGTTAAGGGCTTTCCATTAAAAATTGTAAAGCAACTTTGTAAGGCTGTACAAGGCTGTAAACTACTTTGCTAATATACCACGGGATGAAGAGGAAGAATGAGTAGTAATAAGAATAGACCTTTTTTTAAGGCTAAAGTCATCCATGTTATAGATGCATTCCTTGGAATACACTATGATTTACCCCAAAGGATCCTTTCCCATTAAATACTACCTGAGCACTACAATTATCAAAGTAAAAAAAATGAACATGAACTCACCACTGTATTTAAAAAAACTTACAGTATGCTGAGGAGTGTTATGCAGTAACAATGCAACAAGAAAGAAAAATCTTAAAAAAATGAAATGTTTTTACTGAATGCAGGGTCTGTTCAATTATGCAATTAATGTAAAACATTTACACCCATGGAAGAGTTTTAGGATACTCCCACATGAAAAACTCTCCGAAGTATTTACTATCTACAGATACCATTTCAAGATTTGTGTGACTTCAATTAAATTTTATCTAATATTTTAAAAGACTCCCATTACAATATGTTAATATAGCAGGAAGCCTTTAAAACATTAAAATCTGTCTATAACTAACCAAGTGTTAATATGTCCCATACAAAAACCATAGTAGCTGCCCACTCAGTGAATGCCAACCTGAAATTTTAAAGAAACATTGGTTAAGACAAACCTAAATCAATCTGAACAGGATACAACTGCCTGAATATTTTGAATATTCATAAAAATTCGTCTTGCTTCTTTCTAATGCCAAGAAAGAAGACTGTAAGAACTTTCTCCCAGAAGCCTAGACATTTTAACACATTTTCTATTTCAACTTACAATGAAACTTTAACCCTATATCTTTTGATTTCCCTAAATCAAAAATGTCACATTATAAACACAAGGAATGCTATATGTAAGGCCACATCTTAATAAATTTATAATTTTTGGTTGAATACTTATTAAAAAATTAGTCTAAGGCTTCTAAGAGTCAAGTTGCTAAAAAAAATACACCAGTGTTAAAACTTAAGATTAATGTAAAAAAAAAAAAAAAAAAAGACATACACACTTTAAGAACAGAAAAATAGAATGTTCTGCTACAAAAATCCCACTCAATATATTTTAGCACAAAAATGTCTAATATGTACAATGATAAGCGTGCATTTAAGTACATACAACTGCAGGAAACATTTACAAGCGGCTATGGGATGCAAATGAACTTAATGAATTAAAATTTAAAAGGCAGTTATCTGTAAAACAGCAAGAATCTCAATACTGTGTTCCCAGTAAAGAATCAGAACATAAACTTTCTCTTAAAATAACAAGCTGAAGCTTAAAACACAAAATTGGAGCCATCTAATACAGAAAATGCAATGATCATTCAGGTAATGAAAACCAAAATGTGGAGAGCACTCCAACAGAAAGTCTTGTAAGTAGCATCTCATTGTATAAAACAGTATGTATTTAGGTTATTGGCACATTTAAATACATAAGGGAAAGAAAAAGTCTTTACCCTTCCAACAGTTTTCTCCCTTCACTATAAAATGTTATACATTTGACCTTTAAAAACTAGTAAAAAACAAAGCAATATTCTCCACAGGAGAATTAAATGAAAATTAATACCTTAAGCTACAATCCATAAGTTACTTGTGAACTCCAAACTGTAGTTAACTGCTTAAGAATATTCTAGGTAAAGGGGACATTAAGTGGACTAAACTTTGATCAATAAGCCACTGCAAACTTACTCCAAATCTTGTTTATGAAAACTGACAAAATAAACACTTCCAAATTTACACCAGAATATCCTTTCCACAACAGATGTCCTTTAACTATAAGCAGCACATTTGATTCAAAGTGTTGCTTCAGAAGCAATAGCATTCAGATGCTGTACCATTCATTCATAATTTTACTGGGTGAAAGAAATGAGACTGTACTAACAAATAGCATTAAGAAATGCTATGATTTAAAATTAAACTCAAGTTTGTTTCCATATCCACTATTTAAGAAATGAAAAGGTCTCTGGGACACACTTTCTCTCTCTCGCTCTCTCTCTCTTTTTTTTTTTTTTTTTTTTTTGGTGTCTATGTAAAGATTTATCTCTTTGGATTGTTTTTACATTAAAAAAAAAAAAAAGATTATTTTTCAAATTATACCAGCCCACAGACAACAGAAGGGATATAAAGAATAAACAAAGAATTGCTATTTTCACCTTTACAGCTATACATTCATGTGTTATCAGGTAAAGAAAGACTTTGCAAAAATTAATTGGTCAAACCACAAAGTTATTTCCTTCTGACAACACTTAAAAATAATGGATTAGCAGCAAGCAATTCTAGTACACTCACACTGTCTGAAACAAATCACGTAATGAGATCAGCCATGTAGGGAAAACCGTGATATAGAATGAACAATTAAAAGAGTTCCACTGATAAAAAATAAAAAGGTAAATGAAGGACTTAATTAGTACAAAATTTCCAGTTTCATTTCAAGTTCAAACGCAGTTAGATTTTTATGATTCCATTGTAAAAATTCTTCAGAGAAAATTTTATTCTCGGGGACATTTACTTACCTTTTAAGCTTACTATTAACTAATTTCCCTTGTAATATTTTTTTGTCCACACTTCTTTGCATTAGGGCTTTGTAATTAAAATATAAAAAAGCTAGGAAATGACAAAAACTAACAACACCTATACACAAAACAAGGAAATTGTCTTGATACAACTCTCAAATAATGTTAAAAAGGCAACTGCATTTTCAACAAGATAAAACACTTAAAAAATTTCTGAGAGCAAACAGTTCTGATAAACACCAATGATTCCATGCACAAATACTCTACGGACTCACAAAATGTTTTAAAATAAAACTGGCAATAGGAATGATCTGAAACAGCTAATTTTGTAGGAACTAGTGTCATAGTGCACAAGATGAAAGTTAAAAAACTGCAGTGCAAATCTCTGGACGGCTTCTATTGTTGCACATAATATCTAGGGTACCTAAAAATACTTTAAGCATTGTCCTAATACTTGACTACACTTTTTAAAAACCAATGTGCATTACCAGATCTGTCAAAGATAATCAGATCTTAAAAACAATGAAAGCAAATTATAACCTGTTTAAGAATTTTAACTAAAATTTCTGAAGTTGTGATTGAGAATGACCTTTCCATAAAAATGTCTAAGGTGACACACTGCCTGTGCTAATTCTGCAATTAAGAACATATGCTAGCCAAGTGCTTAAACTGTAGGACTATAATTCACGGCAGGTTTGAAAATAATCTTTGATTAACTAACTCTAGCATGAATCAATATAGGTTGCATGAATATACATAGGATTCCTTAAACTATGGAGACAGAGTACACCTATAACCTCCCATTACACACACAGGAGAATACAACCCGATGTTAATAATCATTACACCCTTCGAAATCTATAGTAACCGAAAAATAAACTAAGGCTCTCTTAAATTTGTCCGCTGCATGACTGTATTTACACTGCCTATGGCTTCAAAAAGTAACCATAAGCATCATCAATATAAAACCGTAAATAACTGCTGCATCAAATCAGAACTGTCAAAATATTTCTTCAATGCCAGCAGTTTACAATTAGCCATTTCAGCACATCTGTGTTGTAATTAAGCTGCATTACTGTAGCAATTAACGTATGGGTCTTTACTAAAATGTTAAAAACACAAAAATGTTTTGACCCCTAATATACTGACTGGATTACTGTCTGTGAAATTTCTGTTTTTACAAGTTTACATACCATTCAGCAAAATCACAAGCTAACTAGGTAAAAACAGCTAGAAAAGCAGAATATAGAAATATTAAATATCCATGTAATCACCTATTCTAATATCAAAATCAAGGGCAAGAGACACTTAATTGGTATGTTTAATTCACTGAACGCAAGATTAGATTGATGCATATCCAAAAACGCTATTGCAATGTTTTAAAGGACAGTATAAATGTCATAGTAACATTATCTTTAGATATTGCTGAACACAAGACTTTCCCTGAGGTGTAAACATCAAATAACTTGAACAGCTTTACACATCAGCCCCATTAAACAGTTTATTACAACACTACATCTATTGTAATCAAAATGGTGCTGTTTACAGACATTATCATATGAACATTTTTAACAAGAACAAACTACTATAAAAACAAGCATTTACTTGACATTTTTCCAATTGCTTGCACATTATAATGGCCAAAATGTATATAACCAGTAATAAAGTTGCAAAAGCTATAACTTTTTAAATCACACAGGTTTCCTTCAAATAAAACATGTAAGCAACATAAAAAATAAAAGTAGAGCTACTGGTTACCATTTATGCAGATTTGCTTTATTCAGATCTATTCCTGTTCATTTTATCCATGAATCCTTACAGGTTCAGTTCAATCACAAGAAGCAAACTGCTGGACAAGCGTCATGTTTCCCTCATGAAGACTGTTTTGTCTTGGAAGGTGTTCCTCTTCCTTCAGCTGTAATGTGTCAAAATTTGTGATGTAGATTTTGCTATTCCCCATAATACACAGAAAAAACGCTGGCTTAACTATACATACACAAGTCGTGCATCTACGTCACTGTTATGTATTCTAACACAAAGTAAAAATTAACTGAAACAGTAGCTGCCTTTGTGGTGGACAAATGCTCCCAATTTACGTGGTGATTAAAACTGAGACATTCTGGTTTCATTCTTAGATATTACTGCTTTATAAATTTAATGACTGAAACAAATGAAAATATAGCAACTACTGTTTCTGTGATGATGGAAACATTTATAAGTCATTTTCTAAAGTATGCATACTACAAAAATAAATGGAAAAATGCTCGAATGACTTTAATGTAAATATTTTTCATTCAATCACATATCAATTCTATAGAACGCATTAACAATTAAATGCGAACTGAATAGAAAATGCAATTATTTTACAAATTAGTTGTATTTATTTGACAGCATACAGGAACTTCTGCAAATGTTATAAATCAAATGGGGCTCCATGTTACAAAATTTGTAAATAAAATTTATAAATATATAGCTCAGTATGCACATGTAAATAAATATGACATCCACGTACAAATCTTTAGACATAATACAAATTTAAAACATTTACTTTACTTTTGCTCTATTCCACCTATATTTAAAAATCTAATTTAGTATATAAGCTAACCAAAAACAAGCTAAATAGGAATCCACAATGATAAATTTCATTGAAAACTCACATAAAGAAAAAGAAACCAATAAATTTGGCAAACTAAAATTTCGAAGATACATAAATATGCAAACTTCAGGTAGTCACAAAAGAAACATTCAATTAACTTGGAGATAAGTGATAACTGAAACACCAGATATTTAAAATATAAATCCAAGAGCATTTCAATATTAAGATGATGTAAAAGGTAAAAGAGCAAAATATTTAGTGCATTTGCCATAAAAGTAACTGAAAAGTATTTCTGCTCTACAATTAAGAATATCCTGTCGAAACTATAAATTTTATCTTTTATGTCCTTTCCTCTCCACTACACTGTAAGAATCTTAAGAGCGTCAGTACACATAGGCTTTCACGTTGCCTAGCAGTAAAAACCTTAATTTTATAACTGCAAAAGGAAAAAGCAATGTTATAATGAATCCTGGACTTTCTGTTTTAAATAGTTTCTATTCGCCCATAATTTTCAAAGAGATATTTAAGCCATTTCTAATGTTACCAGTTATTATACCTTTATATCTTAATGTTGATGAACCTTTTTGGTGGGATATCATGAAAAAAATCTAGAAAGGCAGCTTTTATATGTCTTATTTTTATTATCTGCAAAACACTTTTAAAAATTAGTATTACAGTATTAAAAAGAGACAAGGAATATGTTTTAGTCAAAACTGGATTACTGGGAAATTCATAAATCTTCTTGCAAAAGGATGCTATCTCTCTAATTTTTTTTTGTTATGCTGGGAGGGACTGAGTCAGCAAGATCAAGTCACAGTGAACAAAACAAAAATATCCAACCCTTCCAAAAACATAACCCTTCCAACAAACATATGATATACACTACAACTTTGTTATTCATTACTCCGATGGAGAATTTTACTACTTTTAATGTAGAAAATCCTGTTTATGAAATTACAACACATTTATCCAGGATGAATGCACTCATCTTTTGTTTGATTATATTTTAGTTAGATCTTTACTATTAATAAGTCTCTCATTTTTACCATACAGCCATAAAATCTGGGGGACAGTCTGACAGTTCTTATTTCTATTTCTAAACACTTTACATTTATCCATTTGGAAATACAAATTTTACAGTCTCAAACGGAAGCAAATTTGAAAGCAACACAACCCATTTCCAATAATCCAATTCCATATGAAAGTCTCAAATTTCTAAGTAGACAGCTACATAAACAAGGATATCAAAAAGAAGCTTAAAAGTGACAAATACATTCATGCTCTTGTTTTCAAAATACCATTTGGTCAAATCTTTTCATGTCAAAGCCACATAATTACTTGCTTTAGCTATCAGTTATAAAAGGAAGATCTATGTTAACAGTTAAAAAACTAAGACAAATGAAATCTGCAGCTCTTTAATGAAGTATGTAAAGTGAGCAATAAATAAAATTTCAATACAGAGAAGCACCTGTATTTTGAGATAATGTGAGTGTTTTCTGTTAGAAACCTATCTAAGCAAATTTGTTAGTATTAGTATTTCTAAACTCATGACAAATTTATTCAACTAAAAGATTCGAATGTATAGCTGATATGACTTTTATAGGTTTTCACATTATATAATGAATTTAAATGATCCTAATATAATTTTAGAGATGTACTTTTAGTAACTCAGTGGAACAATATTCACTTTTATGTGAAATTTCTCCTTAATGAGAGGAACAAAAATGGGGTGAGTAAAAGAAATAGAAGTAACTAAATATATGTTAAATCTTTCTAAAATCAAAGTTCTTTCTTTGCACTGACTATAACATATTACAAAATTATGTTTATTGTAGATGTTTAGAAAAAATTCTCTTACTACCAAAACATTTACTACTTTCATCTTTCTACCTTTGGAGATAGTACTTACCTCATTTTAACTAAAGCTTTTTATTATACTATGAAATATATACATGATTGTTGCTCTATGCAGTTCACTAAATAGTAGAAATAAACTTCACCACAAATTAAACTCAGTTTTGCCCCCAAATTTTCACAAAATGGACATTTCAAAATAAGCTGTTTAGAAGTGACTTAGAATTCATTGTGAGAGTTAAAACATGCCACCACAGAAGGTAAATCAGTAAATTTGGATAGCGTATGTGGCAACCTTGGCCCTTTTTTGTTACTAGATTTGGTTTAAACAATGCTAACTAAATATTAATTCAAAACATAATTTATTCAAAACAATCTAATTTACAAACTAAAACAATGGTAATAAATTTCACACTGAGATGAAGGTGAGAGAGCAAGGTGACTCACATTGGCACGGAATTTTTTTTCAGCAGGGAACATTAATCAATTGTAAACAAAACCATATTCTTAAACCACAGTGAGCAAAAACACTATACATTCATTCAAGGGATCACCTCCTACCCTCTTGTCACCAGTTAAGACAGCTGTGTAGTCAGACAGGTTTTGCAAATAATACTAAAAGCAAAGAAAATTAGAATGAAAAATGTGAGAGCTAACATATCCAAATACAGCAGTTAGGATATATGGGAAAACACAAAGAAAATACAGGACTGGACAATATTAGGCAGATCTCATATGACCTAAGAGTTGCAGAAATAATTTTTAAATCTCATTATCACCAGTATCATTTATCAGATAATTAAGAGAATTTTCACATAAGTGTTAAAGTAACACTAACTTTTAGGAGATAAAACATCTTAAACATGTAAGAAAAAACCTGCTTTTTTGTGGCTTTGCTTTTCCCAAATTAATAAAAAGCTATAAATTGAATAAGAAATGCAAAGCACCCTAAATCTTGTGCAATAACATCTAAAATCATGATATTTATGGTAGAGATAATCATACAACAACAAAAAAGTGTAGTTATTTAATCCATATCTCATACATATGCTTAAAAATCTTATCAAAAAAATGGATAATGATTTCAGATTATGTAAAACTTCACATCAAGGAGAGGAAGAGCAGGAATAAGGAATATTTAAAAAATAATTTAGTTTTATTACTCTACAGTACACAAAGAAAAACAATTGTTAACAGAAATTTGCTGAGTAGGGAGGTTCCAAACTGTGGAGCGCAACCTAAAATAAAATAACTCATGGAATAAAATTATTTCTGTAACAAGTGTACAATCTTAAAAGACTGAACTACTTTTGTTTTGCTCAGAGTGGTCTGAGAATAGAGGTAGAAATTACAGAATATGAAGCACAATGTATATACATACCAAAATTTTACAATACTGATATTCCCATTAAAATGTCATCTATTTGAACTTAGATATTGAATGCTTTTAGAAAAATACATTTTTTAAATGAGAGAATGCAATTAACATTACCAACAGTTCAAACACAAAAAAAATAAGATGGGACAGACATTAACAGCTTGCCAACATCATTAAGTTTCCAGTTAAATTAAGAACTTGCCCTTTTAGCCATTCATCATCACTTTAATAAATTACATTATTGTTTTATTTGTATACAGACTGACATTCACTTTAGCTTCCAAGTTACTCTTATTCCATTTAGTCAATTTAAGATTTACATGAAAGCTCAAAAGGACTCATATTTAAAAAGGTCAACAGACCTTATGGTGATTTAATGTGCTATAGTTGTTTGCTTTAAAAAGTTTTTCACTTGACTATATTTAATCCCAGTCCCCATCCCTTTATTCATGTCTACATCCGCAAGTTTGGTATAGCAAAAGTATAATATTCCAGGATAACAGAATATTTTGCACTGGAAATGCTTATGTAAAATTTTTGCTTGGATGAAGGCACATAACAATATTACAACTCAATTCTGATTAATGTACAAACAAAACATGGAAATTTGGGTATGGTACACATCAGTGATTAAGAAAAAATGTGAACAATAGTTTGCAAGTTAGGGATTCATAGTTAATGTCTAAATGTAATGAAACTCACGCCATGACATAGTTAGGTGTACCCATTACTGAAATGTTAGTTAATTCGAAATATTTAAAATTAACAATGAAATTTTCAAGGAGTTTACCTTGCTGACTATTCTAGTTTAAATAGAACCAGCAAGAAATCTAATCACCTTTGGGTATAAACTGGTTCAGAAGCCCCATAATGGACACACCCAATCTGAGAGATTACTGAAAATGTACACAAATTTCATCACACGTCTTCAGTAACTAGAAGCTTGCTGATAATTGGACAAAGTCTAAATACAAATATAATTGTAGGACCTGTACTTTACTACGTAAGTGAAATGGCTGATATAAGCATTTCGAGTAATAGGTTGGCCATAATCTATCCTAAGCAACTGATGGACACTGGGAATTTTTTCATAAGATGAGATCAGATCTATTCGACCAGGGGGTGGGAGGTGCAGGAGCTATGTCTTTAAATTCTAATAATTAAGGTACAACATTCAATTATTCAATTCTTACTTATATCCAAAAAAGTTATCAATTTCAATGAGCTTAATTTTAAAAGTGAAAGATATTTTGCATAATAAAAGAAATGTTTTGAGAATTATTTTTATTAAGTTCTATTAATACAACAAATGGAGGACTTTTTAAATTAAATTTTGATAAATATTCAAGATGCATATTTGAAATGCAAGGAAAAGTATTAAAACTGGCCTTTGCACTTCAAAAAGCCCTTGAAACTGTAAATAATGTAATGGCTTATTTGTATACCATAAAAATAAGACTTACATGCTATTTTCTAAACTGTATTATCCAAAAAGGATCTCATTCGCTAAAATATCTTAGTTTAAGAAACTGCTACTCTACCACAGGATTATATACTTGATAAAGTCTTTGATTCTGCCTGTAACAATTTAAATACTAACAATTACCATGACTTTATTTTCATTGTTTCCCATTTATATGGAAAACAATTGTGTAAAGAGTAGTTACCTATAAGGGGTTTGTTTTAGCCTAATTTATGTGAATATGCCACCAACATATAAAGAAAAAATATTTGCTTACAGAATAACCTGTGTCACGTGCACAAGCTTTATAGCACCCTCCCCCCACTTTCCATGTGAATAAATGCTGTTCACAAATATAAAAATAAAATTACACGTGAAAATAAAATATAAACAGACAACTCTTCTCACTTTGTGAAAAATGTACACAAGAAATAGTTTTCAGTACAGAAAAAAAGACAATGATTATGGTTTATGAATGAAACATCAAAGAAAAATTATTTCAAGGTTATAACCTGGGATGTATGATTTGATACAATTTAAAAATCCTAGATATGGAGTTCCCTTGAACTCATTTTAACTGAATAAGTTTCATATCTTCTTTGCAAATTAAAAAATATTGTTTCTTTTCTCTTAAAAACAAAAACTACACCAGGAGAAGTGTCCTTTCTAAAAAAATGTTTTTAAGTAGAAAAGCTTTCAATGATGAGAAACCATCGTCCTGTATTATAAACTATTATAGTGTTAAATTTCCTTTAAAAGTTTTAGGCATAAATGAAGTTAGCTCAAGGAGAGAAATTTTAAATTTACTTTTAAAAGTCCAAGCACATTACATATATATGAATTAACTCCTTGTATTTTATATTTTAAATCACACGCAAACTGTGATTAAAAGAATTCCAATTTTTAGATTTTACAAGTAGACAATGAGTCCTCTTGATTATTTTCTTGCTTTCTTAAGACCCATAATAATCTGAAACCTAAAAGTTGTAACTCAGCAATACAATATTCAAGGATAAGAGGTCAATATTTTTTACCTGTCATTACTTACCTGTCATTTGTTTCTGATGTTTCAAGAAGATTAAATTCAGAACCAGTAGTTGGACCATTTAAAATGTAGGTATATACTGTATAAACGATAGCCTCGGAGTTATAATTCCTGCTAATAATGCATATACTAACACAACAAGAACAAGGAATACCCACCTTCTAACGATGACGATACTCGCGCTCTCGGTCACGCTCTCGGTCCCGGTCCCGGTCTCGGTCCCGGTGTCTCTCTCGTTCTCTGCTTCTCTCTCTATAATAATCATCATGACGATCTCTACTACGGGATTTATGACGCCGACTTTTTTCTCGTGATCTACTATGGTCCCTCTCTCTTGACCGTTCACGTCTTCTAAAAGAAATTACTGGATTAATGCGCTCCGTAATTGGACAGCTTAAAAAGATATTCGATACTTTGATGTATAAAAATACCTAAGGCAAAAAAATTCTTTATAAATCTAGTTTAGAATTACAATATCCTGAACTGTCAATACGATTTAGCAACTCACCTAGAAGCATGAACTAAAAATTCCATTTAAAATATTCACCCAAAACTGGGAACCAGACATATCAGAGCAATTCATACTATCTATTATATCTATTATAACTAGTAGTCTAAAATAGACATGTAGTGTTTACTGAATGAAAAACAGAAATGTAAAGGAGAGAAAATTTCAAAGGATTTGTGTTTTAAGTTGAAGAATATAATATATCAAAGGTAGATTTTTAGCTATAAAATTCATGAAATCACTCAAAATATAATGGGACTTAAATATATAAAAATTATCACCCATTAATATAGGTTATCTAAACTTATATATACATATTAATTTTACATTTATAATTAACCAAAATATGCTACTCCTCTAAGAAACTTTCTAATTTATACATTTGCTGGTAGGGCTGGGGGGGCATGGTAGAAAGCAGAGAAACCTAATAATTAAGACCACTGGTAAAAATTGGGTATTATTCACATTGCTATCTAATAAAAAGAAATGTTTCATGAACCAGCAAAGGTAATTTAATCAAAGTATATTGCCTAAAATATTTTTAGAAACTCTGCTATTCTAAATATGAAATTTGCAATGAGGAAATAACAACTGCCCATTAATTTAAATCTCTACTTAATATTTTTGCACCAGACAACTAGACTTAGCAAACATTACTATGTGCTTATTTTGTGGATTTAAAAAGTTAAAAAGACTCTGTAAGATATGGTCTTTAGCTATGACAAATTTCTTCAGATATAAAGCTCCTTACATTTGGTAAAAAGGTAATAATTATGAAGCTGAGGACCATGACAAACAAAGACAAGCTCTTTTTCCTTAACTTAATAAAGACTTTACTAAAGACAGATCTAAGAATACCATGTGAAGATTAAAAATCTACCTAACAAAAATATGTAAAATTTCAAGGTTAGTGGTAATGCTAAAAAAAGCATTTATTTAACTCAAAAACTAAAAATAGATCATTATCTCCCTTGTTCAAGAAATATTTATCACTGTTCTGTACCAAGCACTGTTTAGTCATTAGAAACAGTATACTGACAGCAGCTGTAGAAAACAATATGGAAGTTCCTCAAAATATTAAGAATAAAGTTATCATATGACCCAGCAACCCTTCTTCTGGGTATCTACTTGGGAACTTTTGTAAAATGTGTACCTGTATGTTCACTGCAGCATTATACATGGTAGCTAAGACATGGAAACAATCTAAGTGTACTTTGATGGGTGACTGAATAGATATGGTTCATATATACAGTGGAATACTACTCGGCCATAAATATGACATACTGCCATTTGCAACAATATGGATGGATCTTGAAAAGTATCCTGCTAAGTGAAACAAGTCAGATGGAAAAAGACAAGAACCTTATGATTTCACTCCTATGTGGGATATAAAAACAGAAAGCAACAAATGAACAACAAAACAAACTCAGGCACAGATAACAGTATAATGGTACCAGAGGGGAATGGGGATAGGAGAAGGCTGAAGAGAATAAAGGGGCTCATATATATGGTGACTGAAGGAGACCAGACTTTGGGTGGTGAGCAAACAATGCAATATAGAGATGATGTATTACAGAACTATACACTTGAAACTTACATGCTATTAACCAATGTCACCCCAATAAATTAAAAAATAAATATTGTAGTGAACAGGTCAGGTAAAGTCCCTTCCATCTTTCAACAAGTACAATGAAAAGAAATGTGAATTAATAATAAATAAGAATAGATTATGCTAAGTACTATAAAAGAAGTAACAGAACATGGCCTGGATAACCTCAGAGAAGGCCCCTCCTAAGAAGTTAAGAGTTGAGGCATGAAAGATAAGCCAGATATATGAAGAGCCAAGGAAAAGAGCACCTAGCAGAAAGAGTATCAAGTACAAAAACAGTGAGATGATCAAGTGCTTGAGATGTTAAGAGGAAGAAAAGGGAGACTAAACAATATATATGGCTAAACAATAGTGAGCAAGTGGAAAGGAACATAATGAGGCTGAAAGACAGGGATTATACTACAGTGCCTCAATGTTTACAGTGTTATTCTAAGAGTAACTGGAGCTTTTAAGGGTTTTAAGCAAGCAAACATCTGACATTTGATTTAGAGTTAAAAAAAAAAAATCACTCTGGGTACTAAGTAAACAGTAATAAGTAAAATTCCTATTTTAAAGTCCCTAACACATTATTTTTTTCTATTTGTAAAGTAGCAGTTTTAAATAGACATGAGACAGGAAAGTTTTACCTTGATCCAGAACCATAAGACTTAGATTCAATTCCATGAAGGCAATCTTGCAAAGAGCTAATAAGAACTTTGCAACGATCATCAGCGGATACTTTGGATTGTTTAATTAAAGAAATTGCAGTTACCAATGTCTCAATAGCACTCCCATAATCACCTGTGAGGGGAAAGAGGGGCTGAAGTCAAATTTTGTCTTCAAAATACCACCAAACCACCTGCAGTAAGAGTGATAAAGCATTTAACAAAAGAAATGAACTTTAAAATGACTACAGAAGTTGTCTTAATATTTTTTAGTCTTTCACCATTTGGAAAGGTGTTTATATGCATAAAATTAGCACAATTTGTTATTATCATGGCTGTGTGAAATAGATTACTATTTTGTAAACATGATAATAAATGAGCTGGGGAGGGCTAAGATTTAAACCTACATCTAAAAATTAAAAATTCGGGGTCTTCCCATTACATTGTGAAATCCAACTTTCTTCAATGTCTTTTAAATAAAGTACAGGTAATAATTTGGGAATAGAAAAATAAGTACTATGATAAGTACTAAAATAAGTACATGTAAATGAAATGATTAATCTTCAAGATAGCACTTAAAAGTTTTAGGTCATTCCTAATAACACATATATATTAAAACAGGAAGAAATCTACAAACCAGCACTGGCATCAGACACAGCTCTTGAAATAGCACTGCTTGAGATTGCCCTATTTCTATTCATGATTTCTTCAAACTCAGCTTCACTCAATGGCGTTCTTGCAGTATCCATTTCCCTACAAAATCAAAATAAACCATATCATACTCAAGAGATTTTCTAATTTAATTTTAACAGTATAAAGCTATTCATACTGGTTGCTTTTGACCAGTGTTTTAGAGCTAACAGTACTTTTCCAGATTGAAGCATGCTATTTCTCCCACAAAGAAAGCAAGTCTAAGCAAAATTCTTATACCACTATCTTATAGCAGAAAAAAAAGTAGCAGCTTAGAAACCTTGTCTGTCTGGAAGCCAGAAATTATATTTACATACCTACAACATAATACTTTTCAGTCATACAAAAAGAAATAAATAAAAAATGTTGACTGCAAAAAATACAGCGTACACAATCAAGGGCAGGGATGTGATTTCATTTATGTTTGGATCCTCTAGGCACAGGGCCCGACTTACAACAGAAGGGTAATAAATGCCTAATTAATAGAATTTCAGGATGGACAAGATCTTACACGATCCCGCTTGCCACTGAATCCCTAGAGAGTATCCGGAAAATAAAAGGTACTCAATAAGTATGAACACTTGTTGAAAAAAATGAAAATGCCAAAAATTTCTATAGCTACCTGACAACTTTAAAAATTGTACACGTATGGTACAGGAAAAAGTAAACTTTCTGTCATCGTAGTTACTAGGTAGGACACTGAGTTCAAGCTAGCTGTAGCCACTCATTCCAAGGACTTAAGGAAATAACTAATCTAACCTCGTTTTGCATGCTTATAAGGTTGTAATTTTATTTCCCAAACTTTATAAACATCTTGACCAAATTATCAAGTTGTTCAAAACTCACATTTCAACTAAATGCTGTGACTTCTGCCCAGCCTATCTCCCTCAAAACAAAAACCCCAAAACAAAACCATGTAAGACAGTTTTTTTCGATAAAAACTAGTCAATAATACTCTGTCTCCATTACCAATTCCTGAAAATCTGATACTGAATAAGACTCAAATTTCAAGCTGTCAAAGTCACCTAACCCACTTTTATATACTAAGGGTGAACAGTTAATATACAGTTAGTTGCTCACTGAATTAAAGTGAACGGAAAAAATTTATACTAGAGCTTAGCAGTTACAACATTTTTTTTCTAAAGGAAAGCATTTTTGGCAGTCACAAAGATATGACCTCTTTGGATAGATAAATCAACACTTTATTTACAGCATCAAATTTACTGCTGAGGGCCTGTGCAATTTTAGGGAATTAGGCAGATACTCAAATCCATTCTGCAGACAAACTGAAATACAAAGTAGTTTATAACAGTGGCAATTAAAAAATACAAAATCAAATGATAAACTCAAAAGAAATTGAAGGGGCAAATTCAAATAGTTCTAGGAGATTATAAACATAGCTCTCCAAATCGTGATGCGCATAGGTAATTTTTAAATTACTCTGGAAGGGAGCTAAGAGACCACTTAGTTCAACAGGGGTTTCCTCTCAGCATTTCTCTAAAGATCACCATTATTTTAATTTCCATAAAGCCAAATATCCTTATAAATTATATGTTCCCATTTTAATTAAAAGTTAGTAATTTGCTACTCAAGACTCCTAATCGGCATGAGATAATCTATAGTACTTATCAAACAAACTGATCTAAATCCTAAACAATGAAGAAACTTTAGTGTTCTGTACAGTGTCATCAATTAGTAGATGAGATTCAGACTTAAAAGTTTCAGGATTCCATTTGCTCGCTTAAATTTTATTTTTTGCAGACATGACTCTTTATCCCCTAAACTTTTTTACATATTTTTTAAGATAATAAATTATCTTCATTAACATCTTTTAACTTAAAAAATGATGGAAATGAATCCCCGGGATTTCATGACTTGCCCTAAATCACATGGCTATGTAGTGGCAGGGCTGGATTATTCCCATCCTTGTTCTATTTATGTGTTCCACCATATCACACTGCCTCTTCTAACAAGAAGAGAAAATAATACAGAAAGTTAGATACCTGGGGAAAAGGTGATAATTAAAAACAAACAAACAAACAAGCCAACAAACAAACCTCAGTGACGGAGCACAGAATACTTTTTACCAATCAAATACACCAAATCTTTCAAAGATAGATACTAACTTACCTTCCAGGAGGCCCATAGTCACCCCTATCATATGGCGGAGGTCGGCCATATGGATCTGTTGGTGGTGGACCCCGGCTATCTGATGTAGGCATGCCGCTGTTAGTTGGTGGAGGAAAGAAAGCCGGGTTCACATGTGGAGCTGGCGGTGGGGCACCTGGAGGTGGTCCAGGAAGATGCGGAGGAGGAGCAAGTGTAAGGGGTGGCCCAAGAGGGCCAGGTGGGCGAGGTGGAAAGGGGCCTGGAGGTGGAGGTGGTCCCTGTTGTGGAGGTGGTGGGCCAGGAGGGGGGCCGTAGCCTGGTACTGGAGGTGGAGGACCAGGAGGAAGCGGACCCAGTGGAGGCTGCCCAAAAGGTTGTCCAGGAAAAAGAACTGGCGGTGGAGGGCGATCTCCTCGATTAGGAGGCCCAGCTAAAGGAGGAGGCAGAACCTGACCAGGAGGTGGAGGACCTGGTGGACCAGGTGGGCCTGGAGGGCCTAAGGGTGGACGTGGTGGAGTCTGTCCAGCTATAGAATAAAGAGGAAAGAGAGAGAAAAAAACACTTCAATAAGGTATTTTAACCTTTATGCCAGATTATATTTTTAAAGCATAACTCATAGACCAAGATTCTTTCTCTTTAAATAAAACCCATATGGTAAATGCTACACTAACAACTAAAAAGGTGAAATATATCCTTATAAATTTAACTCTCTCAATTTATGCTTAAGAAAAATTACTGAAACAAAAACTTTAATAAAGATTACAATGCTTAGAGACAGTTTCCATCTTTCAGCATACACACATTTCTTACAGTGAAATCACCCACCTTATATTCTACTCTGATGCCAAGCTAGAAAGTGAAACAAGGAAAAATGGTCTTGAAAGGATTTTTTAAGAGGTAAGAAAATAAGACGGATGTAAATATTCTATATATAAGTCAAGCAAGTTTGGAGAAAAATAAAGACCTTTTAGGCCAAAAATGGGTATTTCCTCTATGCTGTGCCCCATATGCCATGGAATCCTAGTTTCCAGGAACAAAGGCCGAGTTCCTTTAACAAGATGCTTGATCAAATTTCCTGGATTCCAAAAATAGCATAACAAGGAGAGTAAGTCACATTAATAATGCATTACTTGAAAAGAGAGAAAAGGAAAAGAGGTATTAGGTAGACACATTTTATCCATGGTAATTTAAGAAAAATTTTACCTGGAAAAGGTGGGGGTGGCCCTCCTGGTCCTGCTGGCCCAGGAAATCTGTCCCCACCGGGAACAGCCCCTGGAAAACGGCCCCGTCCTCTACCACTTTGTGGAAATGCTGCACGTGAACTGCCTCCTGGAGGACCAGCTTTACCTTCCCCAGACATTTGTCCTGATTGTGTAGCTGCAAATATCCAAATACTCATAAATAGCATTTATTAAAATAGTTATCTGAAATGTAACCACTGTTATTAGAAACAACTGTATTTCAAATTTCATTTATACTATACACACTTGCAGATGCCTTAGACCTGTCCAAACTACATGAGAAGTACTGATTAGGAAAACATTCACATATATTTAAGTTCTTCTGAAGTCTCAAAATATCCAGGCATAAATGTATTTCCAATGAGTAAATAGTTACTTTCAAAATACCAGTACTCTGCAGCAGCCAAGACCAAAATTCTCCAACAGAAATCTGAATTTCAGTAAGCATAGATCACTTAAAATTTTTAACATAGTCTTCAGTTAAATCTCTAGTTCTAAAACATTAAAAGAAAAACAACCACTTGAATTTCTGTTAATTACATGATCATCCATCTTATCTCTTTAAGTGATAACATTCGTAAGTGTGTAATGGCAAATCTTTTCTATATTCACTTTACCAAGTGGTGAAAGGTCTTGGTGCCAAGCAGAAATCAACGAATATTTTCTGGTTATCAGTGGTTTCTCCCCCACCATAATACACATCCACATAAGTTTCCTTCAATCTAAGGATTAGAATGTAGTTTCTTCCTTTCTCTAGGATGGGAATGACAGGACAAGAATGGCAGGGCTATAGAACTTGCACACTGTTGAATAGTATTGGGTTTGTGATACCTAGAGAAAAATGGTAATAGGTTTCCAGTACACAGGACCCGCCATAACCAGTAATTAAGTCAAATTTAAACCATGGATTTTCTAAAATGGATTCTCCAACAAACTAAATATTAAGATGACTTCTCTAGGATAACATCTAACAAATGCTAGCAACACTGTTTAAAATATACATCTTTTAATAAAAGCCTCAGAGGGATTGCTTACTTTTCCTGGACTGCATTTCAAATTGACTCAGGAACTGTTTATTGCATGGAGTTACAACAGGATTCTGACCATGAAGTTCTCTTTTAGGCAACAGATCCATCAACTTTTTTGAGGATGCTTCAGATCCAACACCAACAAGGGCAAACCTAAAAGATGTTTAAAGATGTGAGGGTAGAAAGTGAGGAGAGATTAGTAATGATACTGTTATTATAAAAGAAATGGCCTGAAATTATTTTATCTAAGAAAACAAAATATTTCTTAAAACTATACAAGTTCACACTTTCATTGTTAACTTTTTAAATAACATATCATATAATTCACTCATTTAAAGTGTATAATTTAGTGCTTTTTAGTAGTTTCACAACCATCACAATCAATTATAGAACATTTTCATCACCACAAAACAAAACCCATATTCATTAGCTGTCACTCTATTTCCTCCCATCCCCAACCCAGCAACCAGTAATACACTTTCTGTTCTGGACGTTTCATATAAATGGAATTATACAACATATGGCCCTTTGTGGTTGGCTTTTTCACTTAGCAGGTTTTCAAGGTTTATGCATGTCATAGCATGTATCTGTACTAAATTTCTTTTTATGGCTGAATAATATCCTATTACATGGATACACCACATTTTAAAAATCCATCAGCTGACAGACATTTGGGTTGTTTTCACTTTTTGGTTATTATAAATAATGTCACTATGAAAAGATGCAACATCATTAATCATCAGGAAAATCAAATTGAAACCACAGTGAGATACCATCTCATACCTACTAGGATAGCTTTAATCACAAGTGTTGGTGAGGATGTGGAGAAACTGGAACCCTCATACATTGCTGATGGGAATGTAATATGGCATAGCCACTATGACAAACAATCTGGCAGTTCTTCAAAAAGTTAAAAATAGAGTTAACATATAATCAATAATTCCACTCCTGGAATTATTCCACACATACACCTAACAGTATTAAAAATACATGTTCATACAAAACTGGTACATAAATATTCTTAGGAGTTTTATTCATAATAGAAAAAGTGGAAACAACATCAATGTCAATCAAATGATGGATGAAAATTATAACAGAATATTATTTGGTCATAAAAAATTAAGTAGTGATATATGCTACAACATGGATGAACTCTGAAAACATGCTAAGTGAAAGAAGTAAGTCACGGACCATATCTTGTATGATTCCATTTATATGAAATGTTCAGAATAGGCAAATCCATATAGACAGACCGCTAATGGGTATGAGATTTCTTTTTGGGATGATGAAATGTTCTGAAATGAGACAGTGGTAATGGTTACACAACTTTTTAAATATATTTAAAAACCAACGAATTGAACACTTTAAAAGGGTGAATTTTATGGCATATGAACGACATCGCAATTAAGAAAAATACATTTAAAACTAAAAAATGAATGATCACCAATTTTGTACAGTTATAGGATATTCTAGATTATCAGAAAGGCTCTTAGAAGTTTACATCTTTTCTTCCTAATGTGCAAAATGGTCTGTTAACTAGAACACTTATTCTAATAAACAAATTCTACTGTTTGATTCAAATTATCTAGGGTCATAACATTTAGAAACAATTAAACGAATTCACTAACTTAACAAATATTTATTGAACTCTGTTTCCTACATGCCAGGCAACATTCTAGGAATGGGGTACAGGAGCAAACAAAACAAAATCTCTGCTCTCATGGAGCTTACAATCTAGTGGGAGACAAGGCAATGAACAAAATACACCATCAAAGAAAAAAATAAAAAAAGAAAACGGTGATGGGAGTGGAAGGTGCTATTTTGCATAGGGTGGTCAGGGAGGGAATTCTTAAACAGAGTCCTGAACGAAGTGAGATACATGTAGATATTTGGGGGAAAAGTAAACCAACAGGAAACAGTGTAAAGGTCCGAAGTAGTAATGTGTTTCAGGAACAACATTTCAGTAACGACTTTAACCATACATATGGAGAAAACTCAGGAAAATTATAATAATAAACCTAACCTGTCAACATTTCCAGCTTCGCTAGTTTTAGTGCTCGATCACAGGGCAAGCAAAATGAATATGAATCTTTGCCCAGGAACCTCCTACAGTTATTTGGATAATAACTGCATCCTACACATGTGGATAGTTAGCATTAACTTTAAGGAAAGATACCCCCAAAATGGTAATCACTAGCTACTAACTTATATTAAGAAAAAGAATTAAAACAAAATTCTTACCCCTTTGACTGGCCATTTGCCCTATTTTCAAAAAATTTTATTTCCAAAATATCATTTACTCCCAGAGAATGAACTGCTTCAGTCAAGTCTTCATCTGTTGTCCACTGAAAGACATTTTCTCCAATTAACAAAACATATCCAAGATTTTTATTGTCTAAATTTAGCTTTTAAGGATTAAACTCAGGATAAACAAGAGAAAATTTACGCTTAATGAAAATCTAAATGCAGTTACTACAAGTCGGTCTTCAATTTTTAAACAGCACAAAAGCACCTAAGGACAAAACTTCATCCCTTGATAAGTTTCAGACATTAGAATGTACAAATCCTGGAACAGAGATTTTTTTTTTTTTTTTTTTTAAACTCTTAAAAAGTTTCTGGTCTCTTCCAACTTTAAACTGCTATGATTTTAAATTTTCAATAAAACCCATCTCACTTTTCAGTTCTCCTTAAAGGAAATTATTTGGGGAAATAAATTCTATCTTACGTTTGCATATAAGAGAAAAAGAAAAAAAACACTAACATGTACTGAATCCCTACCATGTACTTTTACTTAAGTCTTAGAACATTACGAGTCCTATTATTATTTCCATTTTATATACAGTACAATAGAAAAATTAAAAAGCTTGTCTAAAGTCACAAACTAATAGATGGAGCAGCTAAAATTCAAAGTCTTACTAAACAATCGCTCTCCTTAACTATACTGCTACTGTCTCTAATACCATAAAATTACTCAGACTGGGCGGTAAGAGAGCAGTTAATTAGTTTTCTAAAAATCTAAACATTTTAAAATAAAATGCTACTAAGGATATGAAAGAGTGACAAGTTTTGATTTCTAGACAATTTTTAAACTTTCCAGTATATGTAATATATGTTTCTTAGAGATAAAACATTCTTAAATATTCTTAAATATTCACTGCTTTAGTGAATATTTAAGATTTAATGCTAATAAAATTATATACATTGACCATCCAGCTAATGAATATCCCAACCACCAATCTTACAACTCATAAACTCAAATTAAAATAATGGTATATAGCAATATTCCCATAAATCAGATTTCAAAGAACAGAAATTAAACAGAACAAGCCCGTAATAGGAATTAGATAACGAAAACTTTTTAAAACCAGGGGTCATACTGTCTTTCTCTTCTATAGTTCTGAATTCTGGTTTGAGACCTTATGTAAGCATTTTTTCTTTGTAAAATTGGGATAGCTGAAGTATAGGAATAGTAAGATAAAAAGAATAATTGATTTGAAGATAAAATAAAAGATACTTTTATTACCCTCCTCATTGCACAATCAAGCCTATAGAACAACCAATCCAGTAACTCTAAATTCTTATTTTATAAAACTGGAGAAAAACATTAACTGGAACCGTTCAAAATCGATTACCAATAACGTAATTCATATGTTACGTTTACTTACCCATGTTAGATTGCCAATATATAATGCAATTCTCTTTCCAGTATATGTATAGACAACATTTGGTGCTGCTCCTTTTCCCACATCATCACCAACAGTTGGTGGGAGAGTATCCATGTAATCCCGGTCTTCTGGGGCATCTCCATTATTTGCAGATGGAGAGATGACATCATCATACAAATCTATCTGATCGTGCCCACCATATTCAGCTTCCTGAGATATAGAAATAATGATCTAGGTTATTCTATATACTACTAAATAGATCTGAACACAAATTCATTCAACTTTGTTTTAAAAATCTTGTAGAAGATAGAAAAAGGCCCAAAGATTTTGGTATAAATCATCCCACTTTTATGCCATACATGTATCTTTGAACAGTGCCTGAAGTGAATTTCTATACAATGAACACTATTTTCCCACTATTTATTATAATAGAAAATAATGTTCCTCTAGGAAAAGAATGACATGGAAATAAACTTTCCTTGGAAATAAAATACTCTTAAAATAATAATACATGAATAAAAATAGGTAAGCTTTTAAAAAATCGATACAAAAATATCACAAAGAAAAATCAAAGCCATTTCAAATCTTTAATATTTAACTGCAGAAAAAGACAACTATTATTTTCTATGGTATATCAGGTTCTTGTTTCCCAACGCTGTGAAATCTATCAGTTTTAGAAAAAAGCATAGTGAGCTAAGCCATAGGGAAGGAATAAGGAAATGTGGGCATGTAAATAATTCCAAATGTCATAACAAATGTACAAAGGAAAGAGAAACAATAAATAAAATATAGGTTAAAGCCATACAAATTAGTACCTAGTGACAGTTTATTATTCTTAGTCAATAAAAAGTTAATGCTTATGAGACTTCTTATACATCTAGTCAATCAGCAAGAGAATCTAGTCAATTTGCAAGAGAAAAAGGATAACAAGGATTTAGTAAAGCCTTGCCACCGAGTGTCAGCAGCAGAATTAAAGCAATGCTAGTGAATGCCAAATATAAGCCTATACAAGCAAGGAAGGAAGAGGAAAACTAAAAAGAAGCAAATATATAAAGAGGAAAAAAATGAAAAAAAGAGGGTTACGTTTGTAAATAAGCCCAAGAAAAATGAAATGCTGGTACTGACAGAACACTCAACATTTAAATTACCTTTGGTAACCATTACTGGGCCACAGAGGCTTGATTAGCCTGTATCAGAGGAAGAACTATTTTCATCTTCTTCCCTTTCCACTACTAAGTACCTAAATCAATTGTGAATTATTTTATTCTTATGATATAGAACATTGAGATAATAGAGACAATTATACTTACAAAACAACAAACTTTAAGAATTCAGACATAACTCATATCTTCTCCCATTAATATAATTTATTAAGAACTGTTATACAAATGGCACGTAAAGAGCTAATAGTTTTAGAAATTAGCTATTACATGGATAGAGAATGACCCAGAGAAAGCATTCATAATATGACTTGTAAACAGATCAACAAATTATAGGTCCCAAAGGAACATGGCTCTTGTTATTCAGAAGGGATCCAGAATAAGAATTTTCTTCTTTGGAAAAAAAAAAGGTGGGGGAGGACCTAGAAGGGGAAATACCATTTATACACATAGTGAAAGGGACCTGAAATCTGTAAAGTCCTCTTCAAGTAATCTTCTCTATAAGAGAATTGACCAATTTACTAATTATAAATGGAATCTTTACATAACAATTTTGTCATGAGGTAGAATGTAAGACTTATTTAATGTGAAACCCAAAATCTCTAAGTCAGAAAACAAACCCATCTTTATCAATGGGCAGATAACATGTCACTGAATACCACAATTTTATTTTGTTTGTACAGCAATACCAAAATAATCTTTCAGAACTGAGTTTAAAAAAAAAAAGTAACATGCTTAAATTGCAGTGATAGTAAAAAAATTAGAAAAAAGGAGGATGAGTTTTGTTATGAAGCTTCAGGTGGCGTGGTTGAGCAGTGGTTCCATACACTTTATTTATTAAAAAGCTTCCCACAAAGGGTAGTGGGCACTTTAAACTCTCCTGCAAGCCAGTTCTGGACATCAAGTAGAATTATAATAATAACAATAAAAATTATTATTATTCAAAGGGAGTTGTGTTTCCAGCCTCCTCAGCAGAAACTATAATCATAATGTATGGTCTGAAGGAGAGTGAAAAAGAAGGCAAGGGTTATTAATAGCAGGACTAAAATAAAGTATTTAAAGTTATATTTTCACCAGACAGATTAACACATAATTTGACTTTTCATTGGTTATGAATCTAGGAAAATGTTTACATAAGTAGACAATAATTCACAAGCATAATTGCAGCTACACTAACCTGGTGAATCACAATCACTTACTATTTTTGTCCGTCCATGAATTCCTATGTTGACATCAACCAATTTTCCATATTGATAAGATTCTACCAATATTTACGATCAGCCAGTTTGTCTGATAGTTGGACTGCTTCCAATTGTTTGAAGTATGATGCTGCTAATTGAGACCATGGTCCTGGGGTTTGATCTCCATGTGGACTAGTTAGTTAGCTTCACTCTGTTCCAAGACCACAGCCTGTATTTCTAGCCCCAAAGGCATGCATTTGAACGTAGTGAAAAAATATTAATGAACCTAAATATATTTGCCACCATTACTAAAAATGCAACTCAAAGCAGACACTCTTTTTTGTAGTATCAGTAATCTTCCTTTTCAGCTTCAGCATATCACAGCTATCCTCCACATTAAAAACAAAAAAACACACAAAACACATTCTGCTTTTTGCTCCAACCCTTTAAAAAGGGGGGAAACAGGCAAATTCTGAAATTATGCAAAAATGTATATTACAGGTTATAAAGAGAGCTCTGAAAGTCTTCTGAACAAACAAAACAACTGCTATGGTCAGCAATGTCAGGTTCTACTATGTAAGGTCTTTGCAATCATTACCTTTAGGAAATTTTAATGGCATTTGAAAACAAGAAAATATCAATGTTACCCCTCTAATTATTTTAAATACCAAATGCTGCCCAATATATCTACTTTTCATAGTAGCTAATTGCCAATAGAGCTGCGCATTATATATAATTTCCAATAATAAACAGCTCTTAAAGTTTGTTTAAAAATCCAAGAAATAATTTGTGTAAAGTTTGTTTAAAAATCCACTAAGCTAAATAATTACCTACATTCTAAATAACTCTAATCATTTAAAGTCAAGGTATCCTCTCAAGATTTTACACTTCAAGATATGTTCTACACGATATACAAATAGCTACTGCCAAGTCAGAGAAAATACTTAAAAGTAACATGGATAGTAAAGTAACCAAAATTCTACTAGTTCCTTTTTAACCATTTTTTTCGTTATCACTGTTCCCTTCCTTCCAAGGAGTTATTTTTAGACATATTTTCCCTAATCACCTCCCATAAAATTTTAATAGCACTGATATAGTGTATATACTGAATATCACTACTGGGCTGACCATGGCATAGCTGTAGTATAGTCTTCATTCTTCATGACAGGCCCAACACTTGTTTTTCGTCCTAAAATTGTAGTAATACCATTCCTGCATTATGGCACTACAGTATGGCACAGCAAAGGCTACTTGTTTTCAGAGCCTTTCTATTTAAAAAAAAAAAAAAAAAAAAAGGGCAATTTAATAGTCATTTTCATTTAGAGAAGTATAAGCAGAAGAAAAGTTACATTTTATATTTACAAAATGTATTCTATACCAAGGAAGAAAAATACTAGCATGCAAAATCCAATATCAGATAATCTAATACATATTTATCTTTTGAGAAAATACATCGCTTTGTGATTTTGTCTAATTATGCTCTGAGCAGATATTAAAATTAGTTTGTAATCTGTGATAGAAGCTCAACTAATAATAAGGAAGCCAATTTGGTATTAAAAACATGCCATATAAACCACAAAGTAGACAATTCATAGGGAGCTGAATAGACTACACTCAAAAATAATAAAATTGAGAAGGGTTCTAGCTCCTCTAAACATTTCTACCCATTTCTGAATCGATCTCTACCTACTTCATTCTTGACTTTACAGCATTGTCTTGGTTTTCTATTAAAAATAAATTTATCAGAAATAAGGTCACATTGATATTTGTCTAATAAACTTTTCCCAAATTTGGCTAGACAATTGGTGAGAGTAGATATGGCTAAATACAAAGTATAATAACTCATGAAATAAAGGCAAGCTGACTTATGAGGATGCCTAGGTCCATAACTTCTCTATGAATATTTATTTTCCCAGCCACTACATATATTTTCATTTTAAATGGTGAGATTACTAAAGCAGCACTGTTATCAGTGGTCTACTGCTAGATGGATCATTAACTAAATTCTACATTAAGAGCTTTTGATGCCCAAAAAAGCAAAATACACACTACTTCAACACATAACGGTGTAAGCTTTTCTGAAGTTCATAGAATTTTTGACTTTCCTCTTCCCTGCCATAAAAACTCTACAGATAAAGATACACATAAAGGAGTGGGTTTTACACTAAACGACCTGTCAGTGTTATAATTATGTGTGCGTCTCTCACCCACAAGACAGTGCACTCTAAAAGTAGAGACTATCTAAACTTTGTATCCCTCCTTGTTGGCATACAACATACTCAAGAAACTTCTTTTGAACAACTGAGTTTCAATTTTTTTATTTAGTTTTGGTCAAAATAAAAATCTATATTAAATATTAGACTATTAACACTAGAGTACAAATCCCAGTTCAAATTGAACTGATACATACTAAAAGCTAAAACAGAACCGCTTTCTTCTCAATTCCAGAGGTTTGGAAGTAGTTCACATTCTTCCACTGGAACAACTGTTCTTGATTTGGTTATATCCAAATACCTTCAAATTAAGAGCTAAAGAGCACCCATAAAGGATAGCCCACTCAGTCCCCTGTGCCTTCTCCCCTTCAACTTTATTCTCTATTTTAAAATTCTGGTGAAGAAAGCTCTACTATAGCTTCATTGACTTAATTTCATTTCATTCCCAAATTAAAGTTTCTTCTAAGATAGTTGAATGTCTCACACATTTTGAAATAGGTTTACAGTGTGCTTTTTCAAAATACATGGGGGAAAAAAAAAAGCTTTATAAAAGTATGACCATTTAAAATAGAATAGAAAATACAGACTATAAGAGAATTTCGAAGTATACAAATTCAATAAAAACTGCAGTTCACACTAAAGAACAAAGATTGTTGTTTAAATGTTTACAGCAGTATAGAAGCTAAAGTAAGTCAAGGCTGGTTATACTTAAGTAAAACATTGTACTCAACTACAGCAAAATTAGTCATAGCTTACTATACAGCAGCCAGTACAAATAAAGTCACCAGCTAATAAAGTACAAAATAAGTTAGTGATAATTTTGTAGTTGCTCCTAAATCTGATAAAATTTTAGAATATTTCAATAATAGTAACATTTTAAAAAAGAGGATGGAGCCTTGAAAACAACCAACTATCCTTTTGTGGCCGTATTTTGTACAGGAATTACCACAGCAAGCAGATTACAAAGGCCAAGATACGTAAAATAACAACAAAGCCTCTAAATAATCCCATTAATCTATCCAAAAGTATAAATATTTTACTGGTAGAATCACACAACTATGTATGAGATATAATGCTGTTGGTATAAGTCAACAAAAAGTTACATTTTACAAAGAACCCTACAAAGTAGTTCCTCACCAAGGCCACAAAATTTTAATCTCTTCTTACCTCCTGCTCAGTCACTGCTAGTTACAGCACAGAGATAAGGAAGTATCACTCTATCCAGTCATATGGATTAGAGAAGTGCAGGTCCCAAATTAAGTTTGCAAAAGCCCATACTGTATTTCATGAATAGGTCCTGAAGAAAGCCCAACTTCTAAAACTGCACCCCTATTCTTCCTTTATTGTGGGTGGAAAGGCAAAGCAAATGTATATTGTTATAAGAAAAGCTAATGAAAACAATTTGAATATTTAATTGTTCCTTTACTTGCAGGTATGGCTCTCTTGCAGGTATGAAATATTATACTCATTTGATAAGTAAAAGGGAAAAAAATTCCTAGAGATCTTTGTCTACTGACCTTAAAAACATTGTTCTGATTATAACACTCAAAATACAAGCACAATAAAAAGAACAAAAAATTTTAAACTTAACCTTTGATTACAATAGGCTACACCTAAACATTCAATCTCTAACGGAGTAGGAAACATTTAAAGCTAACTGAAATTTTTTTCTAATATTTAAACCAGGTGTACAAAGTCATTCCTGAAAAAAAAAAAGGTAACGATTTCTAGCAAGTCCCAATTAAAAAAAAAAATCCTGAACCTCCTAGTCACAAATAAGATTCTTAATGGAGGAGGAAACATATTAATTAGCAGAATTTTATCAAGTTTCTCATCCGGACCCGGAAAATATAAAAAAAAATAAAATAAAGCTTTTAGGTGCACTGCAGTCAGGCACAGTTTGATCTTTTTTTTTTTTTAAACGTGTTACTACATAAAACGCAGTAAAGACGTGAACAGCAGGCTTAGAGCGTAAACGTCACTGCTCTAGTAACAAGATCTTTTGCAAGGATGCCCAACATCAGACATCACCGCTCCGCGGCTAGTTCTAGGCCAACTGTGGCCTGTGAAATACCGGAAAACCTTGCATTCTCACTTTCTCCAACGTTTCAAAACGTAAAGCAGATCCCTCGAAAGACATTTAAGTTTGCTTTTGAAAATCGGGTCATTATCTACAACCCTTTATTTTTAAACTGTAGCACAAGAATTTTGGGTGAACGTTCTTCAGTCATTCCTCTGATCTCTCGATGAGCTACCACCTTTTGTTTCATCCAACCACCGCGTTTCTATGTATTCCTTTTGGCTCAGACCATCTATTTTCACAGGTTATTTTCATCGAAAAGGCCAAGAATAACGGGGCCTCAAAGGCAATGCGAGCCCTCGACCACCGAGGCAGGGCTAGCGCATCGACTTTTATACAAGATCTACGTGGGTCCAACACTCAAAGGACTTGTTGCAAACGCGCCCACACCGAAGCCACCGTCAGAAAGCGTGAGGGGAAGAGGAGGAAGGCGCCACGCCGAAGCCTGTCGCAAACGCGAGCAGGAGAGCCCAGGAAAGCGGGCGCGCGGGATACAAAGGGCGGTGAATGCGGCCTTCCATGAGGCGACCGTGCGCGGACAGGGAAACAAAATGGAGCGACGGGAGGAATCGGAGCCCGAGCAGCAGGGCCGAGGACGAGGCGACGGCCGGCGCGCGCCCAGCCGGGCTTCCTCCTTGACACGGCAGCGGGGGAGGGAGCGCGGCGGCGGCCCCTTCTCCCCGCCGCATACACGCGGCCCCGCCGCCCGGGGCCTAGCGCGGCGGGAAGCGCCCGCCGGCCGCCGCCAACAATGGGGAGTGAGGCGGCAGCGAGGGAGGGGCTGGCGGCGGCGGCTGCACGGCGGCCCGCGTCCGCGCTCTGGGCCCCGCGACCGGCCGCACCGCCTGCGACCCGCGAAACGATGCGGTAGAACGAGGGGCGAGGGGGGCACCGCGCCGGGGTCCGGCGGCACGGCCCACGGGCGGCAAGGGCGCACGGTCTGCAGCCGCGCCGACTCGCACCCGGCAGCGGGCCCCGGTCAGCACCGCACCCGGCAGCGGGCCCTGCTTCGGCGGCGTGGGCCCGGGCCCTCACATACCTGGTTGAACTCTTCCCCCACATCCGCGTAAATGTCTATGTGGTCCACACCGTCCGCCATCTTCGCTGGGCCTCGGCCTCGGCCGCCGCCGCCTCCTGCAGATCCGCCCGCCGCGGCAGCAGCAGCAGCGGATCTAGCGGCGGGGGCGGGGCGCGCTGCGTCACTTCCGAGGCCCGGGGTGGGAGGAGGCGGGGGCGGCCTGGGGCAGCCGCGGGCGGCGGTCTCTTTCGCAGCCCCGTTGCTTGGCGGGCTGAGAAGAAAAGCTGCGTCCCTAAGGGCAAAAGCACTTTCTTTTGTGTGCCTGGGTTAGGCCTCGGGGGATGAGAGCGGGGCGTCCCGGTTGTTTCCAGGGACTGTTTCCACATTGTTCCGGACATTTCTCAGTTTTTCTTACATTTCTCACAGCCAGGGCTTCTAGAAAGGTGGGAGTTGATATGTCTGTGATTAAATACAAAGTGTAACCCAGCTTTCTGTGAGACCCTTGAGAGCGAGAACAACGTCTTACGCCCGCATCCTCACTCGGAGACCCGCAGAGTTTCATTTGCCTTGTAAATGCTAGCTACCCGTTGATGATTATCTTGAGTTATTTTCAGGCCACTTATGTTTCTTGCATGCTATATCCATTTCCAGTTCTATCTCCTGTCTTTCATCTTCTCCTCCCCATTTAATTGCCATTCATTTTTTTCATCTTTAGACATGCGATTGGTTTTCTTTGGAATAGCTCAGATGCCTCTAATTTAAATACTGTCATCCTAGAGCTCACTTTACAAGGTGGAGGCATCTTGAGGCAAGGACCTCTCTCTTAGAGTGATAGAACTTCGCAGCGGGAAGGGAACTGGAAGAGGACTTATTAGGTCCAAACATTTCAATCTACAGACGGAGGAATTGAGGCCTAATAGAATCGAAGTGGTTTAACTGAGGTGATGTGGTCAATAAAGGAAGCTTTTGCCACCAATATTTTATTCAAAGATGTATTTCCAGTTTGGAACCACCACCGCCCCATTAAAATTCTTTTTCACCCATTAAAAAACCCACTATATTAGAGTGTGTTTGCTAAGATACAGACTGGCCAGAAATCATACAATGATAAGCCAAGCAGTATCTGTACTCAGAATGATGGAAAAAACTTGGTCGGAATCATAAAGACCAATCAATCTGATGACCTAGATACACATTTCTGGTCAGACACTTTACCAGCTAGATGATCTCAGTCAAATTACCTTATTTCTCTAGAACAAAAAATCATCAGATTTGTATGGAAGCACAAAAGACCCTGAATTGCCAAAGCCATCCTAAGAAAAAAGAATGAGGCTGGAGGCATCACTTTGCCCGACTTCAAATTATACTACATAGAGACAGTAATCAAAACGGCATGATATTGGCAGCAAAACATACACACAGACCAGTGGAACAGAATCGAGAGTCCAGTCGAGAAGTAAACCCATATTTATACAGGCAAATAATTTTTGACAAAAAAAGCCAAAAACATACAATGGAGAAAGGAAAGCCTCTTCAATAAATGGTCCTGGGAAAATTGAAAGGCCACCTGCAAAAGAATGAAATTAGACTGTTGTCTATCACCACACACGAAAATTAACTCAAAATGGATTAAAGACCTGCATATAAGACCTGAAACAATAAAATTCATAAAAGAAAACATAGGAACTAAACTCAAAACCTTGGGATTAAAGAGGATTTTATGAATTTGACCTCAAAAAAAAGGGAGTAAGAAAAAATGAATGAGACTACATCAAACTAAAAAGCTTCTGCTCAGCAAAAGAAATCATCAACAAGGTTAAGAGACAACTATCTCAATGGGAAAATATATTTGCAAGCAATGCTCCCAATAAGGGCCTAATATCTAAAATATACGAAGAACTCATACAACTCAATAACAACAAAAAAAACAAATGATCCAATCAAAAAATGGGCAGAGGTCCTGAACAAACAGTTCTCCCTAGAGGACATACAAATGGCCTACAAACATATGAAAAGATGCTCAACATCGTTAACTATTAGGGAAATGCAAATCAAAACCACAATGAGATACTATCTCACACCTGTTAGAATAACTATACTCAACAAGACAAGTAATAATAAATGTTGGAGAGGATGCGGAGAAAAAAGAGACCTCATACACTGCTGGTGGGACTGCAAATTGGTACAGCCACTATAGAAAACAGTATGGAGGTTCCTCAAAAAACTAAGAATTGATCTACCATAAGATCCAGCAATCCCACTACTGGGTATTTACCCCAAAGACTTAAAAATCCATATCCGAAAAGATATTTGCACACCAATGTTCATAGCAGCATTATTCACAGTAGACATGGAAGAAACCGAAGTGTCCTATGATAGATGATTGGCTAAAGAACATGTGGCACATATATACAATGGTGGACCTAAAGTAATAAGAAAAGATGAAATACTGCCATTTGTGACAACATGGATGGACCGCGAGATAATCATGCTAAGCGAAATAAGCCAGACTAAAAAGATTGAAAATCACATGATCTCACTTATATGTAGGATATAAACCTAAAAGCAACAAATGAACAGGACAAATAGAGACTTAGGGACATGGACAGTGGACTAATGGTTATCAGAAGGTAGTGAGTGGGGGAGGAGGGGAGAGGTACACGGGGTAAAGGGGGCCAAATATAGGGGGGTAGGGGTAGAACAAAGTAGGTAAAGGGGATCAAATATATGATAGCTGAGGGAAACTGGACTTTGGGTGGTAATCACACAACAGAATATATAGATGTCAAACTGTAATGTACACCTGAAAATTATATAATTGTATTAACCAATGTTACCTCAATAAACTTAAAAAAAAATAAAGATTATTCTAAATCAGAGAAGTTAAAAAAATTACCTAATTTTTCTCACGTTCAACCTCAAAATCCTTAAAATTGGGGTAATATTTACTTCACCAAAGTTGAAGGTTGACGGTGGTTTTAAAGAAGGTGGTATGCAAAATGCTCTATCCTCTAATGCGTATTGGAAATACTGTACTGATTTCCTTTTTTCCATGGGGTTTTATAGAAGAACCACTCATGATAAAAGACAGGGAGAGTTTTTAGATTGGTAAAGTGGTAGGTACAATAATGGCCCATCATAGATGGCTACATCCCAATTCCCAGAACCTGTAAGTATGTTACCTTACATTTCGAAAGGGGGTCTTGAGATAGGTAGATTATACTTGATTTCCTGGTGGACCTAAAGCAATTAAAAGTGTTGTTATAAGCGAAAGAAGACAAGAGAGTCAGAAAAGGAAATGTGACAACAGAAGTAGTTTATGTGCTTTCAGTACACTTCTGATTCCTGTTGCTTGTGAAAAGTCGGCAGTTAGTGTGGCGGTTTCTTTGACAGTCATTGGGTTTTTTTCCTTTGGCTGCTTTTGAGACTTATTTCTCTTAGACTTTGATTTTCTGCTCTTTCAGTCTATATTTTTGGAAATGTATTTCTTTTTATTTATAATGCTTGGGATTCACTGAGCCTCTTAAATACAATGATTGATGCCATTCATGAGTTCTGAAAAATTCTCAGCCATTACTTCAAATATTGCTTCTGCCTCATGTTTTCTTCTCACCTTTTATACCTCCATTAAGTGCATGTTAGATCTTTACTATCTTCTGCTTCTCTTACTTTCTCTTTTTTTTTTATTTCTCATTCTTTTATTTCATGATTTATTTTGAATAACTTTTTTTCTGATTATTTTTTACATTACTAATTCTCTCTCCTATGGTGTAAGCATCTTATTCTTTGCCAAAATTGTCAATCATGACTTTTATCTCTTCAAATACAGTAGGCATCATTGGTATACAATCTGGAGTCCCATTGAGTCTGTTATTGGTTCCTTGTTTTAGTTATTTGTTGTGCGTTGTTTATGCTGGTTCTCACTCATGTCCTGTTACTCACCTTTGTGTGCTCAATATTATCATTGAAACACTTGAAGAAATAATGTGAGACGTGATGATTTTTTTTATAAAGGATTTTTATTCTGGGAGTTACCTTGGGGCACCAACAAACAGGATCACCCTAATCCAGATGATTGGGAACCTTGCAAGAATTGATTTAGTTTGGCTTATCCTTACCTCTCAAGGGGCTGTTATTCTGAGGACCAGCCTAAAACATGGTTTACTAAAGTTACTATTCTTGACAGGTCCTAGAAGTCATATTTTGTTCCCCTAGATATCAAAAGTGCAGCTTAACCTCTCAACTATCTCATTGGAATCTGCAAATGGCCCCCGGGCAAAAGCACTCCGAATATATAGACCCTATCCTCTTCTGCTTCTTGGCCAGGTAATTCCTCATTCACTCCCTGGTTAGCTTTTTGATCATTTAAAAATGCTGTTTCAGATATTAAAAAGAAACAACAGATCCCAATTGGAGTCACTTATATAAAGCCCTACCAAGGCTGAATGTTACTGTTGGGGCGATCTAAAATCCATCATCGCCCCAGTAGCACTGAGGGGCCCTTGGTTCTTTTTGCCAATGCGGTAAAGAATTACAGGTCAGTGAGATTTAGAAAAAGTAAGATTTATTAAAGTATGTTTCAAGGAAGACTTGGGTTTTTGTCCTGGCTTTACTGCTGACTAGCCAAGTAACCTTTAATAAGTCCTTTATCTCAAGTCCTCCATGAAGGTCTCTCTCTGTTCTGAAATTTTATTATTCAAATCTATGTAGAATGAAAGTCCAAGGTGCCTTGGGAGAAATTCAGCAATGATATGTTAACTGTGCAGCAGAATTTCCTTCTAGCCCACCTATATTAGTTTCCTATTGCTGCTGTAATAAATGACCACAAATTTAGTGGCTTGAAACAACATAAATTTATTATAGTTCTGGAAATCAGATGTCCAAAAGGGACCTTATTGAGCTAAAATCAGTGTGTTAACAGGGCTGCGTTACTTCTGAAGGCTCTAAAGGAGAATCCATTTTCTTGCTTTTTCCATCTTCTAGAGGCTGCCACATTCTTTGGCTGTGGTCACCTTCCCACAATTGCATCACTCCAATAGTATAAACAATATAAAATTAGAACGTTTAAGACAAGTAGTAAAGAGGAGGTAAATAATGTCCTAAGGTTTTCTGTACATCTGCATGTAGCATTCTAGGGTTCTTTGTGGTTCTATTTCTCTGTATGGAGGAACCTTCTCTCCTTTCCATGAACAAGTCTCGGCAACAATGGCAACATCAGCTCCAGAGTTCAAATTGCCATCATTCAAGAAAATTTTTAATTACAAAATCTAAAGAGAAAGCGACTGATTAGCTCAATTTCTATAGGAGTCTACTCCTAGTCCAATCAAGTTTGTCTTAAGGGGCTGGGGTCACAGAGTAAAAACATGGCTTATGAATTCTACTCTGTAAGTTGGAAAAGAATGGAGAATTGTCAGTGAAAGATGGTTGCTTTGAGCTAAGAAGACATCTTAAAAATTGTCTAACATATTTCACCTACTGGATGACAACATAAAGACAAAGACCTAATGGTTGGGAAAAAATCCATTAATCCATAATTATTCAACACATGCTATTATTCTGACGTACTCCATATAAATCAATGCCATAATCTCTGTAGGAATATCATTTTGGTTCTAACATACTACAGGCTATAGTTTAGCCCTGTGGTCCCCAGACTTTTAAAAATACTCACCTTTATTAGTATAATGCTTATAAATATGCGGTCATATGTATAAATGTAAATATTTTTATTAATTTATTATTTTATATTAACATATTTATACCATAAGCACACATACAAATATAAAATTTTAGAGAGTGAAATAAACAAGATTTTTAAGTGTCTTGCTAATTATAATCTCCTATCATTATTAGTGGATGTAAATCCATATTTCAAATATGCTTTTGAAATTTTGGAGACAACTCTTGTCAGATTTGATTACATCATCATTGTTTTCATCTCATTATATGGCTTACAAGACTAGAAGTAGACACGTGTTGGCTCTGCCATTTTCTTGTCTTTCATTTGTACTTACATCATTACTATTAGCTATGAACTATGATTTCTTAGGATTCTTTGGCATTTTATGATGGTTAGCTTAGTTAAAGTTAGGAAATATAATTTGTAAGTCTATGTAACTGGGTTCTCATAAACTTCTATGTATCATAATGCACTGCAAGTGAAGTATGTTAAGTGTGTGTGTGAAAGACTCTCTTTAGAACCCGTTGCATTGGGGAAGAAATCCCTCTCTTTCCTTAGGATTGCCCCAACAGGATGGATTATGTGGAAAGTGGAAGAAGTACAATTTGTTTGAGACCTGTATTCATTTCCACTCCACTTTTCTCTCTGTCCTATACCCCTGCCTCATATTGCATGGGGGTTGGGGATGCATCAGGCAACTTTTTGTATATAAGTGGAAGTTGAATGAAGGGTACATTTAGTTTGAGTTTAATGGAAAATACTCTTGTATAACTTATTGTTAGCCATCCTGATATAGGAATGCTTTCCAGGAATATTTTTACTGCCATTGTACTGACTGACTCATCTAGCTGCTATGATACAGAGATGCAAGGCCAGAGGCCATATCATAATCTGAGAGAGTCCAACCATGTTAGGCACTAGAATTATGTGGGTAGTGGGGGAAACAAAGTTTGAAACCTATGAAATCAGATACTATTCTTTAGAAAATCAGTCTAAAGAGACAGGCAAAATTGTAACTGGAAGATTTGGTTTTCATTACTGCCTAGTCAAAATGAAAGTCTCTACTGGCTGGAATACATTAAATAATGTGGCATATAAAATTATCAACTCACCATACATTTTTTTCCTCTTTATGAGAAAATCGAAGGAAATTGAAATTCATCTTTATTTTCTTCTTCTAAATAAAAATTTACTTTCATATCTTATTTTGTATTCATAAATTTTTGTTCTTTTCCTTAAGCTCCCAAAATATAGATGTATCAGATCCCAGAAAACCTAGATTCGTGCCTGCCACATACCTTAGTGACATAAAACCATTCGATATATAAATTGAGTAATGACACTAGTGTCAATTTATATATTAAATATTAGTTAAGTTTAATTTTCAATATTTTAAATAAAAAATATAAAAGTACAAGATTTAATATCTTTCCATATCTCAATGAATAGGTTTGTATACTCCATTTCAGAGACAATTAGTTAAACCAACTATTTTGCTATGGCTAAATAAGAGAGACTTTTTGCAAGCCCAGAAAAGTGGTGTATCACACTCTCTGCTGCCCCTGCTTGAATCAGTCCCACATTTAAAGCACTGTAGTTCCTGTTACCAAATTGTTAGACTGAACCGTATAAAATTGTAATGGTCTAACATTGGCAAATTTATAGGTATACTCTACTATATCATTTAGGATGCATTCAGCTGCAAGTAAAAGAAATAAGACTCTAATTGACATAAACAATAAGGAAACATATGGTGAGTGAACTCAAAAAATTGACTAAAAGGCTCAAGAACCAAGTTTGGAAAAAAGGCAGAAACCAAAGGAGGCAAAGTAGAGTCAGGATTGTGCTGCAGAGATAAACTGCTTAGGAAGCTATAACTAGCATTGTTACCATTAGACAAATGCTGTCACTCGACTGGTCTCCACCATTACTGGTTGCTCATTGTTAGACTGCCACACTTTTGACTCAGCTGCTGCCACCTCATACCAACTCTAAGTGCTGTTCTTCTGTACATTCCCTCAAGATTCAGTTTGGGGCTGGAACAGTAACCCCATATAGCACATGCTCATGTGCGCACCAACAAGGTGATCAGGTACTGGCCAAAAAAAGTTAATCTCAATTATGTATAGACAAAATACTAGGTAGAAACATGTCCAAATGTTAATATCATTTTGGGGCAGTTGAATTGTGAGTATTTTTAGTTTCTTATTACGCATTTCTGTGTTTTCAATATTGCTATGCTTAACTTTATCTATTAATAACATTTATTAACTTTATAATCAAGAGAAAATTTAAACTTTATCTTTAAAAATAGAAAAGCATAGAATTAAGATTTATTATGCAGTATAGCCATCATTTGGACTTAAGATGGAGCTTTGCATTTAGAAAACTGTAATCATAAGGAGTCACACACAAGATTAAAGAACAAAAACATCTAAAGACTATATTATAGTTTGCCATAAACTGTTTTTCAGCACAATGAGAAAATGTGTTTAAAAAATAAATAGTTCTCACCATGATTTTAAAGTGTGTAGTTTATTACAACTCATCTTATTTTGTGCTTTTTAAAAATGCATTTGTCTTTGTTTTTTTATGATTTGTTTCTGGAAATTACTGAAGGTGAAATGGAAATATAAAGTCCATGTGAAGAGCTGGACTTCAGCAAAATGCAATAACATTAATATGAGTGGAAGTATTTTTCAATATAAAAAATTGCTTTTTGTGGAGCTAACGGGACTCAAAATTAGTAATCATACTGTTTATTTTTTTCTGTAACTTACACAACTAAATAAATGTGTAAATAATGACAGAATTTATTAATTCCACTATTTAACAAATATTTTTAATGCAACTACTGTGTGGTGGCCACTGTAGTATATAGTAATGAACAATACAAATGTAAATAAAATTACATCATAATATAGTGAGAAGTGGTGTGGTGACCTGCAACGTGACAGATCTTTATTTGAGATCCGAATCTGTCATTTGAGATCCAAATGTGCCATTTGGGACAAGAGTTACTTAACCCCAATGCGACCTGTTTAAAAAAATAGAGATAATAATATCTACCTCAAATGAAGTATTAGGTTGAGGATGAGAGAAATGGAAAGGATCTAACAATTATTGAGCATATAGTAATATGTGCCAGCCCCTGAGATGAATGCTTTATAAGCATCACATCAAATTAGAAATATATGTACAGTGTGAGAGATGAATTTGCTGGCAGTCCTTAGAAGCACAGATATTACTTTGGAATTCTCTGGAAAGATGTTGTCAGACAGAACCTGGCAAGAAAGAGATGGCACACTGAATAGGGGAAAGGAAGGAGAATTTAATGGTGTAACCATTTATGAGGGTATGGGCAGGGTTAAGGGAAACTAATAAAGGATGATGAAGCCCTGTAGGGTAAGGCTGAATGGACGAAGAGAACAATCAGTCATTTAAGCTCAGAGAGAAATCTGTAACTGCAATAAAAAGCCACCTGACTCAGCTGCAGCTTTCAAGAGAGGCAGATAGTGAAGAAAGCCTAGAAAATGAATATAGTAGTTCCCCTCTTTTCTGCAGTTTCACTTTCCATGGTTTCAGTTAGCTGCAGTCAACTGAAGTCCAAAATATTGAATGGAAAATTACAGAAATAAACAATTCATAAGTTTTCAATTGCATGCTGTTCTGAGTAGTGTGATGAAATCTTGCATTATCTTGCTCCATCCAGCCTGTGATGTGAATCATCCCTTTGCCCAGGGTATCCACACTTTACATGCTCCCTATCCATTAGTCTTGTGGTAGTTATCTCAGTTAGCAGACTGACTGTTATGGTATCACAGTGCTGGTGTTCAAGTAACCCTTATTTTACTTAATAATGACCACAAAGCACAAGGGTAATGATGCTGGCTATTTGGATATGGCAAAGAGAAGCTGTAAAGTGCTTCTTTTAAGTGAAAAAGTGAGTACAGTACAATAAGATTTAAGAAAGAGAGAGTACATTCATATAACTTATTACAGTATATTGTTAAATTGTTGTTAATCTTTTACTGTGCCTAATTTATAAAACTTTGTCATAAGTATATATTGTATAGGAAAAAACATAGTATATATAAGACTCTGTACTAGCCTCAGTTTCAGACATCCACTGGGAAGTCTTGGCATGTATCCTCTGCTGAGAAGGGGGGACTCCTGTACATCATATTATTCCTCTCTTGATCTTAAATCTTCTGGTAGAGACTATCGTTGGTCAAACCTAACTGGAAGTCAGAGGGGAAGAGGTACAATTGATGTGGTCCATCCACTGGGCTGAGAGCAGGGTAGATAGGGTGAAAAGTAGATCTGGAAGGGCAAAGGAGATTATCCAGCACGGGAAGTACAAAAATGAGCAAATGTATGTTCATTTGTGGAATCAAAAGCTTTAATATCCCTTCTTGGAGATAAGAGATTTCAGAGATGGGATCTTTTTAGACTAGGCTTACTTTAGAACTTGCCTTGTTCTAAATTCTAGCTCAATAGTGATAAGATTAAAAAGTAGGTATTAGTTAACTCTATTAAGCCTTTCACGTGGTCAATTCAGTGATTAAATTGTTCAATAGTGAGCACTTACACAAGTTTTTAAAAAATGTGTCCTCATCAAAGCAAAGAAGAAATGTTTCATCTCAAGAGGTAGGTAAGCTATTACGAAGCATAGGTTCTGACTAGCAAGCTGTTGTATCCCCAACTCCATCTCATTTTCATGGACCCTCCCCAAATGAAGTTAATCCTGCCACCCTCTTCTTTTTCAATATGCTGTCTCCCTTCTTCAAGAAATAATCTCAAATACATGGAGCCAGGAATGGGAACACCTAGGGTAAATTTATAAACTATCTTGCACTAGCTTCCAACAGAGTTAAGATTGGCCTTGGAAGCAAGCAGGCCTTAAGAAAAGAATGATGATGATGATGATGATGATGATGATGATGATGATGACGACGATGATGATAAACCCTATATCCCACTATTATACTGTAAATTCCTTGAGGTCGATGAACACATTTTCTCATCTTTATGTTCCCAGAGCATCTGGAAGGGTGCCTTAGTTGTATAGGGTATTTAATGAATGTTGGCTGAATTGAACTGTTAAAAAGAATCAACAAATTTCGGAGCTGAAAGGACCTATGAATCCAAGTTCCTTCCTTTTTTACAGAAGAAAAACACAAATTCTGAACAGATTGATGGTGGAGCAGTGGTGGTCCTACCACATAAATTTTTGAATCAACAGGTAAAAGCAATTGGAACTTAGTAGTGTTGAAAAAAATGGAAAGAAAAAATACTTAGTAGTGTTGAAAAAAATGGAAAGAAAAAATACTTAGTAGTGTTGAAAAAAATGGAAAGAAAAAATACTTAGTAGTGTTGAAAAAAATGGAAAGAAAAAACACAAATTGTTGAAAAGCTGAGGCTCATTCAGTCTCAAACCTGTTAATTTTCCTTTAAATATTTCTCAAATACTTTTTATTCTACTATTATAATTCTGATCCATGCCTTCATCACCACACATCACCAACAAAAATAATCTAATCCAATGTGCTAATTTTACGATGGAGGAAAGCAACTTGCTCCAGATCATAATTAGAAAGGATGAATTTTGTTCCCTTTTTATGAGCTATTTTCAAGTTTTACCTAAAATAGGAATGGATTCCTCATCCATTGGTAAACACTTTGTTGCCTTCGTTTTCTTAGCTTCCTTTGTAGATAGGACAGCATCACGACTTGGTTCTGGCCAATACAACCTACTTGTAATTCTGCTAGTAGAATATGAAAAAATGTATGCTTTATTAATAGATAGGATAGATATAACCTTTCTCCCCTCTCTCCTTTTTTCTGCCTTGAATGTAAACTTGATACCTAATGGAGTTATGGCAACCATATTGCAACTGTGAGGCGATAGACATGTAGGCAAAAACAGCATGATGAAGACAAGAGAATAAATAGAAATAGCTTGTGCTAAGGTTCTGTTCTGAAGTATGATATAATTATTGAATAACTTCAGACATTGTTATAAAAATATGTATGTTAAATTGTTATATTGTTATGTATGTTAAAAATGTTATTCAAAAAATTAAAGGTAACCTCTAAAATCTGAGAGACATAATATAGCCTTCACACTAAGGAGTAAAAAGGTGAGAGAGAAATTTTTTGCAAACATAACAGGAATCGGGAAAGGAGAAAAGAAAAAACAGAGGTATAAATAGTAAATGTAAAATAAAATGGTAGTTTATGTTCAAATACATCAGAACACAACCAATTAAACTAAACTTATCAATTAAAAGACCTGGATTATTAGTGTCAACATGATCTTGAAATTATAGGAAACATGCCTAAACAAAGACTCACAGAAGGATTAAAAGTAAAGGGGTACAAAAGATGTAGCAAGCAAGTACTAAAGAAAACAAAGCTGGCAGATAAAAGAAAATTTGAAAGAATTTAACCATTAATAAAAATAAGTATAGCAATGCATCTTCTTTAAGGAAATGTTAGAATACATAAAAAGTATGATAAAATAAAAATCACTGGGTAAAGGTGACTACTATTAATACTTTGGACATTTTCTTTGAGTATTTTCCTTTGCTTTTCTCCCCTGCCTGAAAATAACTGTGTATTTTTTTTAATAGGTCATAGAAAATCAATATATGATAATTATAGAAAAATTTTAGACAATGCCAAAATTAAAAAGAGGAATATAAAAATTAGCTTTATACCTATAGGTAATCTTATTATCATTTCATGTGTATCCTGTCAGATATTTTGATGCATATGTATAAATATACATTTGTTTTTAGAAACAGTATAATATCTGCCCCCTTTTCACCCAGGATATAATGTAAATGTTTTTCAGTATCAACAGATATTCTTTTGTATAATTTTAATGCTTATATGTTATCCATTGTATGACTTTACCCTCATATTTCTCAATGCATATTTTTACAAAGTTGAAATAATACTGGGTATAATACTCTGTTTCACTTACTATCAAATAAGCAATTTCTCATTTTATTCAGATTTATTCCTAAAGATAAATATGAATGATCAAATAATAGTTTGTTTTTGTATAACTAACTTAGCTATTACTCTATTCTTGAATATTTAAATTGTAATTTTTCACTTATAGATGCTGGAACAGTAATCATTTTTCAGAATAATTTTTTGAAACTTAGGTTCCCTAGATTTTCTCTCAGTTATTCTAAATACAAGGAAGGTGTCAGTATAGCATTAATTGAATGTCTAATTAGTAATTAATATGTACATAATTCGTATATTTGTCCTGGGTAAGTCGAACTAATGATTTAATAATGATGAATTTAATGTGCTGAGTATATTCTTCATAGTGTAGTCATTCTTCTTAGGAAATCTATGCAGATAGGACATTTATTTCTTTATTATAAGACTTGAACAGGGGCTTCTGGTCAAGATGGAGGAATAGGTAATGCTGTGCTTGCCTCCTCACACAACTATATCAAAATTACAACTAAACTACAGAACAGCCATCACAGCTAGACTAGGTATCTCCTGAAGTCTAGCTGAACAGACTTATACAACTGGGGACACACAGAAGAGGCTACCTCAAGATTGGTAGGAGGGGAAGAGATACAGAATGGGCTGATTCCACACTCAGGTGTGGCGGTTGAGATTTGGGAGGGATATCTTGGCTGTGGTGGTCTCCCCAGCGGAACGTGGGGTCCCAGTCCCACATAGGGCCCCCCAACCCAGGTTTTCAGTGCTGGGAAGAGAAGTCTCTAAAATTCTTCGGTGTGAAAACCAGCAGAGATTATGGCTGAGTGAGTCAGAGGGCTGTTGGAGTAGCAGACATTCCTTTTAAGTGTCCCATGCATGGACTTACTCACTGACAGACTCACTCGCTCTGAGCTCCCATGCTGGGAGAGCAGATCGAAAGGTGCCAGGGACATACGGGGAAGAAGTAAGTTGTCTGGCTGCAGGGCAAGGACTGGAGGGGCAGCTTTCTTCCAGACAGAAGTGCTGACAGAGGTCATTCATTGTTCCTCTGTGGAGCTTTGTTAGCATGTAGATGCTAATGGCCATATTTGAGTCTCCATCAACCTGGCAAACACAGGTAGTCCTGCTGAGGTGATTCCCTGAGATCTCACTTCTCCCAACTGTGGACCCACTGCTTCCAGTGAATTTTCCTTACAAATGACCTGTTTGGGCTCATGCTTCAGACTATCCTAAAATCTCTCATAGAGTCACAAACCCTAAACAAGCAGCACTTGGCCTCAGTATGCACCATACCTCTTGCTGAGCAGCCTCAAGCCCAGCACTAGCAGCAACTGGCCTTGATTTGTGGCTCGGTCTTTTGAGGCATATCCAAACCCAACATGGGTAGTGGCCATCTGCGGATTGCTTGGTGGCTCATGCCTGGGCAGGGTGCGGCTGTTGCTGAACCTGGCCTGTGACAGTGCCCCTCTGAAGAAACCCCGGTGTGCACGCCCAGTGGCTGGCTTCCATCTGAGCTGGAGCACAACCCAGGGCCACATCTGAGGATGACGCACCCAAAGGGCAGACTGGGCAGGCACCAGAGTCCTGCTAAAGTGAATCCCACTCCATAAGGTCAGTTCCTGCACAACAGCTCCTCCACTGTAGTCACCAGCCAGTCCTCACGACCAATCAGCCTAAGGGGCAGTCCCTGCCACTGATGTGCAAACAGCAAGAAAGGCTCAACTATAAAAGGAGGGCACACACAACCTATACAAGGGACACACTTGGATCACCCAGCTCGGGTGACCAGGGAGACTGCGCCACTGGGCCCCACAGCACACCTACTGCATAAGGTCCCTCTACTAAGACCGGAGACATAGCAGCCCTATCTAATACATAGGAACAAACTCAGGGAGGCAGCCAAAACGAGAAGACAAAGAAACATGTCCCAAATGAAAGAACAGAACAAAGCTCCAGAAAAAGAACTAAACAAAACGGAGACAAACAATCTACCGGATGCAGAGTTCAAAACACTATGGTTATAAGGATTGTCAATGAACTTAGAAGAAGAGTAGATAAACTCAGTGAGAACTTTAACAAAAGAGATAGAAAACATAAAAATGGACATAGAAAATATAAAAAATAACTAGTCAGAAATGAAGACTACAGTAACTGAAATAAAGAATAGCTTAGGAGGAAGCAACAGTAGATTAGATGAAGCAGAGGATCGGATCAGGGATTTAGAAGATGAGGTTGCAGAAAACACCCAATCAGAACAGCAACAAGAAATAAGAATCCAAAAAACGAGGACAGGTTAAGGGGCCTCTGGGACAATATCGAGCGTACCAACATTCACATCATGTGGATACAAGAAGGAGGAGAGAGAGCGAGCAAGGAACTGAAAACCTATTTCAAGAAATAATGATGGAATACTTCCCTAACTTGGCAAAGGAAATAGACATACAAGAAGTGCAGAGAGATCCAAACTGAACCCAAGGAGGCCCAGGCCAAGACACATCATAATCAAAATGCCAAAGATTAAAGACAAAGAGAGAATCTTAAAAGCAGTAAGAGAAAAGCAGTTACCTACAAGGGAGCTCCCACAGGCTGTCAGCTGATTTCTCAACAGAAACTTTGCAGGCTAGAAGAGATTGGCAGGAAATATTTAAAGTGATGAAAAGAAGGACCTACAACCAAGATTACTTTATCTAGCAAAGCTATCATTTAGAATCGAAGAACAGATAAAGAGCTTCCCAGACAAGAAAAAGATAAAGTAGTTCATCATCACCAAGCCAATATTACAGAAATATTGGAGGGATTTCTCTTAGAAGAAGAAGAAGAAAGATTAAAAAATATATGAATAATAAAATGGCAATAACCACATATCTATCAACAATTACTTTAAATGTAAATGGAATAAATGCTCCAGTCAAAAGATAGGGTGGCTAAATGGAGAAGAAAACAAAATCCTTACATATGCTGCCTACAAGAGACTCACTTCAGATCTAAAGACACACACAGACCGAAAGTAAAGGGTTGGAAAAAGATGTTTCCATGAAAATGGAAACAAACAAAAAAGCTGGGGTAGCAATACGTATACCAGACAATGTCTATAATAGAGACAAAGAAGGACCTAGTTATCTCACTTCTGGGTATTATCCAAAGAAACCCAAAACACTACTTCAAAGGGACATAAGAATCCATATGTTCATTGCAGCGTTATTTACAGTAGTCAAGATATGGAGGCTACTTGAGTGTCCATCAATGGATGAATGAATAAAGATGAGGTGGTACATATATACAGTGAACTATTACTCAGCCATAAAAAAAGAATAAAATCATGCTATCTGTAATGACATGATGGACCTAGAGGATATTGTGCTGAGTGGAGTAAGTCAGACAGAGAAAGACAAATGCCATATAATTTCATTCATATGTGGAATCTAAAGAACAAAATAAACAAACAAACAAAATGGAAACAAACTCAGATACAGAGAACATTTTCAAGGTTGCCAGATGGGAGAGGGGTTGGGGAGAAGGTTAAAAGGGGGTCAGGATTAAGAAGTACAAATTAGTAATTAAAAATAGTTATGGGGATGTAAAGCATAGCATAAGGAATACAGTCAATAATATAGTAATAACTATATATGATGTCAGATGGGTACTAGCTTTATCAGGGTGATCACTTTGTTAGTTTTATAAATATCTAATCACTATGTTGTACACCTGAAACTAATATAGCATCTAATGCCAACTGTAATTAAAAAATAAAAAAAATTATTTTAAAAAAGTAATACTCTGTAATAATTATAGTATACTACCCATGATAGGATTTTACTCTCCTCTTTGAGTATACCTTGATGTGGGTTTCATTTAAAATAAAGTCTTAAAATTAGAATTTAATTTAAACAATCTCTTCTTTTGTAAAGTAAGTAGATGTGAGAAATTACAGTCTAACTAAAAAAACTTGAGCAGCTTATAATTTTTAGGTGTTATAGGCTTTTCCAGTAGTTTCTTTGCTCTTTCGATATTTCATGGGTCAAATCTGTGATTTATTTGATGAGGAGTCTTTGTTAACAGGATACCCCAATCTCAACATTGTTCTTCCCCAAATCCCTATTCCCCTTTGCAACAAAGACCAGCCAAGCTGGTATGGGAAGTCTGTTTATCTGAAGCTGTAAATATTGCAGAAATTAAGAGGGCATGCTGAGCCACAGAGTTGCATGGAGAGCTGAGCAGAGTGAGCTGGAGAAGAGAATTCTGGATCTTCAGGCTGCAGGTGAGGGGCAGAGACAGATATTAGAAGTCAGAAAATTGTGCCAGGAATGGAAAATTGAGGGATAGAAAAATGGAGAAAAAATAGATTTGGTGAAGAGTTTGCAGTCTGAGGCTGTCCACATACCTGGTTGGAAGCTGCTACTCTTAGCTTTATGGTGTTTATCTCTATGTGGCATAAGGGAGTGTGTTTAAAGAGTCAGGAACAGATCTATCACCGATATGCCCCTCCTCACACCTCCAGCTCAGTTTATCTTCTTCTTTGGATTCAATAAGATTATAGCTACCCTACGTTAACAACTAGAAGACTCTTGTATTAGTTTCATATGGCTGCTGTAACAAATTACCACAACCCTGGAGGTTTGAAACAACACAAATTTATTATCGTACAGTTCTGAAGGTCAGAAATCCGAAATGAGTTTCACTGGCCTAAAATCAAAGTGTTGGCAGGGCCATCCGTGTTCCTTTCTGGAGAATCTGTTCTATGCCTTTTCCATAAAAGATCAGTTTTCAAATTTAAAAAATGTCCAGAGGAAACTTTTGGCTGTATAATTTATCTGCACAAAGGCCCCAAAGCCTGTTTTACAGAAGTCACTTTTGAAACTAAGCAATCCCAAATAGGGCACATTCTACAAAGCCTACTTCAGGTGTGGCCCTGGAGAAGAATGGACAGGAAGACCCTCCCATAAGACAAAACCTGGGGTCATGAAAAGGGACAAGGATTTAGGAGAGATGTCTCCACTTACCCCACCCGTCCACTCAGGCTGCTAGACAAATGAACTAGGAATCTTCTCTACTACCAGGGCAGTAAGTCTCTGCAATTACTGCTCTAAAAGATTTGATGATTACTATGAACCAGAAGCTGCCATGTCTTTCTCATTCTTCTCTTTCACAAATAGATTGTTTATATATATGTGTGCGTGCGCGCGCGCGCGCACACACACACACACACACACACACATATTGGCTATCTCATTCCTGTTGTACAATTTCTAACAGGAAGATTGGAAGCAGGTAACTTGTCTTTTAGTTTATAGGCTAAAAGTCCATGAGGAATTATATGTAGACATCCAAAAAAAAAAGACTGAAAATTAACCAGAGATTCTGAACTTTGAGCTGGATACAGAAAGTAGATGGGACTTTGGTGGTTTCTGCCTCCAGAGGGGAAATAAATGAGTGAGAAGAAGGGTGCACATGGATATTTCGGCGACTAGAAGGGCAGAATGGGTCAGAGACTGTTAGTTGCCTCTCAACATCTCTTCTCTTTTTTCTTAGTTTGGCACATGGCTACCCAGAAAAACAACCTATTTCTCAGCCTTGCTTGCAACTAGATCATTCACATATTAAGTCCTGGGCAAAATCTCAGTAGAAGTGATGTTTGTGATTTTTGGGCTGTACTCTTAAAGAGAGTGGTATGCTCCCTACCAGTGGTATGCTTTTCCTTCTTTCTGGTAAAAATGTGAAATGATTTTAAGTTATCTGGAACCATGAAGACCAAGAGAACACCACAGGGATGGTGGAGCAACAAGATAGGAGGATCTTGGGCCTCTGACACTGTGGAGTGATGTACCAGACTTTTATATGAAAGAGATTATCTTTTCTCCTTTAAATTCAGTATTAAGTCCTTATCTGTGTGGCTGAATATATCTTAATTTCATAAACATGTTGAGTTTAAGGTGCCTTTATAAAATTTCCTTTGAAAAATGTCAAACATACACAGTAGAAAGAATAGTATAGTAATTTTATGCATGTTCACCTATAGCTTCAACAACTGCCATTTCCCCTATCTGATTTAAGCTAAATCCACACTTCACCTTTTCTCCACTGGAGTATTTTGAAACAAATTTCAAATATCATATCATTTCTTCTGTTAATATTTTAGTATATATCTATAAAAGATAAGGAGTCCCTTTTAAAAAAGAAGAGTTTCAAACACTTGAGTAAAACAAATGTAGATATCTAGCAGATAGTTGAGCATATCTCTGTAACACTCAGGACAAAGGTCTAGCTTGAAGGTACTGCTTTGAGAGGCGTCTTCACATGGATGGTATTTAAGGCCTTAAATCATAGATGAGATAGCCTAGGGAAAGTGGTCCTTGAATTGAAAACAGAAAAAATTATGTCCATTTACATGAGCAAAGATTTCTGTCACTGGCGTCAGGTAGCATAAGGAATTGTGAAAGATGTGATAAATGCACATAGGTAGAAAGATATTATGGACATTGTTTTCACTACCCAAAATCCATTTCTCATCTTGATTTTCTTTGGGGTAGAAAGTTCCAATCTCATTTCCTAGATATCAGTTATTTGTTCAGGAATGGTTATGCTTTCAGTCACAACTGATGAGACCCAAGGAATAATATTTGCTAGGACTTCTAGGAAAGCCTCTCACTTCTTCAGAAGGGACTGGTATCTGTCCAGATGATGTGGTGTGATGGAATGTGCTGGACTGCTTTCAGCTATTTTGTTATCATAAGAAGATTCTAAAACCACCCAAGGGCTTTGGTGTAGAGGCTGAAACCAACACTGAGTAAAGAGATGGCGAGAAACCCAGTCCTTAATGAGATGGTTTGTGCTGCAGGTTCATAAAGCCAGCCTGGATCTTTAAGTTATAAGTCATGAGCTAACAATTTTCCTTGTTTTTTTAAATCATTTAAAATTTGCTTTTCTGTCACTTGTAATACAAAGTGTTCTCTCTGATAGAATAGGCCATGAGGTCAATGTTTTTCAAGACCTAGAGAAACCCCAGTTCTAGTCATCTCAATTTTAGCATGGGCAGGTGATAGGTTTACATAAGAAAAATAACTAGACAGTATCCTCTACTCAATATATTTCCTTGTTGTTCAATAGCAACAAACAAATATTGCTTTTGGGCAGATAAGAGGATTTCCTGCAGGCTTTCTCTAGTGGCTTACAGCTTCTACAGAAACTGACCAGTTGCCACGAGTGATGGTAGTGCTTAAAGGTATAGAAAATAGGAGCCGTGGAACCACCTGCTGTGAAATAAAATATTCTGGGTAGAGAAATGCAGTGAGCTGTGTATAAAATCTGCTCTGGTAATGGGATAGACCTTGCTACTCTCTGTAGAAGCATGGCATGGAGTATTGCTCTAAAACCTACCTAATACACCTAACCAGGTAGACAGGAGGATGCAAAATTACATCTTTTTGAATCATGTCCTTCAAAACAGCAGCCAAACTGGTGTGGACAGTTCTTACAGGTAGATATTTCTTTGATAAAATGTTGGGAAGGGAGAGTGGATGGCGCTTATGGAGGGCTAGAGCAGGAGATGAAATGTACCATATTGATGGGAGGTGACCTCAGCCTTCGAGGTTGTGTTAAAGCCATGGGGCCATGGCCACTTGAGTGATTTCATTCACAGCATGGACACTTCAAGTAATCATTAAGCAAAGAGTACTCAGTGGCAAGCAATGTGGACAATTCCTAAAGTCCTAAATGATATTCTTATATGTGGAAGGGGGAGGTCACATATCTCTTATTAGGTAAGTAGAGGACAGCATATGAATATTTAAAAAAATGCAATTTGCACCTCTTTAAATTTAGCACAGAATACTACCTTTTGTTAAAACTCCATAGATAAGGACAGGCTCATTTCCATTAAGTATCTAGAACTCAGGAAAGCCAGAAGGATATATTATTTAATTTTAAAGTATTTATGAATATTTGCATTAGCAAATAAAGCATCTTTTTTGGAATTTATATTCTAAGGTAATAGATAGTAACTGCATTTGCCAATGTTGGGGTAGAAGGGGCAGCTCTCTCAGAAAAAGAGCAAAATATTCCAAGTGGTAGGGGGAAGCCCTGGAGACAAGCATACAGAGCCCCCTGCTGGTAAAGACTAGTAAAGAAGGACAGAGACCAAAAAAGTAGAACAATCACCAAATTGCTATCAGATATAACCAAGTGGGTCAGAACGTGGAGGTTTAAAGTTGACATGGCAAATTAGGTTTATTGTTACCCTTGGCAGGAAAAGCTGAGAGTTTGCAGGGTTGGTGGACCTTGGTGTGTCCTGTAAAAGTTTACCCAACTAGTACAAATGAAGATTGCAGAGGACATGAGTAGAGTCAAATAATCAGTAAAGAAATTGAATTAGCAGCCAGAGTCACAAGCCAGAGGTACAAGTGTTGGTCTCCTAGGGCATAAAGGAATGGCCAGTGTAGAAGTGGCAATACAGATAGGTCTGAGGTGCAAGTTTTGCCAACAATTTCTCTAGAACTGGAAGGAGTTTTTGAGATAGTAGCCTCTAGAAGTTCCTGGCCAGGAACTTAAAGTGTGTATTCATCTAAGTATCTACGTTCATTCTCTTATCCCCAAACCCAGGCTTATTTGTGAAAAAGATGAGATCTGGCTTAGTGAAGACTCTGGGACTTCAAAGAGGCTACTATATGAAATCACTGCTTGTTGCTACTGGGCCCCAAACATCTGGACCATCCTCAGGAATTCTATTTCCCTGAGGGCAAAGACTGTGGTTTTTTTAAAACAATATTTTCAGCTCTGACCTTTCCTGCTTGATTCACAGTAGATGCTTAATCCATATTTGTGAAGTAAATGGGTGAATCATTAAACCAAACCTGTGGGAAGCCTAGAATTTGGTGATGTCTCAGAAGGTTAATTTACTTATATATTTATTTACTTTTCGCATTGTTTCTATTATATATTCTTTCAGAAGGGATTTGGAAAAGTATATAAGAATACACATGATCAAATAGAAAATATAAATAATATACAAAGCCAGAATCATTAGAAACATGTGAGGCTAAAACAAGTCAGTAGAGTGGTATGAGTTAGGCAAGCAGTAGGGCTCCATATAATTATCTGAGCCACAGATTCAGATTTGAGTTTTCTGTTGAAAAAATGAAGACCACTCATGATTCTCTTGACAACGAAGGCAAAACATTCTAGGACTTAAGCTGTTACTGAAGCTTAAGTCCAAAATAAATTTCTGATGTGGAGCTTTATATCTGGGACAGTGAGTGTTTTGATAGTATCCTCAATTATATTGTTACAGCAAATCCAACAGGGCTTTTCTAAAGCTGCGTCTTATAGCATGAAAACTGAAGCAAGTTCCGCAAATTTTTATCACTGAGCATAGATGAGATGACTTAGCATGGAAGGTTTTCCAAAAATCTTTTACCAATCACTCACCATAGGTATAGAAAAAGCTGCATAATACTCCCAAGAAAAGTCCAGTTTCAAACAACATTAAAGCCATTTGTAATTCATGTCTCCAGTAGGAGGAATGCAACCAGGTCATCCAATGGTTTTTCTCTCATTCAAAGAGCAGTTAAAAAGAAACTGTGGGAAGGATGAAGAACATAGTCCTACTTTAGGCCCCTCAATATAGTTAGTTATCTGGTTTGCTGGGAGACAGAACTGGCAGAAGACTGATACTGACTCTTGCTAAGGTGTTAAAATGCAGCTCTTGTATAAGAACCAATAATTAGGAGTAAATAATGTACAGAGGAAGCTTAATCCAGTGTCATTATTGTCCAAGGTAAAGGTAGGGGAGAGTTAAGTTAAAAACAAACAGGAAAAAACAGCTCTATAATTCATTTATTTAAGTTTTTAAGTTATGTCCATTTAATTCCAGGAATGTGAGGTCACTACCAATTATCGTATTATTCTTATTTTTGTATCATTCTTGATAATTTTTCCCATTAAGTAATATTAGAGTATTTGTGTTTGAGTCTCTAGTAAATCTTGTATAAAATATTGATCCAGAAATCCTCAGTCTGACATCTTTTAAGAAATAGCATAAAGTTTAAATAGAATGTCTAACAAACAGATGGGTCTATGTGTTAGAGGAAGTCATTTAGAACGGGCTTTGAATAATTTTGATAGCAGAAAGTCTTCACCTGCTACTTTATTTAAATTAAGCCTTCTAACCAAATGAAATAAATGAGGAGATGTCCCTGGGTACTAACCACCGAAGGTCTTAGTAACTACAACTAACCACCGAAAGTCTTAGTAACTACAAATTTCAATATAGTCTTAGGATAATACTAGCAGGAAGAAAGGGAGGTCTCCCAGTTACCAACTGAGATTTGTCCATATTTTTCCTTACCGTAAATAATTGTGTCTCCAAATCTATCTTCTTTATTGGTTCTGGCAGTAAAAACTCAGGCCTGCTACAGTGTTCACAAAACTGAATTTTGGGCAACAGGTTTAAATTTGAGATCCTGTGTAATCCTTCTGCATTTCTTTTACACACCACTTCACCAACTCAAGTAATGATCAGAGGAGTTCTGACTAGAATTTTGAGCTTCAGGATTTCAACTGCACCAGCCTCTTAGCTGGATGTCCAAGAGAGTGCTCCTCCAACTCTCCTTTTTTGGAGACTAGGTGGGAGATGCATTCCAGGTAGTGTAGGAAGACCAAGAACCTTTGTTCTTAGACCTCCTGGAGTGGGTGTGGCAGATACTGTTCATTGCTTACCCAACGGTTTCTTGAGACTATTACACTCTAGTGATAACACACACACACACACACACACACGCACACACATGCACACACACACACTCATTTATTTATTCATTCATTTATTTATTCATTCATTCATTTATTTATTTATTTATTTATTTATTTATTTATTTATTTAGAAGAACCACATTTATTCAGCATCATGATTAGACTATTACATTTAGCAATCAACAGCATAGGTGCAAAAAAAAAAATCTACATTAAAATCCTTTGTTGGAATGCTTTACACTTTCCACAGAACAGAAACTAAAATAACCTGTTATACAGTAAGTCAAAAATACAGTCCTTGAGTTTTTTGCCCATGTACACATGAGTATTTTCTGAAACATGTCTTCTTTGTAGCAGCTAGGCCCTGCCACCACTGTGCTTGGCTGAGTTCACAAATCTGTTGTAACCTGTAGCTTCCCTGTCACTTCTCTGGCTCTCCTCTCCTGCTAAGCTTTGTTTCCAGCAGTAATTAAAACCTTCTGCCACTGCCATAGCTACTGCTGCTGCTGGAACTGCCATAGCCACCTTGGTTTCATGGTTTGGCAAAGTATTGGCCACCACCACCATTGGGGCCAGAGCTTCTGCCTCCAAAGTTTCCTGCTTTCATGGGTCCAAAATTTGAAGACTGATTGTTGTAATTGCCAAAATCATTGTAGTTTCCGCCACCTCCAAAATTGCTTCCATCATTACCAAATCCATTATAGCCGTCCCCACTGCCACCATATCCTCCACCCATTCATGGCTGCCTCCATGGCTGCCTCCAAAGCCACCCTGACCACTGAAGTTTCCTCCATGACCAAAACCACCTCCATAACCACCATCAAATTTTCCAGAACCACTTCAACCTCTTTGGCTGCATGAAGCACTAGCCATCTCTTGCTTAGATAGGACTTTCCTTACTTCACAGTTGTGGCCATTCATAATATGGTATTTCTGAATGACAATCTTGTCTACAGAGTCATGATCAACAAAGATTACAAAAGCAAAGCCTTTCTTTTTGTTACTGCCTCGGTCAGTCATGATTTCAATCACTTCAATTTTCCCATACTGTTCAAAATAATCTCTTAGGTGATGTTCTTCAGTATCTTCTTTAATACCACCAACAAAAATCTTTTTCACAGTTAAGTGGGCACCAGGTCTTTGAGAATCTTTTCTTGAGACAGCTCTCTTTGGTTCCACAACTCTTCCATCCACTTTGCGTGGCCTTGCATTCATGGCTGCATCCACCTCCTCCACTGTGGTATAAGTGACAAATCCAAAGCCTCTGGATCCCTCATCACCACACAATCTGTAATATTCTCCATTGCTCAAAATGGCTCCTCAGACTTTCATCAGTTGTTTCAAAGCTCAAACCTCCGATGAAGGTTTGAGCTTCCACAGCTGTTCGGGCTCTTTGGGAGACTCTGACTTAGACATGACAACCACTGGTAGGGCGACTTTAATGATGCTTACTCTGTGGCATCCACCCACAGAAAGAAAAAAAAAACTTTTATAGAGAGATGATACACATGCACCAAAAGCACCGAACCTAAGCACATAGCTCAATGAATTATTGCACATGTATACATTTGTGTCATCACCACACAGATCAAGATATAGAAAATTTCCAGCTCCTCAGAATATTCCCTCTTTCTCTTTCCCAGTCTGCATCCCAACCCCATAGAGAGGTAGTCACTATTCTCACTTGTAACATCATTGAATAGTTTTTCCTGTTCTAAAACTTTGTATAAGGGGAACTATACACTCTGTCATCTTTTAAATCTGGCTTCTTTCACTCAGTACCTAAGAGATTCATCATGTAGTTGCATTTATCAGTAGTTTGTTCTTTTTTGTTGCTGTGTAGTATTCCATTTTGTGCATATACCACAATTTATCTTTTCTGTTGATGGGAACTGAGTTGTGCCCACTTTGGCTAATATAAATAAAACTGCGATGAACATTCTTATGTGCATTCTTTGTGGACATATATATTCATTTATCTTGGGTAAATTCCTAGAACTGGAATTGTTATCATGGGGTCAGCTGCATTTAGCTTTAGTAGAAACTGTCAAACTTTTTTACAAAGTGGTTATACCATTTTACACTCCCATCAACAGTGTATGAGTCCCAATTTCTCCACATCCTTGCCATCATTTGGCACTGTTTTTCCTTTTAATTTTAGCCATTCTGATTGATGTCTAGTGGTATTTCATTGTGGTTTTAATTTACATTTCTTAATGAGTAATGGTGCTGAACATCTTTTCATATGCGTGTTGGATGTTTGGGTATCTTGTTTTGTGAAATGCCCGTTAAAGTCTTACGTCAACTTTGAATTGGGTTGTTCATTTTTTTCCTTATTGTGGGAGTTATTTACATATTCTAAACCTGTCTTTTGTCAGAAGTATATATTGTCAGTATCTTCTCCCAATGCATGATTTGTTTTTTATTTTCTTTATGGTATCTTTTAATGAAATAATTTTAATGAAGTCCAACTTATCAAGTTTTTTCCTTTATGGTAGTGCTTTTTGAGTCCTGGTTAAAAAGTTTTTGCTTACCAAAATGTCATGGTATCAGTCAGGTTTCAACCACAGAAGCAGAACTGTAACTGTATTAAGAGATTTATTGCAAGGAGTTTTCTTATGTGATTTGGGAGACCTGCTAGGCAGGTTTGAAATCTGTAGAGAAGGCGTCAGGAAGAGTAGGATGGAACTCTTAGCTGAAGCTGCTGTCGATAGGCAGAATTCTTTCATCAGGAAAGCCTGCTCTTAAGGCCTTCCACTGACTGAATCAGGCCCATCCAAATTGTCTAGGACCTCTCCCTTACTTAAACTCAACTTTAATCACATTGGCAAAATGCCTTCTCTACAACACCTAGGACAGTGTCTGAATGAATGATTGGGGACTATAGCCTAGTTAGATTGACACATCTAAAGATCCTCATAGTCACTAATACATTTTTTTTGTTTTCTGTAAGTTTTATTGTTTTATCTTTTTCATTTAGTTGTGTGATTCATCTTGGAGTAATCTTTGTGCATGGTATAAAGCAGGGGTCAAGGCCAAATGAGATATGGTTATGAGGCAGCAATATGCTCAGAGAAGATGGGCTCTGGCCTCTGCCCCAGGGAATGGGTCACAGATTGATTCAATCTAATCATGGTAACTTTTTGTTCTTTTCATTTATTTAGCAAATATTTGTTGAGTGCTCACTATGTGCCAAACATATTCTCAGTTCTGAGAACACAACAATAAACAACACAAGTAAAGTCCTTGCTCTCATGAAACTTCTCTTAGCAAGTAATTGGTTAGAGATTCTGGGCAATGGGATCTGAAGGGAAGTATGCTGTGGACACCTGGGAAAGGTGTTTCTCCTTGATAAAAGGGAAACTTTCAAAGAAAAACTCCCTGCTTTGCATATGGGAGCACATGATTGTTAGTGCAACAGCCATATTCTGACTCTTAGGGAAATACCCAGAGAATGGCAGAGAAGCCAACACAGAGCCCTGCTTTTGAGTTCCTCTATTAACCAATTCTGGAATGGCCTATGTCCAGGTTTCTTATGTGGCATGATTAAATATCCTTATTCTTTAAGCCAAACTTGGGCATTCTGTTACTTGTAGCTATGTATATACATGGATTTCTTGGCAAGGCACCACTCTTCTCTAATGCTTGTGCCATAACTTATATTCGTTTCATTTCATCATCCAGCTCCAGCCTTAATTCTACCTTCCACCTTAGACATACACTGTGAACCTTCTCCAGCTCGCATTCTAATTTGCTTTGGCCTTTAATAAACTAAACTAAATTGATCCCTTCTGCTTAGGTCACTCTGTCCCAAAATTTCCACTTCAAAATTACATCCACCTCAATTTTCCTGCCACATCCATCTTCACTTTCTAGTTTGACTGCCATCTCCGTAACCCCACACATACCAAGCCCCAATTGAAGAGGTAGGCGCTAGATTACGATTTTGTAGTGTTTAACCAGAGATGGTACATTTTTTGATGTAAAAACCACATGAAACATGATGCTGTCGAGGAACAAAGTGTCCAGAGCCAGACTTCAGAGACTGAACTTGACATACAGCAGAGTTGAGGGAACATGCTTTCCCAGAGAGACAGAGAAAGACAGAGAATAGATGCCTGATAATTTCCAGTTACCATATGGCCTGACTATACTTATTGCAGTTGAGTTCATTGGAAATCCCCTATCTTCTTCACAATAAAACTCTTTTCTTAAGCCACTTTGAAAGGGTTTCTGTTTCTTGCAGACAAATTACCTAGGCTATGCGGCTCTTGTAGTCCCCAAAGGGGCCTTATTCTTTCAAGTGTACAATTCTCTCTGTTAAAGAATGTTACCAAGTGTTTGGGAGTTAAGCCAGGTATCTGTTAAGTACATATCCAAGCTGTCCAGCAGTGCCTTCTGCAGATTCTATCTAGGATTTTGAATCAGGGACAAATTCTTCCTCAATCCTTCTTCATGGTGGGTTCTTTAATTCCTAGAGTTCCCTTTCTTGAGAAGCTAGGGGAAGCATTTAACTCTCTGTCTTAATTTGGGTCGTTCTTCCCTAAAGCAGAGCCTGGGACAAGGACTTGAGTTCAGGTAGTTTATTAAGGAGGAAGCAAGCAGAGAGAGTGACACAGGGAAGGAGGAAAAAGTCATTAAGTGGTGCATTATTGGACTGGTTATGACTGCAGGTGACTGGGGCTCTACTCCACTGGAAATTTTCTGAAAACTCATGTCATATGTGCCTTTGAGTCTACCTGTTCTATCTACTATTGGTTGAGGTTTATCCCCAGGGTGTTAATTCCTCTGTACTTTTGGGTTATTCTGCACAAGAGGTGAAGGAACTCTTGTGCCTTCAGAAAAACCCCAGAGGCAAATGAGCTAAGAGTTTCAGAGGCACTCAATGTTTAACACTGGCACTGAGCATGGGAACTGTTCGACTTCAGCTGAAATCAGAGGTCACCTAAGGGGATGTGTCAAAAATCATCTTCTACATCATCTCTTTGAGGGTAAGCATTTTATTCTAATATCATTAGACCTGACTGTGGGTCCCCAAAAACAGGGACCCTAGAAGTATATCTGGTAATCCTCTGTGACAGAACTGCTTTCTGCTAACCAAAAATTCATGTTTTCTTCCTGGGTATTCTTCAGGCCCATATTTCCCAGCCTTCCCTACAGTTAGTGTGGTAAACTCACAGAGTTCCAACCAATGGAAATGTGAGCAGAAATAATATGTACCACTACCAGGCATGGTCCATAAAAATCCCCCCATGTATACTTCTCTATGTTTTGTCCCCTTATGCTGGCTCAGTGTTGATTCTCTGGTGACCTTTGAAATCACACGTCGAAGATAGCAGAGGCTCTGCCAGCTTGGGTCCTTGAATGACTGTGCGACTCAGCATCTTTTACTCGTTTTTCTCTTGTTACTCCAGCCTCACCTCATCCACCTGAAACAGGCTTGCTCTGAGAGATTAAAAAATAAACTTCTATGGTGTTTGGGCCATTATACATTTGGGGGTTAATTTATTACAACAGCTAGTCTACCCTAACTAATATACCTACCACAACAGCTTACCAATACCCATGCACAGAAATTATCCTTCAGGTGTCTCTGAAAGACATTATTTATAAAAGACATGAAAATTTACAAAGATAATTATAAAACGAATACACAGGCATGTAAAAAATTAAACAATACAAGAGAGTCTAAAGTCAAAGTATAAGCTTCTTGTCTACTTCCTTGCCCCATTTGCAACCCTACCCCCATTTGGTAACCATTTTTTAACTGTTTCTGCCTTTATTTTCCTGACTGTTAACCTCTATATAATCTCCTCTCTTTCTAGTATTAGCAATATTAAAAGATATTTAGTGGCATCCCACTATGAAAGATGAGTAGTAGCTCCCAAAGATTTTTTTTAATCCAGGAAAGTAAAAAGAAAGTATTAGGCAGAAAAAATAACGTGAGATAGAAGAATCTCACCCCCACTTTAATTATATAAAGAAGAAGCAGCGTGATGATGTGGGACAAACACAAAATTTGAAACCAAATTTGTGTGGAGTTTGGCTTTTACTGCTATTTGCAAGGTTGAGAGGTTGTGATGAGATAAAACAAAGCATCTGCAGGTATTTTGCTATGGGTTCATCTCCAGAAATATTTGCAGAGTCTTCATACACTACCACACTATGTGGTGGGTGCCAATTACTCTCATTGTCAAATCTTATAAATCAAAATGTTCTAGACATCTATTACAGACCTTCGATGGCTGAATAAACAATTCCACTCGAACCAGCACCTCTAGCTCCAGCCAGTAGAGGGCAGTAAGAGACACAGAGTGCATTTGCTTTTAGAGCAAGGTAAGTCTTGCTTGGAAACCATGCCAAAGTCGGATTTGAACTGTTGTCAGCCTAACAAAGTGTTGGCCAGAAGCCCAGAAGTACATAAAATCATCTTTCTCAACTGATAGATTAATCAAAAAAACTTGAGGAAAACATCTAGCAGATTCCTTGAAACATCATAAAGTAATACAAATTCCATATTAATTGAGAAATAATCAAGCTACATATTTAAATGCTTTACTTAACCATCAGGTAGCAGCCATGAGAAGATTACGGTCCTGGAAAAGAGCTCATTTTCTTGTTCTCTGTACTATGCCCAAGCTGATTCTTCTTCTGATTCATGTTACTAAATAAATGACATCATCTAAAATCTACTACAGAGTGTTCTTTAGTGAAACTCTTCCCCTTTTGTTAGATTAAATATTCCACGATGGAATTTTTCAGATTGAAAAAATAACAAACTTCTAACTGACTACTCAGTAATAAAAATTCTCACAAATCTTTAAATTATGTTAATAAATCATGGAAGGAGTCTGCCTTATACTGGATGTGCTACTGTGGGTCAAAAGATAAATGTTAGGCTTTCGGAATTTGAAAAGTAAGTCACTTTTTCTGTTGCTACTTAGAATTTAGATACATTTTTATTAATTCCAAGTTTGGGTGGGAAGGTAATGTAGGGGAGTGGGTATAAGGCAAGAAGGAAGATGGGAATATGCCTTAATATCATTCCTTAAAAATTAATTATTATTATTTATTTGTCTTAACATCATTCTTTTTTTGGATTATAAAGCTCTTTTTAATTATAGTAGAGTTGACGTAAGATATGATATTAGTTTCAGGTGTACAGCAGAATGATTAGACCCTTATATATAACTTGCAAAGTGATCACCACGAGAAGTCTAGTAACCATCTGTCACTGTACAAAGTTATTGTGATATTGACTGAATTCCCTATGCTGTACATCACATCTGCGTGACTTATTTATAAGTTTGCCCATCTTAATACCCTTTACCTTTTTTATCCATTCTACCCATCATCCAACCCTCTGGCAATTATCAGTTTGTTCTCTGTATCTACGTCTGTTTTGTTTGTTTGTTTGTTCCTTTGTTTAGTGTTTTAGGTTCTGCATAGAAGTGAAATGATACAGTATTTGTCTTTCTGTCTTTTTCTGACTTATTTTGCTTAGTTTAACACCCTTGGTTCATCCACGTTGTCACAAATGACAAGATTTCATTTTTTTTTTGACTCAGTAATTTTCCATTGTATATATATATCCCACATCTTCTTTATCCATTCATCTGTCAATGGACACCTAGGTTGCTTCCATATCAATGGTTATTGTAAATAGTGCTGCAATGAACATAGGGGTGAACATATCTTTTTGGATTAATTTTTTCATTTTCTTAGGATAAATGCCTAGGACAGGAATTGCTAAATCATATGGTAGTTCTATTTTTAATATTTTTGAGGAATCTCCGTACTGTTATCCATAGTGGCTGCACTAATTTACAATTCCACCAACAGTGCACAAGGGTTCTCTTTTCTCCACATCCTTGCCAACACTTGTCGTTTCTTGTCTTTTTGATGATAGCCATTCTAACAGGTATGAGGTGATATCTCATTGTAGTTTTTTACCTGTATTTGCCTGATTAGTAAAGTTGAACACTTTTTCATGTGTCTTTAACATCATTCTTAAACTTCTTTGCCAGAAGAAGTTCTGCCAGGATAGTAGTTGGGAGCCTCATTTTAAATAGGCATTAGTTGCCAGAACAATAAAACCTCTGACACCAATATGAATTTAATATTTAAAATAAATAATAAGTGATTAATATATATTTTAAACAACCCTATGTAATAATAAAGAAAATAGTGTTTATCAGAAATTTTCTTAAATGCACAATTCATTCTCAGTTTTTCTGCACGTCTTGCTAGACTCTTTTTTGACTGAGAATTCTCATTGACATTATGAGTTTGCATATTTAAGTAGAAAAGGGTAACAGCATCCTTCAAATATTAAGAATTTATTTCGTATAAGCCTTAAAAACAAAAGTTGACTTTTTAGGTAAATTCCGACAGGAAGTAATATTGCGAGGTGGTTAACAGGTAGGGCTCTGTGTCAGATTTGGTCTCCTACTTTAGCTCTACTACTAACTAGCTGTGTGATCATGAGTAAGTTACTTAGCCTCTCTTTCACTTAGTTTCCTATCTGAAAAATAGGAAATGATAAAATGTCCAGCTCATAGGGTTAGTTACTTGAAATATGGTAAGCACTCAGCAAATACTGTTGTTGTTTTTTTTTTGTATGTCTCAAAAATCATTCGTGAGTAAATGCCTAATAAATGTTAGTCGCTGTTATCATTATCTTGGTCCATAACTTCAGGAAATATTTGTTACTTAACTTTTCAACCAGCATTAGTTTCTCTACTACTTGCATCTGCAAACCTAAGACTGTCCACACTCCGATGCTTGTTCCTGCTCTAACAAGAAATTTATAGCATCTATCATAATTAATTGCCCTTGATAGGGATAATCAGTGCAGACTGGAGAAGGCCAGGACTAGAATGTAAGCAGATTCATAATTAAGCCTGTAAGTCTGAACATGGGAACAAAGGCAAGGGCCATGTATTTAAGATTGAATTTGGGACATCAGCTTACATGGGAGTAGGAGGTTGTGGGGGTAAGGACAGAAAGTATGGAGATACCATTAGCCAATTGTTTATACTAATCTGGGATCCTGGGTATCTAGGGCCTAAGACAGGCAATCAATAAGACTCAAATCACCAGTACCTGGAAAGGCCGTTATATATAGCTGACATTCAAGATAGTTAACTGATATTAGCACCTCAATCATGAGGACACTAATATTTAGAGACAAGAAATTCACCCTCTGCAGAGAATGAGTTATCAGGAGGAATTTGATTTGGGGAAAGTTACATAAAGGAAAAACTACAGGGGAGCCTATGTAGATGTAAAGATTTATTTCAAGGGAATGAGTTAAGATTCTCTTGGGTGGGACCACCCCTAGGTATGTGGCTTCTGTTTATAGAAACCATTTGAGTCACCTAAAATAAATATGTCAGCACCGTTTTGTTGGCCCAATTTCATATGATTTCAGTGGGGGCAGGGGGAGAGGTGGCGGGGGAGTGCCTACTGGCCAGTGGAGCCATCTGTGCACTAGTCAGTCCTCCTGGAACTGGAGCCATCCATGGGCTCCCAAGATGACTCCCAAGTACACATCCTAGAATTCTTCAGGGCATCTGATCCACTCCTCTGATGGGGAAAGTGTTGGAAAGTTCTCCAACGAGAAGAAATGGTGACCAGGGCCCATACAGATCCCGGTCCAGACTTGAGTCCTAAGCATTGGACAGGGACTAGAAAATTTCAAGGAAGATGCTTTAAAGAGAGAGGAAATGTGGGACACAGCTTCAGAACCCTACTTGCCTGGGCCTAAGGGTGGTACTTAACTTAGGTCAGAGTGGGATCAACAGCATCTATATATTAACTTATTTAACTAGAGTAGCTATCTGGGAGTAAGACTGGTCTAGAGAAAGTATGACCTTACTAGTGGCAGCTAAATGCACCTAGCTATGAAGGTTAAGTATGTTGGTTCTCAGGAGTTGTGGCTAACCTAGACCAGTGGTCGTCAATGTTCAACACACAGTAAAATCATTTGAGAAACTGTAAAAAAAAAGTGAAACACACTCACGCGTGCACACACACGTGCCCACTCGAAGTGCTTGGGCCCTATCCCAGACCAACTAAATTAGAGTCTATGGGGGTGATGGAATCTGATTTAAAAAAAATCCACCCGGGTGGTTCAATGTAGCCAGAATTGAAAGCCACTATTCTAGATGTTCCTCAGCCCAGGGTTAGTGTTCCATCATCTATTCTTCAGTGATGGCACTCTCTCACTACTTGATTCCCGGGGTTCCACTTAGTAGTTGCTGCTGTGATCTCTAGCCAAGTCTGTATTATCTAAAATTGGGAACCTCTCATCTAGTCATTATTTCTGTCAGCCATGGATTTTGTTTCTCCAAAAATTCTGACTTCAGTCTGGTGCAATTTCTTGCCCAGTGCCGTTTTGCATTGACCATATTGCATACCTTTATTCAGTCAATATAGAGCTCTAACCCTCAGTATTCTTGGAATCAAACAAGGTTATTTGGTTTTAGGCTGGTCAATTATACTTTAGAAAAGTGGTTTGTGGGGTTTCTAATGGTTTTAAATCAACAAGTAACAAATATTGAATTGATGGATTTGAGGTTTTGAATACTACAAAAGCAAGATACATTGAAAAATAATTAAAGAGAGAGTCCAGATGATAGTTCTTTTAAAATAGCTATGTTCCTGGGGAGAAGAGACACTGTCAGTTCCTTTCTAAAAGTTGTAGCAGAATATCCTAAGTAATTTGGTTTAGTATTTCTCCTCTCCTAGACAAGAGAAAGCTCATTTTGTAGGTAAGAACTTGAATTTTTTTTTTTTTCTTTTTCCTTCTTTTTTCCTTCCTTCCTTCTTCCTTCCTTCTTCTTCCTTCTTTCCTTCCTTCTTTCTTCTTCTTCCTTCTTCCTTTTCCTTCCCCTTTCCTTCCTTCCTTCCTTCTTTCCTTCCTTCCTTCCTTCCTTCATTCTTTCCTTCCATTCATGTTAGATCTTAGATGGCTTCAAGGTGATTCTGCTGGAGAAAAATAAACAGAACAGCAAGCCAACAGAATACATTTTAGCTTCACAGATCTTTTGTTTGTGATTTTTATTAGGAAAAGAAAGAAACCACTTAATAGGAGCAACTGCTTTATTTTACAAAATCTTTCCTTAGCAAAGTATCCTCTACCAGTTTTCTAAGTTTTCTCTGATAGATGCTAGCCTATGAAGCCAACAGTATTTATGTGTGGCCTTTTCATGACATTTTAAATGTCACTCAGAAAAGCTGAAAACATCTTAATAATAATTTTTATGTGTAAATACCTTTACATTTTTTTATCTCCTTGGAGTCTGACACCAACCTGGTGAGGGGCAAAGTGTGTAAGTCTAGTTCTATCTCCTTTTTCTCTTTTATAGGTGAAGGACTGAGACTCAGATAGCTTAAGTAGTTCTGGAAAACACACATGAGTCAGAATCAGGACTCAGTTCCAGGGTGTTGGAGTTCATAAGTCTGGTGCCTCCTCACTACTGAACTATGAAAAATTTCAATCCTCCATGTTTATTATTGAAGATTGTATTAGTCTGAGTTCTCCAGAGAGAAACAGAACCAATAAGAGGTTTTATATATGTAGAGGGAGATTTATTATAAGGAATTGGTTCATGTGGTTATAAAGGCTGACAAATCCTAAGATCTGCAGTTGGCACACTAAAGACCCAGGAGAGCAGATGATGTGATTCTAGTCAGAATCCGAAGGCCTGAGAACCAAGAACGCTGATGGTGTAAGTTTCATTCCAAGTCTGAGCCCAAAGTCAGGAGAAGACCAATGTCCCAGCCTGAAGACAATTAGGCAGAGAACAAATTCTCCCTCACTCTACCTTTTGTTCTATTCAGGCCTTCAAAAGATTGGATGAGGCCCACCCATATTGAAGAGGGCTTTATTCACTCTAACAATTCAAATATTTATTGCATCCAAAAGCATCCTTATAGACATACTCAAAATAATATTTAACCAAATATCTGGGCACCCCGGAGGCCCTGTCAAGTTATCACATACAATTAACTGTCACAAGTGTATCTCAGTCCTAGACATTCCTAGTACTGCCCCATTTTCGTGTCACTCTCTGGAAGCCAGAAACCCAAGTTTCCCTTTTGGATCTCACATGAACTGGCTGTGATAGACAACTCATTTTACTTCTGTGATTCTCAGTTTTTTCAAATGTAAAATAAGGAGGGAGGGGTCAGGTTTACATGATTTTGTAGGACGCTTACAGCTCTAAAGTGGTGTTTCCATGATTCTATAATTGAATTCTAAGAAAGATTTTAAAACTAATTCGACTTCTGTTTCATTCAATGCAGTGTTCTGGCTCCAAGGAAAACATGAATATTATGGGTACTTACTCATTAAGTAAAATTAATGTGAAAGTGATAATGCTGTATGATTGAGTATATAAACAAAAACATGAAAAGTTACATGGTCAGCTTTATACTGCGTACCATGGTAGATACAAATATAATTTGTAATACTGCCCTTGCACCAGGGACATTACCATCTGTTGGAGAGAAGATGAGCACATAAGAAATTCTGGTATGACTTAGAGTGTAGTACAGACTACAGGTGCCTTACCAACTAGAGAGGGAGTTCAATGAGTAAGGCTTACCCTGAAGTATGAAGTGGGACTTGGGTTGGGTTTAAAAACAAAAGAGACAAACAAAAACATGGGAAAGATTTAGATGCACAGAGGCAAAAGAAGGGGCTTTCCTGGCCAGAGAAGAAATCCAGGCAGGGATAAGCAAAAATCATGTGTGTGACAGTGAGTGAATGGACCAGGCAGATATGTTTGAACAGGTGGGACTGCCAATAGAAGAAGGGAAAATAAAGATAGTGTTTGTGAAAGGTATCAGTCATCAGGTATCAGACAACAATAGGCTATGTTGAAAGGGTGTCTCAGAAACTAGCTACCTCTCGCTGAGTGCCTATTATCCTATATATAAAATCCTATCTCAGAGCCTGAGATAGGATTTTATATATATTATTTCAAATCATTGCAACAATCTACAAAGTAAGTCTCATCTCTCCATTTTACTGATATGGAAATTCAAGCTCGAAGACACTAAGAAACAGTCCAAGGCCGACCAGCTAATAGGAAGCTTGGTAAAAATTCTAATCCAGTTTAGTCTGACTCCACAGTAACCCCTTATTCTGCCATCCCACACTGCCCCTCCAGGAACTAGGAAGCTGCTGCTAATGCCATCCCCCCAAGTCAACCTTTGCGGCAGCCAGTTACTAAGCAATTGATTGCCTGCCTGGCAGTGATCTGATTTAGGTTGCTATGTATGTCTAAATAATTCAGTCAGCCACTTTGTGGTTTGTCTGAAGGACGCATTCTGATCCAGTGTGTGACTGGCAAATGTGACTGAGGGCAGAGAAGACAATCATATTGATAGCTGCTCTCAGTATTGACTTGCAGAGGCAAACTGCGGAGGAAGGCCTTATGAAAAGCTGCTGAAATCACAGGCTAAAGGACAGTCCTTTATTTATGCCTAATATGGAAAAACCACTGGTCACGTACCAGTCGTTTCTGTTCATGGCCTTTGAGCACAAATTAAAAACCAAATATAAATTCAGACATTAAAGTTACATAAATTGCTCTACAACTATACAGAAGATCAGAGGAAGAGCCAGAATAAAAGTTATAGTTTATAATCCCCACATGTCTTTTGTTAGAAGAGGGATGCTTGTTTTTGAGAGGGAGGAAGAGATCCTATTTCTATATAAGAATTTCTTTTAAGTTATATCAGAAAGACAAATCATTGTATAAACCCTAGTTCTGGAAGACCTAAGTCCTCTTTTTCTTTAAAATAGAGATAGAATTTGATGCCCCGCACCCCCACATCACTGATGCAGTTCAACCCAGACATAAACAACCTGATTACATCACTGCTGCACATCCAGCTAGCTTCTCTATTGAGAACTTCCAAGGTGTTAATTGCATTCGTGAATTAATCATTATTCTAACTAAGCCAGACTCTTAATTTCCTTTTGAAGCTTCTCATTATTAAGTTTTCTTGAATTGGTTAATGTGAGTACACCATCAATGCAAATTACCATTTAGCAATAATGTACTAAACTTGCACAATTGTTTTTATTATATACTCTAACTATCATGTGGGATTTTAGATGTGGAAAAGTCATAATCAACCACTTATTCTAAAATTCTGTTTAACTTCCTTTAAAATAGTTCATTTTCAGGAGTTCAAGAATTTTATCAGGCTCTCCTTTCCCTTTCACACCCTGAAACCTAAAATGAAAGTCACAATGGTTTCAAGCTTTTCAGAAAGTCACCTATTTCAGAAAAAAAAATCAATAAATATTTTGTAAGACTGCTTTTCAAAAGCAATATCTCTTCTCTGCCTTTATGTACATTAAACAAAGCTATTTTAATAGTCTCATTATGGTAAAAATAATTCCGTAAAACTGGTCATTAATCTGTCAAGAGGAGGCTGTATAATTCCCCTATTTTCCAGAAGTGAGTGCTGGAACTAAGTAGGCTTTTAAAGAGAGTGCCTCATCAATAATAGCTAGAGGAGAGTTACTCCTGTGTCTTGGGAACTACTGGGACTTAGTAGAGGTCTAACCAGGAGAAGTCTAGCATTTGGCACAGAACCCCTTATGGGAGTGGATCAGGCACTGGGGATGCTGACTGGGTCATACCTATTGATAAAGAAGTCCTAATTGGCAAGCTTGGATGTTCAGTGGGTTCTAGTCTGGGCCTGGAGTTGGAAAAGAGAGAATCAAGATACAAAGATTGGAACCAATTTGATGCTTAGCAAGTACCCATTTTTTCAAAGAGCTAAAATCCAAAAAGAATTAGAAATCCAGCATCTAGCTAATTTGTCAATGAGCCACCAACGTGGGATTCAAGGAGCAGGGCTGATTCTTGAAAAAGCTCTTCAGGTCCAGGTTCTAGGCCCAGGAGGGGGTAGAATACCAGCAGGTATTCTAGAACCTCTGCTTGGTACATTCATAGGACTCTGTACCCCGCTATTATACTCACCTCAGCTGTGAATACTAGTTTAATGTCTTCCTTATAAGGTACCTGAAGAGAGACTCAGCCTGTCTGGTTCAGTCCCATCACCTCAGAATTCAGCAATGTGCTGTACGTTGTCGCTACCCCAGTGCAGGCAATTATCAGCTCTTACTCAGATGATGGCAATAGACTCCAGACTGCTCTCCCCACCTCTACTCTTTTCACATCCTGCCACCTCCTCCCCAGCTTCCCCTTCAGCTATCTGATTCCTTTTCATGCTTCAGCTCTCTCCTTAGCAGTCATTTCCTCGGGAAATCCTTCCTTGAAACCCTGGTCTCCCCGGTATTCACACCAACAGCACCCCTGCACTTTTTTTTCATGGCACTTTACCCAGCTTATTATTCATTCATTATTATTGGTATTTGGTTAATGTCTGCTTCTCTAATTTGACTTGTAAATTTCATAAGTGCAGATTATGCACACATTTTGCTTAGTGTCTGGAATATAATAGAAACCCTAAGTATATGTTGAATTAGCTCATGAATACTTCATGAATATTTAATTCATTGAGAATTGGAGCTAGGAGAAGACTGAGAAGTGGAGGGCTTTGGAACTTGTGAACCAGGCAAGAGGGTAGTTATTAGAATTGGGAAAGAATGGAATTAGAGTAGCTTGACACGAAGCCACTGAGAGGTGGTCTGGAAAGGTGTAAGTACCTCCTGCCTCAGCTCTGGCGGGGCCTCATTTAACTCTCCCAGCAACCCTGACCTTAGGTACAGATGAATAAATCACACCTTTCTCAAGATCATACAGTTGGTCAATGGAAGACTTAAACCTGCTCTACAATCAGGTGTCCCCTTTCACACCAAAGAGCTGCTTTTCTTTTGTGTAAGAACAATCAGGTAGCAGATAAATAATTTCTAGGATGTTTGCCTGGGACTTCTCTTGTCGTGCTTCTGCCTGTCTCACTCTCACTAACAGCAGCATCTGTATTACTCATTTATTCTTTAGTTGTGTCCAGCTTAGGGACTGAATAAGATGGATATTACCTAGAGATTTGTGCAGAACGTCTGTATTCCAGCCTTTACTTTTAGTGATTGTCTTTTGCCGGGTCCTGTGCATTCTGTCATGGCCAGAATGCTGATGGAGCTGCTCGAGAAGTCAGACGGGAGCTTGGTCACACTGCAGGGATGCCGGTGGCAGACAACGTGGCAGAACAGACAGCGAGTGAGCTGGAATATGGATGTTCCTGTCTGAGGGAAGGCTTTGGACAGCGGTAAAGAGGAAAGCTGAGAAAGAAGTGCCAGAGATGGACTGTGCAATGGCAGGTCGGATGACATCTTGTGTGCCGGGTGGAAGATGACGTCAACCACATTCCCACAAATACCGGGAACTCTAGCAGAGGAAAGACACACTCCATTTTGTTACTTTAGTATGAAAGCTTTTTGAGAGAGGAAATATGTGGTATTAGGAGGGACACTTTCCTGTGTGTACTGTATACTGCTAAAGGTATGTTAAAGAATCAGAAGTTTATTGCCTACCCACTCTTTGTACAGTTGTGTGTCTCTTGATTAAAGGAATTGCCCCTGGTATCTTTTTTGGTTTGCTTCATTGATCCATATCCTTGATTTTAAATCATTTTGTAAAAACAGAATTCATACCTAATGAGGAAACCTTTCTTTTCAGAAACAATTTCTCTCGAGCCAATTAGAAATTGTAAAATCCTGTCTCTGCTTCAATTCCATGACACTAAAAATACAGTTTATACAAGAAAGGTCTCAGAAAATTATGTTTATTGACTTTTACCTAAAATTCTCATTTTATGCAAAAATGAGTTTTTATACCTCTGGCCCTTTCCAAACAATTCTAAAAACTTTATTTCAAATATCTTTGCTGATTTCTTCTTTTATTTACAACATTTTGTACCAAATGACCCATTCAGACAAATATCTTAAATGAAAAAAGTAAATGGCTATAGGGAGGTAAAGACAAACTGTTCTTTAATTTACAAGCTATGGAATATTCTTCATGTGTCCTTGGCATTTAGTGACTTTTATCTTCGTATCTAGATAGCCAATATCTGCAGTGATACGTGAATGTGTTTAGAATCAATCTTTGAAATGTTGAACTGACTACTTTAAATACTAAATCAATTACACAGCTGAGTCATTTTAGAAATGAGGGTTACATAACACACTTATTCCTCCATACTATATTTTTGGAAGCTATTACAGACTTAAAAAGTTCTTTAAATAAGGCATTATATTTATCATTTACCTCAAGCTATCTTTCCCCTTAGTTATGCACATTCTTGAAGTAGGAAACTTACAAATATAACATGAATTCACTGATTTGGTATTTTATTTATGAAATAAAAGCTTGAAACTTTTCATAGTCTTTCCAATTTTTTAACCTGATAGTTGCTGTTTAAATAAGTGTCATAAGATCTTAGGTTCAAAGGGCCCTTTTGGAACTTGTCTAGACAACATAGGTGCCCTTAACATTCCGCCTGCTCAGGAACTTGGCCTTGAGCATCAGTGAAAGGCTCTCAGTCCTAGAAGAAGGAGCTCTTCAGGCCTTCCTCTGAACTTGCTGCCTGTGTCTGTCTTGCAAACCCCAGACTTGTATTGTTCTCACCCTTGTCTTCAGGATTTAAATCTTCAGGCCTTTCCTGGCTTCCCAGCAGGCCTCTCCTGGATATGTTCCCCTTATCTTTGCTTTATCCAGCTTCAGCCTAATGCCAGGCTGTGGCTCCCTTTTTGCTCCATTTCTCCTCTCAGGCCAGTCTGGCCCACCTTAGAGAGGAAGATGGAACAAAATTATTTCCTGAGTGTGAAACATATCTATCATCTAATTTGCAAATATTTTGATATTGGTTTATTCATTCATCGGATATTTACTGAGTGCCTACTCTGTGCCTGGCCTCTGCTAGGAGTTGGGTATAATGCATTAAACCACTAGGAATATGTGTCAGCACCTGCCTGACCGACTAGTAGGGGAGGCGGACATTAATGGAAAAGGCACACAAATACATATGTAAATAATTAGAGACTGATAGAAAGGATGGTTTAGAATGCTTTGAAACTGTGTCAGGGGGACTTGATCTGTAAGAAAGGTTGTGGGAGAAAAAGCAATGGAACGATTTTTTAAGACACAGTTCTGTCATGCAGCTTAATCTAGCTCTTCTCTGTCGACATGGCTGCGTGTGGAATCTCCTGGGGAGCTTTACTAGATACCCAAGCTTGGGCTTCACCCCCAGAGATTCCGATGTACTTGGCCTGAGCATCAATATTTTCTCCAAAGCTCTCTATGTGGTTCTAAAATGGAACAGAGTTAAGAGCTATTCTTTCAAACTTACATGTTGATGGTTTCAGTGTCCTACACTTTTACCTGATGTTCAAATGCAAATCATCTGTATTGGAATAGATCCAACTAAAAGTTTCAATAAAGTTGGTAATGATACTTATTATTCTTTACTCTTCAGAGTAGCTGCCAGTGAATACCTTGCAAGCTATCCTTTCGTTATCTTTAAAATATTTTCCCTTTTGAAAGTGACATAAGCATATTATTAAACATTTGAAGAAGAAGAAGGGAGAAGAAAAAGGGAGACACATTCATGAACTCACTTTCCTACAACAAGCACTGGGAGAATTTTAGTGTATTTTCTTCTCCCTTCCTCCATGCATCTGTATAGACAAAAAAATTAAAGGATGATTTAAAATATACAAAATAGTTTTGATATAAATTACATATTACATATTATATATCACATAAATTATATTTTTTAGACTAAGAAAAATTCTTGAATCCTGTGACCCCCCCCTCTAGCCAGCTCAACACAGATTCCTATCCTCACCTCTTGGTCGGGCAAGACCTCCTAACTGCCAAACTCATAGACTCTTCAGCCCCTATTTAATTGCTTTCTGCAGCATTTGGCACAGTTGAACACTCTCCACTACTTGAAACCCTTGTCCCTTAACTTCTTGAACATCATTTCCTCTCCTATTTTTCTTCCTCTTTCTCTGAAAACTCTTCTTCGTTTTCTTTGCAGTTCATTTTTCTGGTCCTAGATGCTGGGGTTCCCCAGCGTTCCATCTCTGGCCCTTTCTTTTCTCATTCCATCTACTCTTTCTGCTGGATTTCATCTAAGCCCAAAGCCTCGATGACTATTTATATGCTGATAACTCCCTGGGGGAAGGCAGATACACTGAAACCTCCAATGGGCCAATGGCATGGCAAGAAATAAAATGCAAGAAGGCTGTTGCTAGGGTGCAGCAAGAGATTCCTTATATGGAGACAAGCTGGACTTTGAATGCTGACCTGTTTTTCTCTCTCTTTGAATTCTGACCTGTTTTTCTCTCTCTTTGGACTTTGAATGCTGACCTGTTTTTCTCTTTGGGTAGCACTCCCTACCCAAAGCCCTGCATAAAATAGAATAAAAGATAGCAGACTGAGCCCCACAATTCTGCTTCTCCTGACCTACAGATTCCTCACACCTAGGGACTGTTGAGACCAGAACTTGGGACCATGTCCTCTCACGTGTCCACATAACCTCAGTTGGTGTATGTCTTTTGCAGGATTTGTTTGGAAGTAAAACAGTAAGAAGTAACATTTGTTGAGTCCCCGGTCATCGTTCTCACAAATCTTTGAATCTGAACTGGCCTCCGTGGCCTGCCTAGCTCACTCCCAAATCTGTCATTCTACTTCAAGCATCTCATCTGACTGGCTCACATAACTGCCTACAGACCTTCTCCGCCCAGCTGGGCCACATGGTCCAAATGGGATCTCCATCTTCATACAAGAGCTTTCTTGATTAGATGCCCTAGAGCAATGGTTGGCAGTGCCAAGCCACTATTCTATCCACTTCCGCATGTTGGAAATTTGAGAATCAACTTAACTTTAGTCTGCTCCCCATGCCTGTATTCAGTCGTGGCCGCATCCCATCTCATACATACCTTTCAAGTTTGCACTCCTTCCCGCTAATGTTCACTGTCACTGGCTTGATCCAGGTTTCCAGGATCTGTTAAGGCTCAGGGTTAAGGCTTAAGTGGGAAGCCAGTAGCCCTCTTTGATTTGAAAAATACAGGTAAAACCAGAAAATGAGATAAATTTATTCCATTACTAAGAAAATTAACCTAGTTATAAAGATTATAATTACATTTCTGAAAATGGAAAGTTATATTTTAAAAGTCGCCATTTGTTTTTACCGTCTGAGCTACTGTAAATTTGCTATTTTTTAGATGATGATTGTCTTACTTTTCCCAAATAATCAAAACATCGGAGAATTTTTTGTTGGCTCATTTTTCTTTTCATGACTAGGATTTCATTTACACGGCTTAAACTATGTTAGCCGTATATTCTCCAACAACTTGTTTTCTTTGGTCAAGAAACAAGTTCAGTTGTTTTAAACTGGAACACAAGCATGGCTGAAAGATAGGGGTGTATTATGGGTCAGGAGAATGTATTTAGGGGGCCAGAAAAGTAAAGACAGTGTTTCTACAACATACAAAACTAGTACCAAAACTTAAAGACCAGCATTAGATGGATAGAAAAGCCCATCTAAATATTCTTTTTCTATAGTCTCTTGTATCTCTAAATATAAATTATGATCAGCAAATAATCATGACAAAAATGATACTGTCACTTAATTTCTTGCCAGCTGAGGCCTGGCAGAGTTGAAGCATGCTGAACTCAAGAGTGTACAATTTTAGAATTGAACGATTAAGCTCAAAGAAGATAGGAGAGAGGTTACCATGGCAACCTGATCCCATGACCTTGTGTGTGGCCATGTTGTTTCTGTGTTTGAGTCACAGAGGCTGGTTATTGTGATTTATAATCCAGGCAATTTTGGGGTACAGCTAGAGGAGTTTCCCTTGTGCAAGTCAAGAAAGGCAAAGTACTTTGGGGTCTGCAGAAGAGGATTATATGATCTTCAGTGAAGTGACAGTGAGTTAATGAAAATAATTATTAGTAGCTAATAACGTTTAGCTTTCATCTACGCTATAAAAATAATGGAATTATGGGCTCTGTGAAAATAATTGTACTGAAATTAAATAGTTAAGTATAATTGTATAACTGGTTTTCATTCACTCAAAATACTGATTAAGCCCTAGTATGTGCCAGACCCTGCTGTAGGTGCTGGGATTCAGTAAACAAAATAAAGGAGACAACGATAAACAATTAGTAAATAATTTATGGTACCTAATGTGTTAAAATATGATAAGAACTATGAGGATAAAATAAAGCAGGACGGGGGTTGGGAATTCTGGGGATAGGTACGGCAATTTTAAACTGGGTTATCAGAGAAGGCCTTACAGAGAAGGTATTTGAACAGACTTGAGAAGGTTGATGGGGTGACTCATGCAGACATTTGGAGAAGAACATTCCTGAACATGCCAGTGCACAGGCCCTGAGGTAGAGGTATGTTTGTCATGTTCAAGGGAGCAATAAGAAAACTAAAGTGGAGTGAGTGACGAGGAGAATAGTAAAAGGTGAAATCAAAATAGAAACTGGACAAGATCCTATAAGGCGTCGGAGGTCACTGAAGGTATTTCGACCTTTGTTTGTAGAGAAATAGGCAGCCACTAAAAGATTTTGAGCAGAGGAGTGGCATGACCAATTGAAAGTCAGTAGCAGTAACTAAGGGGGTAAATTATGGTGACTGTGGGATTAGTAATGCAAGTGAGGAGAAGTGGTCAGATTCTGTATATATTTTGAAAATAGATACAATAGGATTTCCTGATGGATTAGATGTAGGGAATGAAAGAAAGGGGTGAGTCAAAGATGAGGACAATGTTTTGGGCTTAACCAACTGGAATTGAATTAATAGAATTGCCACTGTTTGAGATGGGAAAGACTATAGATGAAGTGAGTATTGGTGGTAGAGGTGGGGTGGAGTGGGAGAGCAGAACAAAGTTTGGGATACCTATTAGACATACGAGTAGATAAAGAGGAGGCAATTGGGTATACAAATCCAGAGTTTAGGGGAGAGGCCTGGGCTGGAGCTATGAAGTTGGGAGTCAAAGGGAAAATAAGCCAAAAGGCTGGGTGATTCAACGCTAGGACAGAGAAGAGATCAGACTGAGCCCTAGTGCACTGTAATGATAAGATGTTGAGAAGGAAAGATGGAACTAGCAAAAAACTAAGGAGAAGCAGGAGAGATAAAAGCAAAACTATGAAAAGATGCTCAACATCACAAGCTATTAGGGACACGCAAATCAAAACCACAATAAGATACCACCTCACATCTGTTAGAATGACTATAATCAACAGGACAAGTAATGACAAATGTTGGAGAGGATGCAGAGAAATAGGAACTCTCATACATTGTTGGTGGGACTGCAAATTGGTACAGCCACTATGGAAAACAGTATGGAGGTTTCTCAAAAAACTAAGAATTGATCTACCATAGGATCCAGCAATCCCTCTACTGGGTATTTACCCCAAAGACTTGAAAACTCATATCTGAAAAGATATTTGCACACTGATGTTCATGCAACACTATTCACAGTGGCCAGGACATGGAAGCAACTGAAGTGTCCTACGAAAGATGGTTGGCTAAAGAAGCTGTGGTACATATATACAATGAAATATTACTCAGCCATAAGAAGAGATGAAATACTGCCATTTGCAACAACATGGATGGACCTTGAAATAATCATGCTAAGCGAAATAAGCCAGACAGAAAAGGTTAAAAATCACATGATATCACTTATATATGGGATATAAACCTAAAAGCAACAAACGAACGGGACAAACAAACAGAGACTACATTGATATGGACAATGGACTAGTGGTTACCAGAGAGGAAGGGGAAACAATAAGTAAAATCTTAAACAAACAAATAAATAAATATAAATAAAACATTAAAAAAAAAACCAGCATGTTTTTATGCTACATGTATATGAAATTACTACTGTTTTATATTTTGGGTTATTTTATATTAAAATTTATCTTTCAGACACTATATTCCCTATCCCTGGGACCTCTAATTAGTCAAACCTTTGCCCTTCACTTGGGACATTGATGCTTTCCTGGCTATATTCATGTCTTTATTCAGCCTGGATAACACGGTCAGTCTTTCAGTCTGGAATTTCTCACCAACATGGACTCCGAATGCTCCTTGCTTTTCCAACATGCCCAATGAGCCACTCCAACACTAGTCCATGCATAATATTCTCAGTCTCTACTCCTAGTCTCAGGTTCCATAGTAATGCTAGAGGAAGATGCAGAACATGCAGATGTGATCTGCCACTCACCTGTCATATCCATCGCCATCTAGACCCTTGGCACTGTGCTGTATTTCCTGTATCTCTCCTGAGTTACCTATTAACTTGATCACAGCGACCATTTTAGTCTAGGCTAATGAGAGTATTTGTAGGTTGTGTGTTGCCCGGAAGCTCTACCCTCCTGGCCAAAGGACAGGATGGCTGTAAAACCAGGCAGCATCACTGCAGCCCAGCTCAGAGGCAGAGCTCACAGGCAAGCAGGAGAGGGGTGTGATTTTCATGCAACAGAAGCAGCTGCTGGCATTTGCAAGAGGGCTCACAGAACAATGCAAACCTCTTTAGCAATATAGTGTGATGATGCTCTTAGAAGGTGAGCTCTGAGAAATCACAGGGAAACCTGAGAATCCCCTTCTGTGTGTACAAAACCCCTGTTGCTGGAGATGGCCATTCAGAAGCTGACAAGGAGAGAGTGAGCTGCAGGGAATGAGCAGATAGCATCTA